>NW_028317965.1:1542500-2142500 GCF_062004578.1 Staurois parvus | reverse complement strand
TAACCAATACACTTGCGCCTCTTTTTTACAGTGTCATGTACACAGCCCTGAGAAGCTGCATTTTTGTGTTTAGGTGGGCGGTAAAACCATGGTTCAACTGCCTGCTTTTAATAACCACAGGGCACCCATTTGAACAAGCCCTTAAAGTGGTTGTAAACCCTTACATATACCCAATAAAATGCTGACCCTGGGTGATACATAAGTTGTATCTGTTTAGCTGCAGCCTGCTCTCCTCTATATCTGTTCAAAGCGCTGAATTTATGAAGCTTGTCTGAGAGTTCAGAAAGCAGTGGGTGGGGAGCTGAAATTACACTCTGCAGAGCTCAGTGAGGAGAGCTCTGAGGGTTTATATGGCTCTGATCGCACCGCACACAAATCACATGTGATTCGCACAGGAATGCGGTGTGGTTCCTGTGCGAATCACATGCAATGTACCGCACAGCACATATGTGAACCCAGGCTGAAAGACTGCTTACCCCAGGAAGCATATATCCCGGCTGCCTATCCCCAGCTCACACTGCGTAGGTGTGAATGGAACCTTACTAAGCTCTGGAACAACCGTTCTTGCAAAGCGCACAGTCTATTTGCCTTAGATTTCAATGGAGAAGCTGCTGAAATGCACGGTAGTTCATTTTTGCTGAGTTTGGCATTTTTCATTCTGCCCAGCAGCAAAAAAAATTCCACTTAACCACTTGAGCTCCAGAGGATTTACCCCCCTTAATGACCACGCCTCTTTTTACTACTCGGCGCTGCACTAATTCAACTGATAATTGCGCAGTCATACAATTCTGCACCCAAACGAAATTTACGTCCTTTTTTTCACATAAATAGAGCTTTCTTTCGGTGGTATTTGATCACCTGTGCGCTTTTTATTTTTCACGCTATAAACAAAAAAAGGCCAAAAATTTTGAAGAAAAACAATATTTTTTACTTTCAGCTATACAAAATATATAGTAAACTCAAAGTTGGTTATACAATTAGGCCAAAATGTATTCTGCTCCATGTTTTTGGTAAAAAAAATCCCAATAAGTGTATATTGATTGCTTTGTGTGAAAGTTATAGAGTCTACAAACTATGGTATAGATACTGCAATTTATGCCATTTTTTTGCTATACAGCGCTGCGTTAGTTTAACGGACAATTGCGCGGTCATGCAATACGGTACATAAATGAAATTTACATCCTTTTTTTCCCACAAATTGAGCTTTCTTTCGGTGGTATTTGATCGCCTGTGCGGTTTTTATTTTTTGCGCTATAAAAAAAAAGACTGACAATTTTGAGGAAAAAAAAACAATATTTTGGACTTTTGCTATAAAACATGTCCAGTAGAAAAAAAATTAAAAAATCAAATTTAGTCATAAATTTCTGCCAAAATGCATTCTGCGACATGTCTCTGCTAAAAAAAAAAACCCAATACGTGTAAATTAATTGGTTTACGTGAAAGTTATAGCGTTTACAAATGGCGGGAAAGATACTGGGATTATTAGGTTTTTTTTATACTAATAATGGCAGCGGTCAATGACTTATGGCGGCAATCAGTGACTTATGGTGGCGGTCAGCGACTTATGGCGAGACTGCGGCTGACATTCTGACATTGGGGGGTACTGACTTGGGGTCACTGACATCCCCAGTGACACCAATACAGTGATCAGTACAAAAAAAAAAACACTGACACTGTACTAACTGCACTGGGGAGGAAGGGGTTAACTTTATTTTTCAGGGAAAGGGTTAACTGTGTGAGGGGAGTGTTTTACTAGGGGGCGGGGGGTGTGTACTGCAGGGAACACTGTTGATCGGGAGAGAGAAACTCTTCTGTCCCGTTCAGCGTGTCCTGGAGCTGTCAGGGAACTGACAGAAAGCACAGCTACTGCAGCTGTGCTCTCTGTCAGCGATTGCCACCGATCGCCGGGACATAGCTGGTAACGACCGGCTGTGACACCGGCGACTGACATCCGCGGCTGTGATCGGCGGGACAGGTAGGGCGGCGGCGCGCCTCGCACGCGCCCCCTACCTGTTTACAAAACACACGTTTTAAAACGTGCTTTTGCCCAGCCGTGCCGCCCTGCCGCCGTATTTATACAGTGGCTGGGCGGCATGTGGTTAAAAAAAAAATAAAGAACTGAACAAAACGCGAAATGCGCTAAAAACGCAAAACAAACTGCGAAAAGCACTGCAAAATGGCCAAAAAGCAAACTGTATAGGTCTGAACGGAGCCTGAGGCTTACAATGACTTTAAGGATATTTTTCTTTTTTGGAGATTAGGTAAGTAAAAAAGAAAAAACTGAAATGGGTCTCTCTCCCAAAGGGTGGGGGAAAGGGGAACCTACTTGCTCAGAGATGAGCTTTAAATACTGCGGCATCCTGGCTGATCTGCGTTTTATGAGTTTTCCTTGAACAGAGAAGACATGGTCAAAAAAAAACCCCACAATGATGCGCACATATTGCAAACACATTGTTAAATTAGTAACACCATACCGTCACGAGGCTTCCTATTAATCTTCCTGAATGCAGGTTTATAGAAGCAGCTTTTAATATGTTAATGATGTTTAGCTGATTACTATTTGCAATCCAGAACTGCATAAATAATGGATTAAAACTGGAAGCCAACTCAGCCAATGCAGCTCCAGTGCGATGTAAGCTTTCCCGGACAAATACATAATGAGATTATTACCAACAATGTGATAATTGCAGTGATAAAATAAATGGCGGTTTTACCAATCTGTTAGGAGCTGATAATTCATTAATTCCAAATTACTTAAATATTACTCTGCATTTTATTTTATTCCACATAATGCAACTAATTACTGGACATCAAAAACACATTTAGAGCCAAATTCCAGACCTACCGTTACAGAAGTGATTTGGTTTGGAAGCCAGGTGAATCTGTGAATTTCAATCTTTTTTTTTTTAATTCTTTTAAATGTATTCATAATGATTTGTCTGATCTTCAGAGAATTATGCAATTCAGAAATCATGGTTTCCTGGAGTTTTAAATTGTGTGATTCTCAGATTTGGCAGATCTTCATAGGTGTATTAAAGATTTAGGTTGGTGTCAGTCCCCTGCCGGACAACACAGCCAGGTCTGTGACTTCCCTACAGACTACACTGCAGTCAGCAATACTGGTTGGCCTAGGATGTGCCACAGCCTGTGATTGGACAGTGAAGGAATAGCAGAGAAAATCAGCAGGTCTCTCTCTCTTCCTCCAATCAGAAGCCTCCCATTGTTAAACTGACAACACTGTGCAATGCATTGGAGCTTGATTGCCTAACCCTGATACCTCTCCTAGTCTTAATCTGGCTGTGTTATGGGGGAATTACAGGAGGCAAATATTAGGAGATATTTATGTTGTTTGTGTGTAAAAATACATATAAATGCTCAATACATAATTGGATTAATGCGGTTTTTCATATATTTGAATGGAGTAAAATATTTTTAAACCCAGTTTTCTAGCTCATCAAATTGCTCACAATAAAATTATCATTCCCCAGTAAACTATTTGTTAAAATTCTTACCACAGTACTTGAAATCAGGACTGTGGATAAGGGGGTACCATCGGTCCTCCTGTATGGGGCCCAAGACAGCAGGGGTAGCCCAGGCAGCTAGGGGTACCACCGGTCCTCCTGTATGGGGACCAAGACAGCAGGGGCAGCCCAGGCAGCTAGGGGTACCACCAGTCCTCCTGTCCGGGGCCCAAGACAGCAGGGGCAGCCCAGGCAGCTAGGGGTACCACCGGTCCTCCTGTACGGGGACCAAGACAGCAGGGGGAGCCCAGGCAGCTAGGGGTACCACCGGTCCTCCTGTCCGGGGCCCAAGACACCAGGGGGAGCCCAGGCAGCTGGGGGTACCACCGGTCCTCCTGTACGGGGCCCAAGACAGCAGGGGGAGCCCAGGCAGCTAGGGGTACCACCGGTCCTCCAGTCCGGGGCCCAAGACAGCAGGGGGAGCCCAGGCAGCTGGGTGAATGGGATGTGGGCAGGGAGGATGATTGGCACGGCAGGGGTGCAATTACTGGAACCAATCCCCTGTATGGCTCTCTCTGCAGCAGCTGAAAGCTGGCTTCTCCACGACCAGGCCATTGTTTGCTATATGGCACTGCGTTACTTTAGCTAACAATCGCGCAGTTATGCAACACTGTACACAAATTCAATTTATACCTTGTTTTCACACAAATGGAGCTTTCTTTTGGTGGTATTTGATGAAACATTTGGGTTTTTAATTTTTTGTGCTTTAAACGGAAAAAAACTATTGAAAATTTGTTTAAAAATATATTATTTTTTACTTTTTTGCAATAAAACATATCCAATGAAAAAATGAAATTAAATGTCTTCATAAATTTAGGCCAAAATGTATTCTGCTACATTTCTTATGAAAAAAAAAAAATCCCAATCAGTATATACTGCTTAGTTTGCGTGACAGTTATAGAGTCTACAAATGACAGTATATATGCTGGAATTTTTTTTCTTTAAAACTACTAATGGCGCCTATAGGCGACTTATAGCGGGACTGTGATAATACAGCAAGCAATCTGACACTAACATTACCAGTGACACTAATGCAGCGATCAGTGCTAATAATATGCACTGACACTACTAATGGCACTGGGCAGGAAGGGGTTACTCTCTGGGGCAATCAAAGGGTTAACTGTGTGCCTAGCAAGTATTATCTGTACGCTGTTTTTACTTGGGGTGTGACAGTTTTTATTCTCTGCTTTCCAGGGAGACAAAACACAGATCTTTCTCCTGTCATCCGCCCTGCTGATCGGCGGGTCCCAGACTCATGTGCGCTTCCTTTCTGGAAATAAACAATCGCCTGTATATACATGATTCTGCACAGCCAGCCAACACTGTAGCAGTAAAACTACCGTGCGCGGCCAGCAAGCAGTTAAGAAATAAAGAAGCTGCATATTTATTAAGGGATTCAATTTCCTGCTAAAACTGCTTAAAATTTAGGGTTTCACATCACTTTAAGAATGAAAGGAAAACTCACTTTTTTCTTTATTTTATTTATGTATTTTACAAAAATGGTCTATCATACATGGATCCCTTTGTCATTTCAGTCTGCAGCCAATTCAGATATTCTAAAGGGCCATGTCAGACATGCAATTTTTTCAAAACTATCTTTTTTTTTTTTTGCGGTTTCAGCCAGCACTGTAGCAGTGAAACTACCGTGCGCGGTCGGCAAGCAGTTAAAAGATAAAGAAGCTGCATGCTCATTAAGGGATTCAATTGCCTGCTAAAATTGCTTAAAAATTGAGGATTTAACATCACTTTAAGAATTAAAGAAAAACTCACTATTTGTTTTTTTTAACCATTTGACGCCCGGCCTATGGCCAAATGGCGTCCCCAAAAATGCATTACCTTTCTGGGAGGCCGCCATATGGTGTCCTCCAGCACATGCGCAGTTCGCGCACTTGCAGAGCTGCGCAGCGGCATGATCTGTCACCGGCTGTGTACCTCGGACACAGCCGATGACAGATCTGAGTACCGACCCCGTTGCCGGTACCATGTGACCTGCTGTGACCAATCACAGCAGGTCACATGACAGTTGTATACAATGGATGGCTTCATTCATGCCATCCATTGTATACTAGTGTCTAGCTGTGAATGGTCACAGCTAATCACATGCACATGTCATGTGATTAGCTGTGGCCAAATCACAGCTAAGCACAAAAAAAAAAAAAACCAGAATGAATCGATGTCATTCAGGTAAATGCTTGCTTATAGCAAAGTAATTCTTTGCTATAAGCAAATTGTGTAAAAAAAAAAAAATATATATTGATCACTTCCCCAAAGTAGTACAATGTTACTATGGTAACATTGTACTACTTTGGACATAGTGAAATATGAAAAAAAATCTTAACAAAAAGAAAATAAATTTAATAAAAAATTTAAAATAAAAAAAAATTTAAAAAAAAAAATATTTTTTTTTTTTCACACTGTCACCAGTCAGTGTCCCTGATCACCGCCATGCCAGTTATATGATGATGCTGTACTGCACTGGTGACAGTATGTAAAAACAAATAGTGAAAATAATTTGTTTTATTCTTTCATTTTCCGAAAAATTATGACAAAAAAAATACAACTTCAAAAAACTCGCCATGCCTCTTACTGTCTACTCTGCAAAAAGGGGTCATTTGGGGATATCTGTACTGTTCTGACATTCTTGGACCTCAAGAAATTAGATTGGCTGTCAGTACTTCAGGACTGATCAATATTCAGATCTATACCATAGTTTGTGAACTCTATAACTTTCCTACAAACTAAAAAATACATCCTAATTTGGGTTATTTTCACCAAAGACATGTAGCAGAATACATCTCGGCCTAAATTTATGAAGAACAATTATTTATTTGCAAACGTTTATAACAGAAACAAAGAAAAACGTGGGTTTTTTTCAAAATTTTCGGTCTTTTTTGTTAATTTAGCAAAAAATAAAAACCCCAGCGATGATTAAATACCACCAAAAGAAAGCTCTAGTTGTGTGAAGAAAATTATAAAATTTTAGTTTGGGTACAATATTGTATGACCGCGCAATTGTCATTCAAAGTGTGAGAGCGCTGAAACCTGAAAAATGGCCTGGGCAGGAAGGTGTAAAATTACACGGTATTGAATTGGTTAATGAACTCATTTATTTTAATGCATTTTACAAAAATGGCCTATCAAACATGGATCCTTTTGTGAGTTCAGTCTACAGCCAATTCAGATATTCTAAAGGACCATGTCAGACAAGGCAGTGTATTCAAAAACCATCATTTTTTTTTTTCTTTTTTTTTTCTTTTAAGTGATTTCGTACTAGGAGACCATAGTTAATTTTTATGGAATTGGTAACTTATGAATTTTACAGTGATATGTGGCTTGGGTACTGAGCCGTTGAGTTCATGCAGTGGTACATGTCGGCGAGAAGCTTTGATCTCACCTTTATGGGCTAACTACAAATTGCCGAGGAACAAGGATCTGTAGCAGCAAACATAAGGTTGTGGCACAAGTTTAATCTGTAGCTGCGAAAGATTGCTTGTTAGTGACAAATCACCATTGACTGTAATGATTGCATAGATAGTTACAAATCACTGGTAATTTCTGGCATTTGTGATCTCTAGCAATGGGAAGTCACTGCTATAAAATAAAATAACCTATCTGACATGGCCCTAAAATGGTTAAGAATGTGAAATTGCTTTCCTTGCTACCATGGCAACGTTTCTGTGCACAGAACATCCCAGAATTTCCATAGACCTACATGTGTGACCAGGGGCGGATTGACAACTCATGGGGTCCCCGGGGCAATAGGGGATCATGGGGCCCCTGTGTCCTTGCCCAAACTCAAAAAAGTCTATGACAAAGGTACCAGGGGCATCTCATGGGGCCCCCTACTGACCCCGGGCCCTCAGGCAGTGCCCGAGTTTCCAAATGGTCAGTCCGCCCCTCTGTGTGACACATTTTGCCTGTACCTGTATGGTTATTCTCTCTCATTGGGTCCCAAGCCCAACTCCAGAGAAGCCATGGTTTCCATTCATTTACATACACTGCACTGATTATTGCTAAAAAGTCTGGAACAGTTGTATGCAGTTTGGTATAAATAACTATAATATTGAAAATAAATGCAGCTCTAATTTACAAAAAGAACCCAAAAATGTATGTTCAGAAATATAACAATATTTTTCATGCAAAAGAGTCCAGATAATAGCTAGAATTCACAAACACACAGTGCCAGAGAAAATAAAAGTGCTTGCAAAGGAGAGTTCTTCCACCTTCCACACACATAGCCTCTTACCAGAACAGCATGACCACCAGGGGCAGACTGACCATTTGGAAACTCGGGCACTGCCCGAGGGCCCGGGGTCAGTAGGGGGCCCCATGAGATGCCCCTAGTACCTTTTTCATAGGCTTTTTTGAGTTTGGGCAAGGACACAGGGGCCCCATGATCCCCTATTGCCCGGGGGCCCCATGAGTTGTCAGTCCGCCCCTGATGACCACCAAAGCAAGTAGTCAAAAGTGCGTAAGATACATAGGGAGGTCTCCATAGAATCACTTCACTGGTCACTTTCCACTGCAGTATGCTCCTCAGTATGGATATTTATTAAAATACCAAGACAGGGGACACTCTCATTGCACATGTAGAAGGAAGAGCAAAACCGCTTCATTGCATAGTACTTTAAAATCATAACCTTTAATGAAAGTATTGCACCTACACACAATAAATGAAGTTGAGCCTTGGGAACACAAGTGTTTCTAACCAACGAGATGGCTGTGATCCATAACGCAATGACGTCATGCGCCATAGCTCCACCAAACATTTTTCTTCATTAAAAGATGTTGTCAGGGGTGTGGCCATCGACGTGCTGTACATCGCGTATTAAATAGCCCCCAAGCGGAAACGCCATCACAGGAGTTAAGTTCGCTCCAGTTGCCGAAAACGGTAACTCTACTTAAGGTTTTATTTCCGGTACGTAGAGTTGTGATTACTTCATGATGTGATTATTTCTTCCTGTTACTGGAGCGCAGTTGTTTGATTTCAACGTCCGGTGATTGGACCGCAGGCACTGGGTTACCATTGCCGGAGATTGGAGCGCACTTAATCCCTGTGACGGCGTTTCCGCTTGTGGGCTATTGAATATGCAATATATGATGATGGCCACGCCCCTAACATCTTTTAATGATGAAATGTATTGGGTGGAGCTACAACGCATGATGTCATCGTGTTACAGATCACGGCCATCTTGTCTGTTAGAAACTTTTGTGTTCCCAAGGCTGAATTAAATTTATTTGTGTATAAGTGCAATACTTTCATTAAAAGCTTATGATTTTAAAGTATCCTGTGCTGAGCATTTTCATTGAGGTGTTTACTGGGGTGATAGCGGTGATAAAAATGTTATCTTTATTTTCATTTTTAATGATGAAATGACAGTATAAAATCATATGGTGTCTCTTCATAAAAAAATTATTCTAGCGCCTATAGTGGCCACTGAGGGTTGTTAGGAAAATTAAATTGGGAACATGATTATTCACTGAAGGACAACTGCGCCATAAAAATAGATTTTTTTTTTTCTTCCCGTTGCTTTTATAAATAGTCCCCACAAAGATTAAATGAGATTAAAACGGTTCATTTTTTTTTCTAAGGTTGAATTCCCCTCTATACAATTTTGGAAACCTGACAAGCCAATGTGATATGACTCCGCGGAAGCTAGCCAACGACACCAGGTAGGTATTAAAAAGCCATCATAATTTTAAAGAGTAACTATACCAATACCGATTTTCAAACTGAATCACATATTGGTTTCTTTTATGTCTTTGGGCTCCAATGGCGAATGGTACATTACAAGGCCAAATAGTGGTGTCACTCTTTCCATCTGGAAAAAGTGTAATAGCTTATTACCAACTTTATTTGTGTAGGTGTGTACAAAGGGTTCTTTCATACAAAATGGGCTTTTAACACCCCTGGCCGAGGTACACATGCTACAGCCATAGCAAAAATGATACCCATCACGTTCGGTGGGCAGTACCAATGCCAAAGCATTCAAGTGAATGGGGCCACACTGCAACTACCCTACAAACATGTGCAATGTGTGGGCTCTTCAGATAACATATCACCTCCCAGCCACCTACCAACCTCTCTCTCTTCAAAGCGATCCACCGTGGATCTTAGAGGGGCAGCAAGAACACCACCGTAAATGAATCCTGCAGAAGCAGAACCACATAACCCAATACCGCCAAAAGTAAGTGGACACCTATCACAATTACTGAGTTTAGGCGTTTCCACTGAAGGGTCCTGGTAATCCTGCATCATATAAAGACATTTTAGACAATTGTGCACTTTCAAGCTTGTGGTGGTTTGAGGAAGGTCCAAAATCTTTTGGGAAACCTTCCAATAATAGAAAAAGCTGTTCTAGCCACAAAGGGTGGTCCACTCCATATTAATATCCCTTTTTTGGAATGGAATGTCCAACAAGCTCATTAGAGTGTGATGGTCAGGTGTCTACAAACCTTTAGCTATATAGTGCACGCTGCTAGTAGACTTGAATATCAGGACATTATCAGTTTACACACACAGCTGAATAAGACAGGGGAGGGACACGCCCCCGCCTAAAGGGCAGAGACAGTACTGGGCTTGCTTATATTAGGGCTCGTTCACACTTGGCTGTTTTGCCAACGCTTGCCAAACGCCCCTATAGCATTTGGCAAGCGTTGGTCCGGCGTTTGCGGAGCGTTTTTTAACGCTCGGCAAATGCTTGGCAAACGCCGCGTGCGCGGTTTAGCGGTGGTTGCTAGGCGTTTGCCGAGCGTTAATAACGCCCCACAAACGCCTATAATGCAGTTTGAGTGGTGTTACCGCTCCGCAAACGCCCTGCCTAAAGGGCAGAGACAGTGCTGGGCTTGCTTATATTACACACAAGCTGAGTAAGACAGGAGAGGGACCCCCCCCCCCCCCCCCCGCCTAAAGGGCAGAGACAGTACTGGGCTTATTAGACCCAGAGAAATATTAAATTGAGGCAGTCACTATAGTAAAAAACAGGCATAATAAAGGACTAAATAATTACCTATCCCACTGCTAACGCCACTAGAAAGGTACTCCAGTCTACAGAAGCAGTCAACAAGGGCAGAGGCAGTGCTGGGCTTTCTTATTAGACCCAGAGATATCTTAAAGTGACACGGTCGCTATAAATTCAAAACAGGCATACTTGCAAAAGAAGAGACTGAATAATTGCCTATCCTGCTGCCCATGCCACCAGAAAAACACTCCATTCAAGAGAAATCCACCACTGAAATCTACAGGGAAACCAAATCTTCCAGGACTGTTGATCTCCCGGAAGGGTTTTGGTTTTGCAGCGGACTTCAACAAAGGATGTGTTTGAAGGGAGTGCCATTCTGATGGCATGGCCTGATGGAAAATAATCACAAGGTCACTTTAGTAAATAATGCCATTAAACAGAATGCAAAACATTTTCGAAAAATACATTAAATTAAAAATTGTGTTATAGAATGTTAAGACAACTACAGTCATACATTTTAATTATGCTGCAAGAATTTGCAGTGCTACATTCTAGATTGTTGATGATATTTATTTATTTTATTTCAGGTACTTATATAGCGCCGTGAATTTACGCAGCTCTTTACATATATATTATACATTCACATAGCCCCTAACCCTCAAGGGGTGTACAATCTAAGGTCCCTAACTCACATTCATACATACACATACTAGGGCCAATTTAGACAGGAGCCAATTAACCTACCAGCATATCTTTGGAGTATAATTGATATAATATAATTTGATATAATTCATTATTTTAACTAAACTTCACAGAGTGTACCCTTTCTTGCAGCATTGACCCAGCCCCAGACTATGAATATCTGTGTCATCCTAGAACACTGAGATGCACTCCAGAGCCAGACGCATTCAACCCTTGTGAAGACATCATGGGATATGACTTTCTTCGAGTACTGATCTGGTTCATTAGTATACTTGCCATCGCAGGCAATGCTGTGGTTCTGTTTGTCCTTCTGACAAGCCATTACAAACTTACGGTTCCCCGGTTCCTCATGTGCAACCTGTCCTTTGCGGACTTCTGCATGGGAATTTACTTACTTCTGATTGCAGCAGTGGACTCCAAGACCAAAAATCAGTATTATAACCATGCTATTGACTGGCAAACAGGCAGCGGATGCAGTGCGGCAGGATTCTTCACTGTGTTTTCCAGTGAGTTGTCTGTCTATACATTGACTGTGATCACCCTGGAAAGATGGCACACCATAACCTATGCAATGCAACTGGACCGAAAGCTGCGGCTGCGCCACGCCATCCTGATTATGCTGGGGGGCTGGATTTTTTCTTTGCTGATCGCCCTTTTACCACTCGTTGGGGTCAGCAATTACATCAAGGTCAGCATTTGCTTACCGATGGATATAGAAACACCCCTTTCTCAAGCATATATTATACTCATTTTGGTGCTCAACGTCTTGGCCTTTATCATCATTTGTGCCTGTTACATCAAAATTTACATCGCTGTGCAAAATCCAGAGCTAACGCCAACCAATAAAGACACAAAAATAGCCAAAAAGATGGCAGTGCTCATCTTCACGGATTTTACATGCATGGCACCCATATCGTTCTTTGCTATTTCTGCAGCCTTCAAAGTTCCACTTATAACTGTGACTAATTCCAAAATTTTGTTAGTTTTGTTTTACCCTGTGAACTCCTGTGCAAACCCATTTCTATATGCTATTTTCACCAAGGCCTTTCGAAGGGATTTCTTTCTGCTGATGAGTAAGTTTGGATGTTGCAAGGCTCAGGCGGAACTCTACAGGGTCAACAACTTTACTGCCTACACCTCAAACTGTAAAACGGACAGCCTGTACACTGGACCAAAGAAGCCTTCCCGGGCTGATGTTCATCTTACGACGTTTGACTGCCAATACTTGAATGTAAACGACAAACCAGCATGTATAGGCATTTAAAAACGTTGACTTGTTTGTCACATTTAAAGCTGCACATGGTATTCCTCACAGAGGACTCATTGTAAATATGTAAATCCAGTGGATGTATATATGAAGCGGTTACAAAACTTCTGTTTTAATTGTATTTTTTTTTTGTATGAATTATTTGAAAAAGACCAGACAGCTGATGAATGGAAAATGCTATGACAAAAAAAAAAAAAAAAAAAACACATTCAACAACTAGGGTCCATTCACACTTACACATTCCTTTGTAGTGCTTCAACACATGTGTTAACAAACATTATGGCGTGTGTTAAAGCAAAACTAAACTTTCTTAATCAACATTAACTGTTTTTAATACTTATGCTGCTGGCATTGGTAAATAGATAGGAAGGTATATTATATTTACTTATTTTAAACTTTTTTTTTTGTTACATTTTTTCAGAAACCCTGGTTTCTGGCCTAGACCAAGAGTCTTCATGGTGTAGCACCCTCCTAGAGAGAAAACAGGTGGCGCACACACCTAGTGCATTATCCAAGGTTTATTGTAGGAGTGAAAGAATAATAAAAACGTACTCACAGACGAAGCATGTATCTAAAAAGCATAGAAAAATGACAATGGCCACAACTGCAGGCAAGGTGTTCTCACTGTCAGTGCGGTCAAATGGCTGACGCGTTTCGGGGACGAATCCCTTTCCTCAGAGCTGATGACCAGCCTCTGATGCAGATGTATGATGAATGGAAAGTAGGAGCCTTGCTGCTGTTGATGCTCCTACTTTCCATTCATCATACATCTGCATCAGAGGCTGGTCATCAGCTCTAAGGAAAGGTCAAAATATCAAAAAATATATTTTGATTTTTACACAGATAATGAGTATGTGTTGAGTGTTGATGCACCACAATTTTATGTAATAGTTGTTTTATTTTATATTCTTATAAGTTTATTGCACAGGGAGAATATCACATTTTGGCTCACGAGTAATATTCATTTTATTAGCTCTGAGGAAAGGGCTTCGTCCCCGAAACGCGTCAGCCATTTGACCGCACTGACAGTGAGAACACCTTGCCTGCCGTTGTGGCCATCGTCATTTTTCTATGCTTTTTAGATACATGCTTCGTCTGTGAGTATGTTTTTATTATTCTTTCACTCCTACAATAAACCTTGGATAATGCACTAGGTGTGTGCGCCACCTGTTTTCTCTCTATCCAGTGGCTGATTTTCCCGTCTGAGGAGGGATGCACCCCTGAAGCATTTCCTTTGGTTGTCGCTGTCCTGGTACCCTTGGCTTCCCTTTTGGCTGTGCATATCCTGAGACGCTGGAGAGTACATACGATATCCGGTTCGGTTGTAGCACCCTCCTAGCACAGGATGCCAGGTATATTTATTTGTTGGCTCCTTCTGTAATCAAGGGAGCCTGGTCTGCTCAGGGTGATCAAAGACTGAGAATTTGATTGCTTTCCCCTGCCTCTGGAAGAAGCTCCCAGAAATTAGGACAGGAAAGTCAAAACAACCAGTCTGAATATTTATCAGGTTCCAGCCAATCCCTGGAGAAGTGTGTCTAGAAGGGGGCTGGAATGGTGATATTCTGAAAAACTGGAGAGCAAGGTTCCTTTTCCTCAGGATGGTTAACCGCTTACTCTCCTGAAGATTTATCCCCCTTCTTGGCCAGGCCATTTTTTGCATTACGACGCTGCGTTACTTTGACAAGTGTGCAGTCATGCAACGCTGCACCCAAATTAAATTTGTGTCCTCTTTTTCGGGGGTATTTGATCACCTGTGCATTTTTAATATTTTGCACTATAAAAAGAAAATGACCGACAATTTTGAGAAAAAAAAACAATATTGTTTACTTTTTGCTATTAAACATGTCCAGTAAAAAAATTTAAAAAATCAAATTTCATCATAAACTTATGGCAAAATGTATTCTTCTCCATGTCTTTGCTAAAAAAAAATCCCAATACGTGTAAATAATTTGGTTTACGTGAAAGTTATAGCATTTAAAAATGGCGTATAGATACTGGGATTTTTTTTTTCTACTAGTAATGGCGGTGATCAGCGACTTTTAGCAGGACTGCGGCAGACATTCTGACACTGGGGGGGAACTGACTTGGTGTCACTGACATCCCCAGTGACACAAATACAGTGATCAGTGCTAAAAAAAAAAAAAAGCTCTGACACTGTATTAATGGCACTGAGCATAAAGGGGTTAATATGAGGGGCGATCAAAGGGTTAACCATGTGTAGGGAGTGTTTTACTAGGAGGGCCGTGTTTGTGTGTGTCACTGTAATCAAACTGCTTTGGATGGCTGTGCTGAGCACAGCCATCCGGAGCAGTGTGCCCAAGCTGACAGGGAGGAAGACTGCTAGTAAACAAAACAGTCTTCCTCCCCGTCAGAGATGCTTAGTAATCACCGTGCGCCGGTGGGTGAGAGCCACGGCCGCGAATGGTGGCATGGGTAGGGTGGGCGCGTGGATCATACGCACCCCCCTACCCAGAAATGCATAATCACATATATATATATACACATGATTTTGCGCACCCGTGCCGCCCTGTAGCAGTATTTCTGCTATAGGGCAGAGAGGAAACAGTTAAAAGAGCCAGTGAAGTTGCGCTCATAGACTGTACAGCTGTTCTGGAGGCCTCAACAGTGTCACAGCTGAGGGCCTTGATGGGCTTTGCTAGAAGCTGTTTGCAGGGACCTGGTCTGGAGAGGTACCATCCAACTCACTGGACCAAGTCCGAAGGAAGCTGAAAGGTGGCAGCTGTCCTGGGGACAGGGGCGGACTGACCATTTGGAAACTCGGGCACTGCCCGAGGGCCCGCGGTCAGTAGGGGGCTCCATGAGATGCCTCTGGTACCTTTTTCATAGGCTTTTTTGAGTTTGGGCAAGGACACAGGGGCCCCATGATCCCCTATTGCCCGGGGGCCCCATGAGTTGTCAGTCCTCCCCTGCCTGGGGATTTGTGAGTAATGACCCTAAACTAATCCCTGTGACTGTGTAGTGTTCTAGAAACTGCACTGGATACCAGCAGTTATGGATCAGTGCAAGGTAACCCGATGTCAAAAAGACTCGCCCCATGGTCTTCAGCTGTGAGACCTTAAACTGTTTATTACCCATTAGCACAGAAGAAGAAGATTGCACTAACCCCCTCTCTCCTGTTCCTCAAGCAGTAAATTGCAAAAAAAGGCTTCAATAAGTCAGTCTAGGGCTGTCTGAGTGTATGGACTGGAGCTTGGGTAATTGGCAGCTTCAGATAATAACCACCAGCCCCTACAACACTACAATGAGCTTTTTATTTCATAAGAAGGAGGTAAGAAGTGGCTTTATGAGCTAAGCACATCCTCCTGCCTGCATTCCTGAACTAAAGGCAGATGGATTCCAAGGAGTAAATGCCACATGAATTATTCGCCCTTACTCAAGATGGCCACAGCTAGAAATGCTAGGGGGTGATTTCTCAACAAAATAAAGCATTGAGACATAGATGGATGGATAGGTGAGTTTGCGCTGAATATTAAAAATAAGTGAAATCACGTTTTCATTTTGTGGTGCTCAGATACAGTTTAGTTCTGCTTTAACATGTTCTATTAAGACAGCTCAATCTTTATAGCGCTACACCTGAATTTCATTGTATGATTTGCGATTGCATAACGACAATACATTGTTTGAATCCTTGAATGAATGAGCTGCCTATGCACTACAAGCAATGAAAAACACCTTTTTTAAGATGCAGCACACCGTAATGCATGTCATATGTGTTGTGGTGCCCTGCTGTACCTTGGGCTCTACTGTACAATTGGGGTCCCATTCACAATGAATGGGGTCCATTGGGGTCCCATTCACAATGAATGACACCACAACAAACCATACATGGAACAGGGGTATTGACATATGTTGTGGTAAGCCATGCGTTTTAGCACTTGTTACTGCAATGCACAAAACATAAATGACCCTAAAAGCCAGAATCACCAAGTCTTATGAAAGCACTGTAAGAAACAAATGTCTAGTAAGATAATGTAATTAGCGTCATGGTCACCGATCTCCAAAATTGAGAAAAGAGCACCCTGAAAAAAAAAAAATATGTACATACATACGTACTTACCTCTCCTGATGGTCACGCAGGCAAACACCACTCTACTAAGGAAGAACCATCTCTAGAAAGCGGTCGGTCAACCAAAACTTTTTGAGGAGTGCCAATGTACTGTGCTCCATGCGGCACTCAGTGGGTTCTTCTGTTGACCTCCATGTCACTACAGTACACAGTAAAGACAAGAGGTTGGCGGAAGGTACCAGTGAACATTTTGGGGGATATAGTGAGCCTGATAAACGAAGCTGATTGTTGCACGTCCCACCTTATTTTGGCACATGTACTCAGGGCATATATTTTATTTGATGCATAGTAGAGTGTGTAACCGTCTTGTGCCATCATCTTCTTGGAGCAGAACTTGAAAAATGCTACTGGGCCAAATAATGATAGTCTCATTTTCTTTATCACTATATATTTGATGTAGATTGTAAGGCTTTTTGCGAAAAGTCACACTTGGGATTTTTTTGGGAAACTACTTGTGCGAAAAGTTGTTTTTTGTTGTTTTTTTTTTTTTTTTTTTTTTTTAATTGCCACACTAGTCGTATCTTTCATTTCAAACATCTAAATAAAGCAGGTTTCTGTGTGTCAAATATTTAGCGACCAACCATAGGTTATCTGACCCAGTAAATCACACTCACAGATTTCGGGAGACTATTACTCATCAACAAAGTAATGTTGACAACAAAGTAATATTTATTTTATTCTTTACAAAAAGAGTTGCTCTATTTTAATTTGCAGATCAGCCTCAGGGGTGCTTTAAAGCAGTATTGGGCCTCATGCATGCTGGGCATTTTAAAAATGTTGGTTGCGTTAGCTGTATAAATTCACATTAAAAGCGCAAGTTTTTATGCTTTTTTCTAACGTTTTTGCATTAGCGTTTAGCCACGTTAGTGTTTTTTTAGCATTTTTTAGCCCCCCAAAAAATTTTGCCTCAAAAAACGCTCACACCAGCGTTTTTGATTGTTTTTACAGCTAAAAAAAAACACCTCTTCAAACCCACTAGTTCTAGGGTTCTTTTCCAGACAGAAAATACCCCTGCCAAAAAACTCTGATTAAAGACTACATGCATTGGCATCAGGGGCGGACTGACAACTCATGGGGCCCCCGGGCAATAGGGGATCATGGGGCCCCTGTGTCCTTGCCCAAACGCAAAAAAAGCCTATGAAAAAGGTACCGGGGCATCTCATGGGGCCCCATACTGACCCCGGGCCCTCGGGCACTGCCCGAGTTTCCAAATGGTCAGTCCGCCCCTGATTGGCATATAGGATAACATGCTGAGGAGTTTACTGGCTGTAGGAAAAAAAAAAAAACACCAAAAACAGCAGCTTTAACCACCTCCCGTCCGGCTGTTGTATATAAATGGCTGGACGGTGGCAGTGCAAGGTCGGGTGGCCGTTTATAAATGACCTCCCCGCCCCCTGCTTGTGCGCGCTCCCAGGGAGTGCACAGCACCGCAATCCGGTGCTCGCTGTGTCCTCCTGACACAGTGAAACACCGATCATCAGACGGGACCTCTGTACGAGGTCCCGATCATGTGATCACTGATTGGCCAATCAGTGATCACATGCAAAGTAGTAAGCAAGATGTCACTTCTGACATCATTGCTTACTACCTGTGAAATCTGTGAATGATCACAGAGGTCACATGGTACATGGCTATTCACAAGAGCCTTGTACCATGTGACAAGCTGTGACCAATCACAGCTCACTCAGTAGTTCTCAATGGCTGCAAGAATGCAGACAGAGAGAAAGACAAATAATTTTTTTTACATCCTGTATGGGTGACCATGGTGACACTGTACTGCTAGGGTGACAGTATGTAAAACAAAAAAAAAACAAAAACAAATATAAAGCAAAAAAAAAAAAAATGTTTAAAAATTATAATTTTTGGTTATAAACTAATTTGGCTTTTTTTTTTTTTTTTTACTAAAAAGATAACGGAATAAAGTTTAGCCAAGATTTATGATGAAATATTATTTATTTGCAAAATTGTATAAGAAAAACATTTTTTTCCAAATTTTTGGACTATTTCATTTACATAGCAAAAAAAAATAAAAATCCTAGCGGTGAATAAATACCACCAAAATAAAGCGTGATCTGTCTGAATAAAATGGTAATAAATTAATATGGGTACAGTGTTGCATGACCGCGCAATTGTCATTCAAAGTGTGATAGCGCTGAAAGCTGAAAATTGCCCTGGACAGGAAGGGGGTAAAAGTGTCCGGACAGGAAGTGGTTAAAAACACCCAGTGTTCATGGGGCCTTAGAAGCCAAAAGCAAACATTTATTATATTGCGGCTTACCAGTTCTTAGATGTGATAGTAGTTTTATTTTTTTAGGCTCTCTTTCTTCTATTTTCAACTGGTGATCCAGCCAGCAAGTCTATTGTGTTTCAAAAGCACAATCTCTCCAGCAGAAAGTATCAGTTTATATGGATGAGACAAACCATTTAACACCGACATAGATGATAAAGATCAACTTTTATTTACTAATGTAAAACTTTTATCCAAAAAGGAAAACAAACTGATTATAAGGCCTCATGCACACAGGGCATTTTTGCAGCCACTTTCAGGGGTGTCAGGCATTTTCTTTTTACTGCTTCCAAATGGCGCTCCATGTTATCCTATGTGTCTATGCATATAGACTTTTAGAAGCTTTTAGTAGCAGTAGCGTTTACCAGCAGAAAAAAAAAAAAGGCGTGCAAGAGCAGCAGCGTTTTGGCAGAAGAAATGCTTGACACGTCGTAATGTTAGGTGTGTTTAGCGCTTAACCACTTCCCGTCCGGCCCATGTACATAAACGGCTGGACGGGAGCAGTGCCGAAACGGGTCACCATTTATAAATGGCCCCCACATTCCCTGCCTGTGTGCCCTCCCTGGGAGCACGCTGCACCACGATCCGGGAACACCGACTGCTGTACTGGACCTCTGTGTGAGGTCCCGATCATGTGATCAGTGACTGGCCAATCAGTAATCACATGAATAGTAGTAAACAAGATTACATCATTGATTACATGTGAAATCTGTGAATGATCACAGAGCCGGGGGCGGACTGACCATTTAGAAACTCGGGCACTGCCCGAGGGCCTGGGGTCAGTAAGGGGCCCCATGAGATGCCCCTGGTACCTTTTTCACAGCCTTTTTTGAGTTTGGGCAAGGACACAGGGGCCCCATGATCCCCTATTGCCCGGGGGCACCATGAGTTGTCAGTCCGCCCCTGTCACAGAGGTCACATGGTACAAGGCTATTCACAACAGTCTTGTACCATGTGACAAGTTGTGACCAATCACAGCTCTCACAGTATTTCTCAATGGCTGCAAGATTGCAACCAGAGAGAAGGAGAAATGATTGCTTTCATAGCCTTTATGGGTGTAAAAAATAGAAAATCTTCATCACCCCCCACAAGTAGTACACTGTCACTATGGTGACACTGTACTGCTAGGGCGACAGTATGTTAAAAAAGAAAAAAAATTAGAAAAAATATAATTTTTTGTTAAACTAATTTGGGGTTTTTTTTTTTACTAAAAATATAGATGAATACATTTTGGCCAAGATTTATGAAGATTATTTGCAAAATTTTATAAGAAAAACACTTTTTCTTCAAAATGTTTTCATTTATATAGCAAAAAAAAAAATCCCAGTGGTGAATAAATACCACCAAAATAAAATTTCATCTGTCTCAAACAAATGCTAAAAAATTAATATGGGTACAGTGTTGCATGACTGCGCAATTGTCATTCAAAGTGTGATAGCACTGAAAGCTGAAAATTGGTCTGGACAGGAAGGGGGTGAAAGTGTCCAGAATTGAAGTGGTTAAGTGTTAATTAATTTCAATGGCCAGAATAAATTATCGTTCTGACCAATTAAATGAATTAACACCTAACGCCTTGATGCTTGTAAATGCGCCTAAACACTTGTAAAAACTTTAGAAACTTTTACAAGCATTAGACATTTTTGCTGCAAAAACGCTGCTGCCAGGAGGACAGCTTCTAGTAGAGTTTTTTGGGTTTTTTTTAATGTCCTGTGTACACGAGGCCTAAAGTGTGAGCTGGAATTTGGCTTCAGTTTGTTAGTGTATCTAAATCTGTTAGTACACCTAAAATTCCCCTCCCCCCAGACTGACAATGATGCTGTACAAAGGTGCTCCTTGTGCTCCTTCATCCAGAGTGGTAGCGTTCTAATACAGGAGGTGCGTTACTGGCCAGATCACCAGGTGAAAGCAGAGGAGAGAAAGCCTAAAAAAAAAAAAAGAAAACTAATGCTGTCACCACATCTAATGATTGGTAAGTGGCAACATAATACATTTTTGAATTTGCGGTTAACCATTTGCCGCCCACCCTATGGCCGAATTGCGGGCAAATGTCATCAGCGTTCCGGGTGGATGCCATATGGCGTCCTCCCGCACATGCGCAGATTGTGCTCCTGCAGAGCGGCGCGATCTGTCACCGGCTGTGTACCTCGGACACGGCTGATGACAGATCTGAGTATCGGCCCCCGTTGCCGGTACCATGTGACCTGCTGTGACCAATCACAGCAGGTCACATGACAGTTGTATACAATGGATGGCGTCATTCATGCCATCCATTGTAAACTACTGCCTAGCTGTGAATGGTCACAGCTAATCACATGCACATGTCATGTGATTAGCTGTGGCCAAATCACAGCTAAGCACAAAAAAAAAAAAACCCTGAATGAATCGATGTCATTCAGGTAAATGCTTGCTTATAGCAAAGTAATTCTTTGCTATAAGCAAATTGTGTAAAAAAAAATACTGATCACTTCCTCAAAGTAGTAAAATGTTACTTTGGTAACATTGTACTACTTTGGTCATAGTGAAATATGAAAACAAAAACTTAAAAAAAAGAAAAAAAAATGTAATAAAAAATAATAAAAGAAATTAAAAAAATATATATATATATTTTATATATATATATATATATATATATATATATATATATAAAAATTTCCATACTGTCACCAGTTTCCCCGATCACCGCCATGACAGTTATATGATGACGCTGTACTGCACTGGTGACAATATGTAAAAAAAAAATAGTGAAACTAATTTTTTTCATTTTCCGAAAAATTATGACAAAAAAATACAACTTCAAAAAACTCGCCATGCCTCTTATGAAGTACGTCGGACTGTCTACTTTACAAAAAGGGGTCATTTGGGGGATATCTGTACTGTTCTGACATTTGGGGGATATCTGTACTGTCCTGACATTTGGGGGATATCTGTACTGTCCTGACATTTGGGGGATATCTGTACTGTCCTGACATTTGGGGGATATCTGTACTGTTCTGACATTTGGGGGATATCTGTACTGTCCTGACATCTGGGGGATATCTGTACTGTCCTGACATTTGGGGGATATCTGTACTGTTCTGACATTTGGGGATATCTGTACTGTTCTGACATTCTTGGACCTCAAGAAATTAGATTGGCTGTCAGTACTTCAGGATTGATCGATATTCAGATCTATACCATAGTTTGTAAACTCTATAACTTTCCTACAAACTAAAAAATACATCCTAATTTGGGTTATTTTCACCAGACATGTAGCAGAATACATCTCGGCCTAAATTTATGAAGAACAATTATTTATTTGCAAACTTTTATAACAGAAACAAAGAAAAACTTTTTTTTTTCAAAATTTTTAGTCTTTTTTTGTTAATTTAGCAAAAAATAAAAACCCCAGCGGTGATTAAATACCACCAAAAGAAAGCTCTAGTTGTGTGAAGAAAATGATAAAATTTTAGTTTGGGTACAATGTTGTATGACCGCGCAATTGTCATTCAAAGTGTAAGAGCGCTGAAACGTGAAAAATGGCCTGGGCAGGAAGGTGTAAAATTGCCCGGCATTGAATTGGTTAATACCGCTTTAAATAAGGCATTCAATGCTACACGAAATAGGATCCAAAAAAGTGTAAAGCTGCAAATAAAATTCTAGTTGTTTATCAAGTATTTAAAGAAAGGCCTCTGCAATTTGTTTAGGGTTTAAATGTATTAAAGTGTAAAAAGCAGGAGATTTTACACTCAGATGTTATTCAAAAGTCCACTTACTTCTCCTGTATCTGCACTTTGCTGATTATCAGCAAAAAGTACAGCATATCTAGCTAGAAATTTGTAGAGAAGCATTGATGCGCTTTAAAAGTGGCAAGTTGAGTACCTGACCGATTGGTTGGGAGATTAGCTCAAATCAACTGCCAGAGATTCAGTTAAAGATAAAGGAAGGCAAGAAGGACGGAAATTAGGTTTTCTAGGCCAAGCTGGACTGCTCCTTCTGATCTTCCTTCTCCGGGGAAATAACTGATTACACCTTCTCAACTTGCACCCACCCTGTGGAAGGGGAGCTAAGATTTCAATCATCACTTGCAGATAAAACCTAGTATAAATTGATCATTCTGATTTAAAGAGAACCAGTCACCAGGCCATTCTTTTTAACGAAAACTCCTTTCGCATGGACGTTCCGATCGGGTCGGCCTGGCCGATTTTCAGGCGGACCCGATCAGAACCTCTATTCTCCTCTATGGAGCGGCGGGTGTGAACGAATGTGTCCATTTACACCCACCAATATCCAATCCAATGCGCCAATAAAAGATCGATGGGGAACTCATCCTCTTCCGTCCATCAGATCAGATGGGATGGCAGTTGGACAGTGGTGTATTTAGGCTGCCCCAGGCAGCAGAAAACCTAAACACCCCCCCCATACACTCCTGCCCCCCCCCCCCAGAGAGATAACTTGACATTGACCAACAACACCCGTGCCCCCCCCTCCAAAGAGAGCCTTGCACTGCCACTGCCCCCCATACACAGGCCACCATCCGCCATGGCGAGACAGAGAAAGACACTCGCCTTTCTACAAGAATGGGGTAGTGCATACACCCTCACGAATCCCGCAGTCTCTCTTGGAACCCACCAGCTCCCCTTACCACTTGTGTCCCTTCTTCCGTCCCCTCTTCCAAGGGGAAGTGCTGCCCCCCCTGAAAAAAGCCACCCTAGGCAAATGCCTTGTTTGCCTTGTGGTAAATACACCTTTGCAGTTGGATGGAAAAGGGACAAGTGATCAGTTTCCATCCAACCGCCTATAGAGGACAGCGGTCTGTGTCCGTGTCCACTCTGCAGCAGGGGAGTGGACACAGACCTGTCATTCGCTTGCTCAGGGAGGATCAGCGGAGAGATCCCCCGCTGAGCAAGCGGATCCACGGACAGCTCTGCCCCGTGTGAAAGGGGCCAAAGATCTACCCATAAGATTCAATGTGCATTTACAGTCTAAAGCCTGCCATAGATGGAGTGGTTTTCTTTCCTGCAACCTGTGGTTGCAGAAAATAAAACTGCTCGATTCCCCCATCAAAACAGTCAGTGCTGATGGGGGAATCCCTCCCGCGGAGCCCTTTTCTTCTGTTGCCTTTTTTTTTTCATTTTGCAATATTAACATGTAAAATCTGACAGGCTGGTTTGATCAACTTGCATACATTCAGCCTGCGCATACATGGTTTGAATCTTGGCCAGTACCTGCTGAACCAGCCGAGATTCAAACTGTCTATGGCCGGCTTACCTCTGGGTTGTTTGTTACTTTAAATAGTTTCCTTGGGCCAATCAGTCCCAAAAGTACTACTTCCATTACTACGATTTCAGTGCTGTATAAATTGTATGTAGCACTAGCTACAAACAGTATACAGACAGTACAAGGACTCCCAGAACACAGCCGTGCTGTGGGCACCATCTGTTAGTAGCTGTGTCCAACAGACACAGCCAATGACAGACCACTGTACAGGCCTGTTTCCAGTACCACGCGTTTGTTGTGACCAATCACAGCAGATCACATGACAATTGTAAACAGTTGTTTTCCTAGCTGTGATTGGTCACAGTGATCACATGGTATAGACAGGGCCAATCACCACTAATCACAATAACTGAATTAATTTCATTCAGTAAAAATGGTTGCCTATACCAGTGAAATTCACTGGTATAAGCAACCTCCCCAGAGCAGTACAAGATTACTATGGATCTGGTAACAAGGTGCTTAAAAAAAAAAAAAAAAAGGAAAAAATGTAATAAAAAGGAAAAAAAAATAATTTTTTTTCCATACTGTCATTGATCCGTGTACCTGATCACCGCCACACCAGTTATATGACACTGTACCGCACTGGTGACAATATGTAAAAACCAGGATTGATCGATTTCAGATATATACCATAGTTTGTGGACTCTATAACTTTCCTACAGACTAAACAATAAACACTAATTTGGATTATATTCAAAGAAATATAGCAGAATTCATTTTGTCCTAAATTCCTGGACAACAATTATTGATTTGCAAAATTTTATACCAGAAGCAAAGAAAAATGTGGGTTTTTTTTCAAACTTTTCAGTCTTTTTTTTGTTTATTTAGCAAAAAATACCACTGGTGATTAAATACCACCAAAAGAAAGCTCTATTTGTGTGGAAAAAAATTATAAAAAAGCTTCATTTAGGTACAGCGCTGCATGACTGTGCAAGTGCGGCAGCAATAAAAGCTGAAAATTGGCCTGGGCAGGAAGGGGGTGGAAGTGGCCGATATTGAAATGGATATTCATAGTATATATATGACAGGACAAAAATAATAATCTTTTACATTTTCAAATTACTTCTTTATTGAACATAACTGCCAACTAAAATGTCAGCTTGCATTTTGCGATCCAAACGCAAACTCCAACAAAAATACACAGATCTGTTTTACTACTTTCGACATGTAATAGTATAGCCTCAAGCTAAATTTACAAATAATACAAAGAAGACAAACACATATTTAGAAAGACAACTTTAATGTAGGCCATAAATGGGTTGAGTTCCGAACAAATTTTCTTTAGAAAATCTGAACTTTTGTGTGTTTTCTAATCCAATGGTGTCACCATTGATTTTGAAATTCGACCAAACTAGCCTTCAATTTCACCTCACTACAGAAAATATTTTTTTTGGTCAAGAATTTTCTTTTCTTTCCAGGTCACAGCTCATGCTCATTTCTTTTTCGGTTATATTTCTCGCTCGATTCTCCCATCAATTTGTTTGTTTTTCAAAAATTTCCAACATGCTAGATCACTCAAATTCGATGGTCACACAAAAATCGGCTGTTTTTGTGGCCCACTAATGGTATAAAATTAGAATGAAAATTATTAGAAAAGATTTTCTAAAGAAAAATATTTTCGGAATTCGACCCATGTATGGCCAGCTGAAAGCGGAGTTCCACTCACCTGGCACAAAAAAAAAAGTCAGCAGCTACAAAAACTGTAGCTGCTGACTTTTAAAAAACAGCCACTTACCTGTTCCTCGGTCCCGTGGTGTGTCCCCCGCAGCCCGTTTCACTGTCCGTCCTGTATTCCAGGCGCCAGCATCTTCAGTGTGGGCACCCGGCTGTGATAGCTTTCGGCATCACAGCTGTGTACCCACTGTGCATGCGCGAGTAGGGCTGCGCTTCATGAATGGTCCTGTAGTCTTCTGGGACCTCAAAAGACTACAGGGAGGGAGGACACCTTCCATTTCCGATTGCCTACCGGAAATGGGAGCGGGTACCTGTCAAATTCGGGTATCCGCTCCCCCATGGTGCCAATCCTTAATGGGGAGCAGTCCTTAAAGCGGAACTTCCCCTTTTGGGTGGAGCTCCACTTTAAGTCACTGGTTCCTTTAGTATGGAACCAGTTTCTAATACAGCACTACTGGCTGTATTAGAGACAAGCTGGAGAGACCTGTTTGAGATTAGCGATGACAAGTATTATCAGCACACCTCTATATAATCTAGAGCTATAGATTTGTGCAGTAAAGGCATTGCAAACCTCTCTACATGCACCTTGTGTTTTTCTGCATAAGACATGCATTGATCATGTAGCTTCATGGTGTCATTTGTTAGCCTGTACACACAGCCTATAGTAGAGTAAACCTTCAAATTGCTGTGTCAGAAGTTTTTGTGTTCAAACACGAGGCATGGCACTGCACAGGTTAATGTATGACCTCTCTCTGTAGTCTAAGTTATCTCACTTTCTGTGAACAAACTACATATCCCACAATCCCTGAGATTCTCAGTCTAAAGCTGATGCAGGTGAGAGCTACACAGTAATTAGATCTGACACAGACACAGTCAGCACCATGAAGGGAAAAGATGTGTTTCTATCACATACTGTTAAATCTGTGATGCAACACAGAGAAAATGGGGAGGCATTGACCGGATGATGTGTGACCTAGAACAGGAACTTGCCTTGTCCTACTAGTGAATAAGGACAAGTTAGATGGATGAATGCATGAACGTATAGGAAATGATCAGCCATGAAACTGCATCCACAACACGTGAGCCTATCATTACAAGGCAAACAACCAACCTGGAGACTATAACTACATTAATGCCTAGTTATAACAACAAGAACATTATAATGTGTGCAATACCTTAAGCATCTCCATGGCCATTATCTACCATTTTCTTTGGAGATTTAGAGCAATGGTACTATGCAACATTGCGGCAGAGAAGATCAGTTGTGTAAGTAGAGGTTGCATATGGATAATGTGTTTTTTATTCACTAATAAGAAGAAAAGTAGGTCAGGCAGATTTCAAGCCTTGAGAAATTTTTAACAGATTCCAAGTAGTCTGCCTACACTGCGACACTGCAGACCTCTGTTCTCTTCTATAGTTAAATAAGAAGCAAAACAAACTCAATAGAGATAAAGTGAAAATAATTCATTTGTAATCCTGAGGAACTGAATAAATTAAAACCATAAATGCAGTTTTTTTTTCAATGCAGAGAATTTATTTTTTTTGTAACTTATATAGTGCTTAGAATGTACAGACATTGTGAAAATATAAAAATAAATAATTTGCAGCTTTTTGGTTAATCTGATATTATGCAGCAGAGCACTAAAATGACTAACATCATATCCAGTGTGACCTAGGCACCCCTGCTGACATCATAGTCAGTTTGGTGACCTCACTAGTGCAGTTCTGGCTGAACTCCAGTCATACTAAAAAAAACCCTTACGTACTGGACCAAACAAAATATTTATTGCAATTACCATGTGGCTTTTAAGGTTTAGCATTCCTGCTTCCAGCCACCAGTGGGAGAAATCCTTAAGGCACTCTATGCCTGATGAAGGCACACCCTTCCAGATCACAGCCACATAATTACAGCATCAATGTTAGGCTGGCCATACACTAGTAAATTTAGTTCTAAATGTTTTGTTTCAAGAACCTTTGTTCAATTTTCTAATTTATAGTTGGGTCAGATCAACATTGGTTTTCAACCACAGCAACAGAAAATTCAAAAGAGCAAGATGGAAAAGTTTTCTCAAATGAATGGGGTATGTGGTTTTTGTTTGGCTACGTCCATTAATTCTGTAATCGAAAGTTAAAAGCAAATTGAATTTTAAAGTACCTTCGAGTGTCATTCATCAAGCCATTGAACGTACTCAGAATTTTGTATGAATGTTCCTACGAATGTGCATTCATAAATGAACTAGTATATGGCCAGCTTTACGTGGGATGAGGTGCCCACACTCTGACACAGTCAAAAGCGTCAACAACTCGGAAGGTTAAAATGCAATCTTCTTTGAAGATACAATGTCATGACTAAGGCTTGCATAGTGTGAAATGCATCAGCTGTTTGTTTCTGGTTCTTTACCCCTACATCACTTTCTTGACTGTTTCATACGGATTGCTTGTAGAAGCTTTGAGCCGGGGCACCAGTAAGGAATTCAACCTCCTTTGAAAAGGATTACAGGGTGGCAGTGCAGTCAGTTTTTTATCACTGATTTGCCCGCACGTCCACAGTCAGCCTCACTAACACCGTGTTGAGGGCTCTTAGGAGTATATGGACATAGGGTAGGCATGGCCAACTGCAGGTGCATGAAATTACCCCATGTAGCTCTGCAGCCTGCAAAATGAAATTTAAAGGGTTGTCCATGACCCCCAGACTGCTAAGAAAGAGGCTGGAGGATGCCTGATGTCATGTAGCTCAAAAGCTACTCAGGGGCCATGGGCAGCAATAGAAATGTATACCAGCTCTGTTGCAGGGACAAGGTCATCCAGTGTCCATGGGGAAGGTGCCACGTGTCCATGAATGAAGGCCGCTTCGTTTTCTTCTCTCTTTGGTAATTTAATATGCATGACAAGGGAAGACAAGGAGGGAAGTCTGCCCTGAGGCGTTTTCTCAGCAGGTGCCTACCCTGCCTGCACTCTCCTGAACACATTAGGTTGCTGCTGGGAAGAGGAGAGAGAAAACTCTTCCATCCAGCAGTTATCACGGCCCCATTTTTCTGCTGCCTGAATGACAGGAGTAACAACTCACTCCTGTCATTCAGGTAGCTTGATAATGGGGGCGTTAACAAGCTTTCAGCACCCCCCTTCTCATGACACTGTACCCAGGGCAGGGGCCCCTCCAGTTCCCCCATCCCCCCTTGTCCAGACCCTGACCACACTGCATTTATACGGAGGATGATGCAGGGCCAGGACAAGGGGTGGGCAGGAGGGGCAGCCGCCCAGGGTGCAGCGGTAGTAAGAGCACCTCTCCACCACACACAATCCCCAGATCAGAGGCTAGCAACCAGCAAGGCTCAAATTCAGTTCTACTCTGACAGCTACTGATGTCACAAACGCTCCAACTGTCCACTCTCAACCGCATCTGCCCACAACTGACACAGAAAGCACACTAGGCATATACAATTAACCTCCTATTTGCTAAAAAAAAGCAAGCAATTGACCAACATGTAGTCGACATTTTATGGCTACCATGGACAACCGGTGCAAAGGGGGCTGAGAATGGACACAGGGTGGTACACCCATTCTACTGCATGCATTAGGAATGCAGGAAGGCGCAGTTCCACGGACATGTACACACTGAAGACACATCATACTGCATCTATATAATCATTCTATTGTCAACATATATGGTAACAAAAATGCAGTTGAAACCCAATACTCTGCCCACCAATCACAATGATTATTTTAAAGAACTTTGCATTCAAAAAAACAACATAAATAGTAATGAATGCCATTTACAAAGTTTTCTATTTCTCTATCCCACTTTACAAAATGATATTCGGCAGGAAAGTTGAATTACAGTTTAATCCTCTGAAACTGAATATTTTTTTTCAAACTGAAATCCTTATCAAAGTAAATAACACTTGTGGGATAGAGCGGGTTCAGGCAAAAATGGCATTTATTTCACCATTCGGCCTCCCCGATTGCTTTAGAAAAAATATAATCCTTCCCTCCGAAGCACATAACTCCATCCTTTAAGTAGAACTTCCACTTATTCTTACTTCGGTGTATCTGAAAAAATGAAACATATGTTAATAAGATATTTGTTGCTAGGCAATGGTTCTTAAAATCAAACTTCAGGCATATAACTACCGTAAATATCTTTACATGGACAGCTTCATCTGCTTAACGATTTGTAACGGTCAAGCCAAACCAGGCAAGCCTGCCAGACAGTAGAACCAGGTTAGGCGACTTCCTTACTGTAATAAAGTAATACAGTAGAACTATGACAAAATCTCTCCCCTTCCCTGTCCTAACCTGGTCACCTCTGTCTATAGCAGTTACCTTTCATCCTCACTGGACACACTTGCTCCTCTAACTACACGAAGAATCAGGCCCCGACTGTTACAACCCTGGCAAATTGACAACACCAGAAATCTCAAGAAACGTTGTCATGCTTTTCAATGACTGACGTAACACCAAATCCCTGCAGGACTTCACCCTATAAATAAATCCTAAAATACCATTCCTCCCTCCATGCTGCCAAACAAACCTACCTTGTCCCTCTTATTAATAACTTGTCATCCAGTCCTCGTCGGCTCTTCTCTACCCTTAACTCTCTGCTTTGTCCCCCACCTCCTTTACCCACCAACTCACTCATGTCAGGGCAGGAGCTGTGGAACGGACAGGCAGGGTCACGCACTGACTGACGACAACCACCACCCACAGACCGTGGGTCTAAGTCCCAGGCTGCCCTTCACTAGGGCCCCTGATGGTGGGGATGGACTTGAAGCAGCCAGGAACCAGCAGCATGCTTGCCCCTGTGACTCCTCCACCTGCGTAGGGGAGTGTCCAGGACGGACCATGTGACCTTTGGTTCAACTAGTAGTGAGCATATAAAAGAGGGAGCAGACATTTGGTCAGTTGGCTCTGAGGAAGAGGCAAGTCCTCGAAAAACGTCAGCCTAGTGCAGTGTTTCTCAACTCCAGTCCTCATGGACCCCCAACAGGTCATGTTTTCAGGATTTCCAGTATTTTGCACAGGTGATTTGATCAGTTTCACTGCCTTAGTAATTACCACAGCTGTTTCATCTGAGGGAAATCCTGAAAACATGACCTGTTGGGGGTCCATGAGGACTGGAGTTGAGAAACACTGGCCTAGTGGATGTCTACACTCCCCATTGCGGACTGTTACTCAGCGTGGTGTTGACCCAGCTGCTCTTTTATGACATGCCTTGACTTTATTCTCATTTAAGTACAACACCTATTTTTTATTTCTTATTAAACATTTTTATGGTAATGCACTAGGCCTGTGCGCCCTCTCTTTGTTCTTTCCTCATTCAGTATATTTGGTTACCAAAGTGATCACCTGTTCCTAAACGTAGATAACCAGCCCACGTGCAATTACCTCCGAACACCCGCTGACAGCTGCAGCCATTGCCAGGCTTTCATTGCTTTGTTTAAGCTGAGCGGGTGCGACTATCTACATCTACTTGTAAATCCAGCTGGACCTTGCTGCAGCTTGCACATGAATGAGACCTTAGACTATATTTGTGCAATTTAGAATCTATGATATAAAATACATGGGATACTTCTGTAATAGTTGTAACGTGCCTCAAGGTATTTTGGACTAATATGAAACTATGCACAGTTTGAAACTCCAGAGCACCTTGTAAGCTCCCAGGAGACAGGGACTACAAGAGGATGATACTAAGGGGTTGACTTATTAAAGCTGGAGAGTGCAAAATCAAGTGCAGCTGTGCATGGGAGCCAATCAGCTTCTAACTTGTTCACTTAAGCTTTGACAATAAAACCGGGAAGCTGATTGGTTTCTATGCAGAGCTGCACCCATTTTTTTACTCTCGTTTTAGTAAATCAACCCCAAGGGTCATTTCACATGGGCCACATATGCTGCATTTAAGTAGCGGATCCATGAGCAGATCCCCTGCTGAATCAGAGCAGAACTGGACAGATGTCACTTTTGTGACATACATGCTCAGTCAGGTTTTTCTTCCCACATTTTGACAGCGGCGCATATTAAATGACCCCTATTACCATTTTCTTGGAGTCCTTGTACCACAGAGCTCAGTCTAAATGGAGCCCTGAATAGATGTACTGTTTTACAGAAGCTAGAGACTATTAAGCTTTAATAAGAGCTCTCATCACCTCTCATTCAGAGAAATGGAAACAGGTGCATCCCAAGAGCTCAGACTCCATATTAAAAAACTTATGGAGAGCAAACCAGCCATCATTCCTGCAGCACATATTGGTGGACTAAACCTACATCCTCTATAGGCAGCATCGCCGGTGAGCAAGGACTTATTGCTAGAGATGAGCGAATCGAACATGGCGAAGTGGAATTCGTTTCGAAGATTAGGAAAAATTCGATTCGCGCCGAATCCGAAAATTAGCAAACTTCGGATGCACGAATCGAATTTTCCCAAAAATGGCGGCGACATGTGTGGCGACGGAGCGGGGATCTCTGGGAAGGCGCGCAGACAAGGCGCGCTGACCCATAATGCATTCATTCATGACATGTGATCGCATTAGCCAATCAGCAGCCAGCACTGTGTAATGGTGGAGCTATAAATCGCGGCCATCTTAGAATTCTCCATTAGCCTCCGGTCATTCAAGAGAGACAGACCTGTCTGTATTAGGGACAGAGTTAGGGCCACAGAGACTTTAGGGCCACAGAATCGTTACTCAGGGCCACAGAATCGTTACTCAGGGACACAGAATCGTTACTCGGGGACACAGAATCGTTACTCGGGGACACAGAATCGTTACTCGGGGACACAGAATCGTTACTCGGGGACACAGAATCGTTACTCGGGGACACAGAATTGTTACTCAGGGACACAGAATCGTTACTTTCTGCTTCACAACCACTATTGAATTAAAGAGTATGTCAGACAACACGCAGAGGAGTGGCAGAGGAGGCAATGTTTCAGGAGCGAGCAGACGTGGCAGCAGAGGAAGGGGTCGAGGCAGCACTAGTCGCAGCCAGAGTCCAGTGCTCCCGGTGTCATCCAGCGGTCGTGGCTCCACCGACAACCCTGCCGTCATCGATTGGTTGACTCGGTCGTCTTCCTCTTCCCAGGTCACCTCTGACACCTACAGCCAATGGTCGGTGGGTACGTCAGACACAACCGTTAGTTGGCATGGCCCGGGAGCAAGCCCACTGAAATCACGTGTCCTCTACCTGCCCCTGTCCTTTGGTGTTCCCTCACCAAGCGAAGTATCGCATGCTGTGGGCTCAGCCCCACTGTACAATGAGGAAGAGCTAACAGAGTGCGGTCAGGAACGGGGGGAGACATCCGCCTCTTCAGCAGCCAGGCGAAGAAGTACTGGCGAGGAGAGTGGCTCGGTAGCCGGTCTAGAGACAGGTCTGTCTCCTGACCCACACGCAGCCGAGGGGGCTAGTAGTGACGCGGAGACCCTAATTGATGATGATGAGGCTGATCGCACTTGGCAGCCTCGTCGTCATCAGGCTATTGCTTCCGCATCATCAGAAGAGGGTGCCAGCTTGCCAGCGAGCAAAACAGTCGGTGGGTTGCCCAGGAGGCAGCAGGGTCGCAGCAGTGTCAGTGGATCAGTGGAGCCAAACGGCCACGGAGTAGAGCACCAGCTCCACTGCAGCCTACCACCACGGCCAGTAGTGGTGCCGGTGTGCACGGAGGAAGTAGCAGTCAGCCAGTGAGGAGTAGTGGGGGCAAAGTTTCCTACTCGGCGGTGTGGCAATTTTTCGTCAAGCCGCCCGAGGAAGTAAACGTAGCCGTATGTCGACTATGTGGCCAGAAAGTCAAGCGTGGCCAGGGGGCCCATGTTGGGACTACAGCGTTGCGTCAGCATATGCAGCGTCGCCATTCGGTGGCCTGGGAAAACCGTGATAAAGATACGGCTGTTCTGCCTGCCCCAGCCCCCGCTCCATCACCCGCTCCGTTACTTGCTCCGTCACCCGACGTCAATCGCCCTCTATCAGCCAGTCAAGGCTCCAACACCTCTGCTGAGGGGAGTTGTCGCTCGTTGGCATCTTCCGCTCGTTCAGATGCTCCTTCTCCTGCTACTCCTCTTCACGGATTCCGTCAGCAGTCTTTCTTGGAATCCGTTTCCAAGAGACAACAGTTTGCGAGCACGCACCCGATGGTGCAGAAGCTGAACGTCCTCCTGTCCAAGTTGCTGGTGCTGCAGTCCCTCACTTTCCAAGTGGTGGACTCAGCACCTTTCCGAGAAATGATGGCTTGTGCCGAGCCGCGGTGGAGAGTGCCAAGCCGGCATTTCTTCGCCAAAAAGGCAGTGCCAGCCCTGCATTCACATGTAGAAGAGATGGTGGGCCAGTCTTTGAGCATGTCGGTCTCTGCCAAAGTGCACGGCAGCGCCGACGTGTGGAGCTGTAACTACGGTCAGGGACAGTACATGTCATTTACGGCCCAATGGGTGAACGTGGTGCCGGCACAGCCGCACCAGCAACTTGGACAGGTCACGCCGCTTTTGCCTCCACGTTTGCACGTCCTTGGTCCAGCAAAGATGTCCGCCTCTACCACCTCTTCTTCCGCCGTGTCCTCAGCCGCCACCCCCGTGCCAAGTCCCATTACCCGACCGGCATATCACATGTGCAGGGCGCAACGGTGTCACGCTGTGCTGCACCTGGTATGCCTTGGCGAACGTAGTCACACAGGGGAGGAACTTCTGAGTGTAATGAACAGAGAAATCGACAGATGGCTGTCTCCGCGCAAACTGAAAATCGGAACCATGTTGACCGACAACGGAAAGAACATGGTGTCTGCTCTGCGTCAAGGAAGGTTGTGCCATGCGCCATGCATGGCTCACGTGTTCAATCTGGTTGTCAAGCGGTTCCTAAAATCCACCATCCCACTGCAAGACATCCTTAAAATGTCACGTAAACTTTGCATGCATTTCAGCCATTCCTACACCGCAAAGCACACCCTCCTTGAGCTGCAGCGGCAGAACGGAATTCCACAGCATCGCCTGATCTGCGACGTTGCAACAAGGTGGAATTCAACCCTACATATGTTAGACCGCCTTTACGAACAGCGAAAGGCCATCACCGATTTCCTGATGTTACAAGCGGATAAAGGTACTCCCCTGTGTAACTTAGATGTCAGCCATTGGCAGCTCATGCGTGACACCTGCCGCTTGCTCAGGCCCTTTGAGGAGGCCACGCTATTCGTGAGTCGGCAGGACTATGGGATGAACGACGTCATTCCTCTGTTGCACGTCCTGGAACAAATGCTGTTAACAATGGCTGGTCAGGGTGCGGTAGACGTGGCGCACAGATCTCAACGCCACATGACCCCTGTGGGGGCAGGACAGGAAGAAGAGGAGGAGGTAGAGGAGGACATTGGTGCTCAGGAATTATTGAGTGAAATGGGTGGTTTTTCCACTCAGCGGACAGGAGTGGAGGAGCAGGAGCATCTGGTAGAGGAGGAGACAGAGGACCCAGACGCACCGTGGCAGTATGCTGTGGAGATGGAGGCAGGGAGTCCCTCGCATTCCTTGGCACAAATGGCCCATAGCATGCTCGGTTGCTTGCGTAGTGACAGCCGAATAATAACCATCAGACAGAGGGATGACTTTTGGCTGTCCACCTTGTTGGACCCTCGCTACCGTTCAAAAATGGTGGCCTTTTTCACACCTGCTGAGAGGGAGGCCAAAATAAAGTACTATAAAAACCAGCTATGTAGTCAGTTGGTCTCTGCCTTTCTGCGCCAACGTCCATCCTCAGACACTGTGGGCCCTGTGCGCTCGCGTTCCGCTGCCATGGCAGCAGGGGAGGGGAGGGGTGGGGTGGTAGGAGCAGTGGCAGCTCCACCAGCAGCGGCTGCCTCAGTCTGCAGTCGATGATGAGTAGCTTTCTTCACCAGCGCAGTGAGGAAACTACTAACCAGCTGCAGCAGCAGCAGCATCAGGTAGACCTGGAGCAGGACCTCAAACAACAGGCTCGGGCCTACTTGGACAGCACCCTGCCAACCGAGGTAGACAATCCCCTTGACTACTGGGCAACGAAACTTGACCTTTGGCCCCAACTAGCTGAATTTGCCCTTGAAAGGCTGTCATGCCCGGCCAGTAGCGTGGCATCGGAGCGCGTGTTTAGTGCGGCAGGAGGTATTGTAACTCCGCGGAGGACACGACTGTCCACCCAAAGTGTGGAGAGACTCACGTTTGTGAAAATGAATCAGGCGTGGATTAGTCTGGATTTCAAACCACCAGTTCCTGACACAACTGACTAAATCCACCATGAATCATGCCCCAAACATGTTATTATTTTTAACATAGGCCTCTGTATGGCCTTCAATTTAAGCTGCTTACGCTTCGCCACTCTGCCATGGGCCCCTGTACCGCCTCCTCTTGCTGCTGCCAGGTCCAGAGTGTGTCATGGGTCCCTGTACGGCCTCCCATTGCTGCTGACTTCATCGCCAGACTCTGCCATGTGCCACTTTCAGGTCTCCTTACACTGTTGGTGGGTTCCATTTTGTGATAGGGTGCTGTATGGCCTTCCATTGCTGCTGCCTCCACCGCCACCCTGCGCCATGTGCCTCTGTCGTCTGCTCACGCTGCTGACGGCTTCCGCTTTTTAACCGAGGCCTGTGTTTGGCTTCCGAATACTGCTGCATCCACCGCCACCCTGCGCCATGTGTCTCTGTTGTCTGCTCACGCTGCTGACGGCTTCCGCTTTTTAACCTAGGCCTGTGTATGGCTTCAGAATAATGCTGCCTACACCGCCACCCTGCGCCATGTGCCTCTGTCGTCTGCTCACGCTGCTGCCAGGTCCATACTGATTCATGGCCCCCTGTACCGGCTCCTCATGAACGTGGTTCAGCGGGTTTGCATCACTTAACGGCAAATCGTTGACAAACGCTGGGACGTTCAGTGTTGTGCGCATTAAGCCAGACACCAAAGGGCAGCACAGACCTGTTATTACTCGCTCAAGCATGGCTGAACAAAACCAGTCTCTACCACAAATTGGACCCAGACCTGCCCAGGGTCTCGTAAGTAGATTGCACGGAGGAGTAGAGTTATTTATTGGAATTAACTGTGAGGGGCTTTTAAACCTAGGCCTGTGTATGGCCTTCAATTGAAGCTGCTTCTGCTCCGCCACTCTGCCATTGGACTCTTGATAGTCGAGACTATTAGTCGTCTCCCCACGCTGCTGCTGGGGGGACTTTTTAACATAGGCCTCTGTATGGCCTTCAATTTTAGCTGCTTACGCTCCGCCACTCTGCCATGGGCCCCTGTACCGCCTCCTCATGCTGCTGCCAGGCCCGTAATCTGCCATGGGCCCCCGTACCGACTCCTCATGCTGCTGCCAGGCCCGTAATCTGTCATGGGCCCCTGTACCGCCTCCTCATGCTGCTGCCAGGTCCAGAGTGTGTCATGGGTCCCTGTACGGCCTCCCATTGCTGCTGTCTCCATCGCCACACTCTGCCATGTGCCACTTTCAGGTCTCCTCACACTGCTGGTGGGTTCCATTTTGTCATAGGGTGCTGTATGGCCTCCCATTGCTGCTGCCTCCACCACCACCCTGCGCCATGTGCCTGTCGTCTGCTCACGCTGCTGACGGCTTCCGCTTTTTAACCGAGGCCTGTGTTTGGCTTCCGAATACTGCTGCATCCACCGCCACTCTGCGCCATGTGTCTCTGTCGTCTGCTCACGCTGCTGACGGCTTCCGCTTTTTAACCTAGGCCTGTGTATGGCTTCCGAATACTGCTGCCTCCACCGCCACTCTGCGCCATGTGCCACTTTCAGGTCTCCTTACACTGCTGGTGGGTTCCATTTTGTGATAGGGTGCTGTATGGCCTTCCATTGCTGCTGCCTCCACCGCCACCCTGCGCCATGTGCCTCTGTCGTCTGCTCACGCTGCTGACGGCTTCCGCTTTTTAACCGAGGCCTGTGTTTGGCTTCCGAATACTGCTGCATCCACCGCCACCCTGCGCCATGTGTCTCTGTCATCTGCTCACGCTGCTGACGGCTTCCGCTTTTTAACCTAGGCCTGTGTTTGGCTTCCGAATACTGCTGCATCCACCGCCCGCCCGCTGCTGCTGCCAGGCCCGTAATCTGTCATGGGCCCCTGTACCGCCTCCTCATGCTGCTGCCAGGTCCAGAGTGTGTCATGGGTCCCTGTACGGCCTCCCATTGCTGCTGTCTCCATCGCCACACTCTGCCATGTGCCACTTTCAGGTCTCCTCACACTGCTGGTGGGTTCCATTTTGTCATAGGGTGCTGTATGGCCTCCCATTGCTGCTGCCTCCACCGCCACACTGTGGCTCCACACTCTGGTTTTGGCCCCGTGACTGCCCAAATGAGTGAAGTGTGCGGTGATTCTAAGATCGACGGCACTCATCTGCATGTCATACTGACTGACAGTATTATTTCTCTTCCCCAGCAGACTCCAAGGGCATTTAAATTAAAGGTACAGTGTTCTGCACTAATAGAAAGGCTCTCTGAAGCCTAGAAACACCCTTTTTATAAGTTATATTCGCCTCGAATCGAATTTATTCCGCGAATTCGGCGAGTCAAATTTTTGAATAATTCGCTCATCTCTACTTATTGCCATCTGTAGCCTAGTTATTTCATTGTGTTTTTGTATGTTTTAAACTTTTAGTGCATGCATTTCTCATCTGTTTTAGTATAGTCTCACCCCACCATTTTTGTTAATAAAGCTTCAAGATTGCATTACGTCGGGCATATTGCAGAATAGGAGGGTTTAGCTGCGTGTTGAGCTGCACACAGCAAGGACAGAACACATATGATTTTGCAGTTACAAAAATCGAACTCTGTCTATCCCTATCTGTGCTCTATGGCTGTCCCTTTGTTCTGAGAGCTCTCAGCTTTGATTGGTATTTAATTGGTTAAGTATGAAGATATGACAATCATATATATGTATCACTTTGATCAAAGATATCCAATTGATCTTTAGACGTGACCCTTGATACTTTTTGATGAGTGTGTTTATATGTCCAATGTGAACTTGCTTTTAATCAATAAAAAAATGAATTGACAGTCAAAGATATGTCGGTACAGAAAACTTTCTTCATAATTCTTCATTTTTTGATACATGGTTTAGAAAATCCTTTTTGTGGATCAAGGTGTTGAACCAGATCCATACTTTTTTATGGGAGAATATTTTGCAGTTACAAAAATGTGCATTTATTACTTTTTTCTTTTTTTTTTTACACATGCAAAGCATTGTACCCGGGGGGCAATGCCAGGTTCCTGCAAACTCTCAGTGCACTGTCTGCTAGCACCCGATATTGGCAGGCAGTTTCTGAATTTCAGGAAGAATCAATGAACTACGAGAGCGCTCATTGGTTCACTGAGAACTATAAGTGGCAGGCCACGGCAGCTGACTGCAGATGAAGTTCATTTATACACAGAACTCTGAATGAATGATGCGGCCAAAATATGGGTGGAACATGGAACATGTTCCAAAGGTGATCCTAACCTTTAAATTGCAGCAGAGGTCTCTTGTCCTGCCAGAATGGACTGTGCTGTGTGGCAGAGCTGTGTAAATCCCAGGACTGGAGGGACAGAAATACAGATCTTTTGGCAGACAAAACAGCTCCAATAAGATTATTTTATTTATTTTATTTACTGTTTGCCGGGAGCAATTAAAACCTCAGAAATAGACATCTAGGTTGAATGTTCTCCTCAAAGCTGAAAACCTACCCTGACATGTTATCTATTTGTTTGTCATCATTGCTGGTTTATGCGAAAACAGCTGAGCTTGAGATATCATCAGCGAACTACTTAAAAAATATGTTATGCAGGAATTCTCAGATGGTGGTTTGTGTACCCCTAGAGATACTTCTGGTATCTAACGCTGTAAGTGTTGAAATAAATCAGAAGAGCTGTTTTACATTTTAATAAATAATACATCATATGTGGAACAAATCTGAGTGCATATTGTTTGTTATTCAGAAACTTAAAGAGAGCTTAAAGTGATACTAAAGTGGTAAAAATGCAGCTTCTAATACATAAAGAAGTCTCTCCTGGTTCCTTCATGTCAGTGTGCTTTGCTATTTCGTGTCCAGGAACCCCCATTTTCAGGGCTTTGGTGATGTTCAAGTAGTACTAAACTCATGAAAAGAATACTTAGTTTTGTAATGCACTGAAAGTAAAATGAGATTACATTTTTGTTTTTTTTTTACAAAAAAATATAGCTTTCCCTTAAAGTGACACTACTGAAAATACTATGTATTCTTAAAGTGGTTGTATAGGAAATTAAAATATTATATATATGGTCTTTGCAGATGACCCCAAGCTGTGTAGTGGAATAATGTCCTTACAGGATGTCTCCAACTACAAGTCGACCTCAATGCTCTGTGTAATTGGGCAACTATGTGGCAAATGAGGTTTAATGTTGATAAATGTAAGGTTCTCCACTTGGGGCTAAGAATATGCATGCATCATACTTACTGGGGGGGGGGTACAACTGGGGGAATCAATGGTGGAGAAGGATCTGGGAGTTCTGTAGATCACAAGCGTAATAATAGCATGCAATGCTAAGCTGCGGTTTCTAAAGCGAGCAAAATCCTCTCTTGTATTAAAAGAGGTATAGACTCCAGAAAGAGAGATATCATATTACCCCGGTACAAATCATTAGTAAGACCTCATCTGGAATATGCAGTTCAATTTTGGGCACCAATTCACAAAAAGAACATTGGGGAACTGGAGAAAGTACAGAGAAGGGCAACCCAACTGATAAGAGGCATGGAGGAGCTCAGCTATGAGGAAAGATTAGAGGAACTGAATTTATTCTCTTGAGAAGAGGAGATTAAGGGGGGATATGACCAACATGTATAATACATAAGGGGGATATGATCTCTGTGTATAATACATAAGGGAGGATATGATCTCCATGTATAATACATAAGGGGGGGGATATGATCTCCATGTATAATACATAAGGGGGAATATGATCACCATGTATAATACATAAGGGGGGATATGATCACCATGTATAATACATAAGGGGGGGATATGATCTCCATGTATAATACATAAGGGGGGGATATGATCTCCATGTATAATACATAAGGGGGGGATATGATCTCCATGTATAATACATAAGGGGGGTATGATCACCATGTATAATACATAAGGGGGATATGATCTCCATGTATAATACATAAGGGGGGATATGATCTCCATGTATAATACATAAGGGGGGGATATGATCTCCATGTATAATACATAAGGGGGGGATATGATCTCCATGTATAATACATAAGGGGGGATATGATCTCCATGTATAATACATAAGGGGGATATGATCTCCATGTATAATACATAAGGGGGGATATGATCTCCATGTATAATACATAAGGGGGATATGATCTCCATGTATAATACATAAGGGGGGGTATGATCACCATGTATAATACATAAGGGGGATATGATCACCATGTATAATACATAAGGGGGGATATGATCAACAAGTATAATACATAAGGGGGGATATGATCTCCATGTATAATACATAAGGGGGGATATGATCTCCATGTATAATACATAAGGGGGGATATGATCTCCATGTATAATACATAAGGGGGGATATGATCTCCATGTATAATACATAAGGGGGGGATATGATCACCATGTATAATACATAAGGGGGGGATATGATCTCCATGTATAATACATAAGGGGGGATATGATCTCCATGTATAATACATAAGGGGGGGATATGATCTCCATGTATAATACATAAGGGGGGATATGATCTCCATGTATAATACATAAGGGGGGATATGATCTCCATGTATAAATACATCAGTGGTTCATATAGTGAACTCAGTGTAGAGTTATTCACCCTGAGGTCATCACAGAGGACAAGGGGGCACTCTTTACGTCTGGAGGAAAAGAAATGTAATCTCTAAAACACGGAAAGGTTTCTTTACAGCGAGAGCCGTGAAAATGTGGAATAGACTCCCTCAAGAGTTGGTTCTGGCCAGCTCAGTGGATTGCTTCAAAAAAAGTCCTGGATTCTTTCTTGGATACACAGAATTTAACTGGACACTAACATTTATAGGTAAAGTTGATCCAGGGAATATCCGATTGCCTCTCGGGGGATCCTCTGGATCAACTGTGAGTGTAGGATTACCTTTTTTTTTTTTTTTTTTAATGGTTGAACTGGATGGACTTTTGTATTTTTTTCAGCCAGAACAACTGTGTAACTATGTATATATATATATATATATATATATATATATATATATATATATATATATATAAAAATAACAAATATGTCTATACTTACCTGCTCTGTGCAACAGAATTGCATAGAGTGGCCCCTATCCTCCTCTTCTAGGGTCCCCACCAGCAATCTTGGCTCCTCCTCTATTTCTGGTGCCCCCAATAGGAAGCCGATTACCATGGGGGCACTCGTGTGGACTTGCTCCCGAGTCCTGCTGCTACGTCCATTGACACAGACAGCGAGATTCAGCCCAGCCTTCTGCTCCCTCTTCCTTGGAGTTGATTGACAGGAGCAAGAGCCAATGGCTCTCGCTGCCATCGATCTGCCCAGGGAGGAGGGAAAAAGCCAGGAGAGGCACAGCTCTCATGCACAGCACTGGATCGTGATGGGGCTCAGGTAAGTATAAAGGAGAGTTGCACACAGTTTTTTTTACCTTTATGCATAGAATTCATTACAGTAACAGAAACCTTGAGGCTTTAGAACCATTTTAACACAAAAAAAGTCCTCTCTGTTGCTTTCCTCCTCTAAATTCTTGCTGTGATCTGACTTCCTGATAGAGGGTGGCCATGTTCGTTCCCCATGGCCTCACTGTATGTAGTAACATAGCCACTCTCTTTTGCTTACGCCCAAGATGGACTATGGGATTTGTAGTGTGCATAGAGCAGTGCTCATGACCGCAACTAATGTGCACTGCTTGTTCCAAACAAAGGGGAAAAGGAGAGGTTTGGGAGCTTAAAGAGGACATTACAAAGAAGCAGAAAAACAGAGTAAGAAAGAATTTTTTTAGAAAACAGATTACAGGGCATTATTTTTTGAATTTTTTTGGGAAACAAGGATATTGATTAGTGTCATGTTAAACACCCTTTCAGACAAGCATTCCAACTGTCAGTTTTTTGTTTATACACATCTAGATACAATGCAATGTACTGTACACTGCTCAAAAAAAATTAAAGGAACACTTTGAAAACCCATCAGATCTCAATGGGGAAAAATATCATGCTGGATATCTCTACTGATATGGACGGGGTAATGTGTTAGGAACGTAAGGATGCCCCATTGTTTGATGGAAATGAAAATGATCGACCTACAGAGGACTGAATTCAAAGACACCCCGAAAATCTAAGTGAAAAAAATATGCAGCAGACTAGTCCATTTTGCTGAAATTTCATTGCACCAACTCAAAATGGTACTCAGTAGTTTGTATGGCCCCCACATGCCTGTATGCATGGCTGACAACGTCGAGGCATGCTCCTAATGAGATGACGGATGGTGTCCTGGGGCATTTCCTACCAGATCTGTACCAGGGCATCACTGAGCTCCTGGATAGTCTGAAGAGCAACCTGGCAGCGTCAGATGGTCCAAAACATGATATTGGATTTAGGTCAGGCAAGCGTGGGGGCCATCCAATGGTATCAATTCCTTCATCCTCCAGGAACTGCCTGTATACTCTCGGGCCGGGAATTGTTGTGCACCAGGAGGAACCCAGGACCTACTGCACCAGCGTAGGGTCTGACAATGGGTTCAAGGATTTCATCCTGATACATACTGGCAGTCAGGGTGCCATTGTCTAGCCTGTAGAGGTCTGTGCGTCCCTCCATGGATATGCCTCCCCAGTGCATTACTGACCCATCACCAAAACGGTCATGCTGATCAATGTTATGAGCAACATAACGTTCTCCACGGCTTCTCCAGACCCTTTCACATCTGTCACATGTGCTCAGGGTGAACCTGCTCTCATCTGTGAAAAGCACAGGGCACCAGAGCCAGACCTGCCTATCCTGGTGTTCAATGGCAAATGCCAATCAAGCTCTATGGTGCCCGGCAGTGAGCACAGGGCCTACTAGAGAACGTCGCGCCTTCAAGACACCCTCATGAAGTCTGTTTCTGATTGTTTGGTCAGAGACATTCCACCAGTGGCCTGCTGGAGGTCATTATGTAGCGCTCTGGCAGTGCTCAATACGTGCCATCCTGGAGGAGTTGGACTGCCTGTACAAACTCTGTAGGGTCCAGGTATCATCTCATGCTACAAGTAGTGACACTGACCCTAGCCAAATGCAAAACTAGTGAAAAACAGTCAAAAAAGATGAGTAGGGAAAAAAATGTCAGTGGCCTCCACCTGTAAAACCATTCCTGTTTTGGGGGTCGTCTCATTGTTGCCCATCTAGTGCACCTAATTTCATTAACACCAAAGTAGCTGAAACTGATTAACAACCTCATCTGCTAGTTAAATGACCAGATCAATATCCCAGGAGTTTAATTGACTTGATACTATACTCTGATTAAAATGTTCCTTTAATTTTTTTTGAGCAGTGTATTTCTATGGTGGGTGGATATAAACAAGACAGCCACGTGAAAGGGCCCTTGCTTTGTACATTATTTCCGTCCCTATGTTGTGCATATGCTGTAGTATAGACTCTTTGGTGGAGACTTACTAAAACTGGAGCACTCTGGTTCAGCTGCACATGTTAGCCAATCAGCTTGTTCAATTAAGCTTTGACAATAAAACCTGGAGGCAGATTGGTTTCTATGTAGAGCTGCACCAGATGTTGCACTCTCCAGTTTTAGTAAATCAACCCCTTTGTGTACACTGCAGCGTAAGTTGAACATCGGTTTTACTGTGGTGTCTACAGCAAAATGTTGGTAGGTGTAGTTTTTCTCCACCCAACAAATGGCGCCTTGCTGCTCAGGGATGGAGTGGAGACCTAAGGGGAAGATGTTGCCCTGCAGCCTTGGTAGGTGTCATAGAAGGAGCAGCTGTCTAATTGTATGCTGCACTTCCAGTGATCTTCGGGGGCAAACTTAGTAGAGGGCAGTACCAATAAATCGCAGTGTCTCACCGGGTTTGGCACATGTTTTGCAAGTGGATGGTGGAGGGAGAGGAACACCTTCTGGCAGGGACAAAGTAATACAGCCAGGACAATAAGGGCCGGAGTAGGAAGACACCTCACCACCTGTACTGTTCACAATACTGCAAATCTCCAGGGCCAGTGCTAGAATATTTTGCATCCTAGGCGTCTTGCCTAGGATGCAAAACCCCCAACCCTCCCCCTGCCCCAACACCACCACCAAAGTAAAATTAAAACTTCATCTGAAGTTCTACTTAACTCTCCTAGTATACATACTCTTTCCCTCACATTTTCCACCCTAGCACAAATCCTCTCCCCCAAATCCCATCTCCTAGCACAAATCCCCATAAATCCCTCCACCTAGCACAACCCCCCAAATTACCCCTCCCAGCAAAAATCCTGCCTCCCCACCCAAATCCCCCTTCCTAGCACAATTTTCCCCTCAAATCCTCCCTCCTAACACAAATTCTCCCCAAATTCCCTCTCCTAGCCCAAATTCCCCTAAAATACCCCAGCCTAGCACAATCCCCCAAACCCCCCTCCTAGCACTACCCCTCCACCCCAATCCCTGCTCCTAGCACAGCACAGATCACCCCCCACCCCCCCTCCTAGCACAAATTTCCCCCAATCCGCTCTCCTAACACAAATCCCCCAATCCTGTCTCCTAGTACAAATCCCCAACATCCCCTGTCCCAGCATCAATTCTCTTCCTTCAATCCCCCCACCTAGAACAAATTCCCCCAAATTCCTCCTCTAGCCAAATTCCCCATCCCAGTATAAAATCCCCCCCAACAACCCACCTACTTCTAACACATATCCCTCCATTCTCTGTCCTAGCACAAATTCCCCCCCCCCCCCTATCATCCCCATTACCATTCCCAGCACAAATAGCCCCCATCCCTCCTCCTGCAGAAACCTCTTACCACAGCACAAATTAATTACCCCTCCCCCCACCTTTCATTGTGTACAGTTACCCTGGCTTGTAAGCCCCACCCCCAAACTTACAGTGGGAAACAGGTAGAGGTGCGGGTTGTGCTCTCACTTCTGCCAGTAGAGCGACCCTTCATACAACAGATGACACAGGATCGCTCGTACACAGTTTGATTACCCAGCCCCCTATCTCCTCCGCTGACTGCTCATCTCCCAGCAGCAGGGAGCCAAGGAATGAATCAAACACTGAACATGTCGATGTAAGAGCGATTCTGTGTCATCTGCTTTATGGGCTTTATGGAGGATCATTCCAATAACAGGAGGGGGAAAGCACAGCACACGCACCTCCCGCCTCTCTCCTGTCATTTCTCCCTTGGACGCTTCTCTGCTCCAGGCTGTTCTCCCCTTGTCCTAGCCATGTGTGCAGCAATGGGGGAAGGCACACAGCCACCAAGCACAGTGTCCATGGAAAGAGAAGTCGGGGGGGGCGCAACCAAAATCTGTGGGGGGCAAAGCCCACCCCAGCACCCCCCTAGAGCCAGCCATGGTGGAAAATAGGGAAACCAGGGGCCATGGCTGCACCCTAGGCAGCTGCCAAGTTTGCTTGGTGGTAGCGCTGGTCCTGTGAACCTCCCAAGACTCTGACTGTTCTGCTTCTTTGTGTTGGGTACCATACTGCTGGTCCTGCCCACAAGAATATGCCAGCGCACTGAGCATTGTCATAGCTGCTTGTGATGCAACTCAAGAGTAAACAGGAGTGAGTGACAATGCCGCAGCTGGAAGTGTCTTTAGATTAACCTTGCTGGTGTGATCTAAATCCAAACTTTTCAAACAAATGGTCAGTTGTTAGAGGAGCTGGACAGCGGCCAGTAAGGTAGAAAATGTCCCAGTATCAGTTGAAATAAACAATGTATTAGGCATGGCGGTCCAGTGGCCGTAGAAAACTTGCATAGCACAAGTGGTCAGTAGGAGGAGAAATAGTGCCTCATCATCAATAACAGTGGGAGGGATGGTAACCCATTGTTGGTGTCAGTGGGAGGAATAATGGCCCACTGTTGGTATCAGTGGGAGGAACAGTGTTCCATCATTGGTATCATTGGAAGGAATTGTTCTAGATTATTAGTATCATTGAGAGGAATTGTTCTAGATTATTGGTATCATTGAGAATTGTTCTAGATCATTGGTATCATTGGAAGGAATTGTTCTAGATTATTGGTATCATTGAGAAGAATTGTTCTAGATCAATTGTATCATTGAAAGGAATAGTGGCCCACTGTTGGTATCAGTGGGAGGAACAGTTCTGCATTGTTGGTATTAGTGGGAAGAATAATTCTATATAGTTGGTATTATTGGGGCGAATAATGCCCCATTGTTGGTGTTATTGGGAGGAATAGTGCCCCAAGGGCTGGATAGAGGCTGTCAAAAAGGCAGTATCCGACCCACGGGCCACAATTTGGAGAACATTGATTTAAATGAAAGCAGACCTATTAAAAAGAATAGCATTTTTTTAAACAGGAAAATGTGTAACAATATAAGCATTAAAGCGGTTGTAAACCTCAGACATGAAATATGAGCAAAAGCATATTCCAGTATAGTACGTGCTTGTCTCTATCCAGAGCACCAAGTGCCATTTCTGTCCACTGCTTTGTTCCTCTTATCAGCATGAGCCTCTTCTGTCAAGTTTTCCTGACACCAAGAGGTAAAAAGGTGACAGGGGAGGGAGCTCCAGTACACAGCCAGTGATTGATAGTTTCAGCTCTGTTTCTGTGTGCTGTGTGAATAGGGGTGTGCTTCAGCAGGCTTGACCACCATAATAAAGAAAAAAAAATGATGCACAAAACCACTACATGTTCCTCCTTATATGCATTTAGAGAGCAGAACAAATATAAAACAGAATTCTTAAAGGGGGACTTCATCCGACACATTATTTTAATTTTCACAACTCGGAAGAGGGAGCATGATGTCACCACACACCTCTCCACCTAGTCCAATCAGAGAACGTTTTGCATTTGGAGAATGCAAAGCATTTTCTGAATGGTGTCAGTGCTGAGTGGCCAACCTCTGGTGTTCAGAACGCAGTAGGCCAGCCACTGAGCAAGTGACCCAGTAACTAGTGATGATCATTGGATGTAACGGCATCTACTTCAGTAATTTACAGCTTCTGGGGCATCAGCCAGGTAAGGTGTATACATAGTTACATTGGTCAAAGAATATTTCTATACCTGCATTAAGAAAGGCAAAGGTTGAAGGGTAAAATGCTGAATACCTTGTCATACTGGCACACTATTACATTGTCTGTGTCAAACAAATCCGGAACTTCTTGCTCGCTCACATCATCTCCAGAGTTTAATGGATCCTGTCCAAAAAGAAAGAGCAAGTATTTAACAATGGAATGGAAATGTATCTAAAGCTGTTTTTTTTCCCATGTTAGCTAGAGTCGGGAAAGGTTAGAACCCCCGTCAGATTTTTTCTTTCCATGGCTGTCTAAGTCCCCACTGGGGAGCTTTATCCTTCCTCTATTTGTCCTGGTGGCCATTGTCACTGGAACTGAAGTTGTTTTGAGTTGTCTCTTGATCAAGAGTGAAAGAGAACTTTTATTCCAGTGGCAACTACTTAGGAGAGTATTTCCCTTAATTTGGAGAAATCTCCTCTCACTTCCTGTTGTGTCTCAAAATAAGAAGCGAAGGAAGATTAAAAATAATTGTCACAGGTTTTAACCCTGCCTTATTCAATTCAAAACTAAAAAAGTTCTGTATTTAGATATACTGTAAACCATCCTCTCTCAATTTTTTTTTTAACATGGAGGAACCTTTGAATTAACATTCCAGGTTCAGGGAACCCTTGTGAATAATGACTCTATCTACAGCTGACTGTACATCAGTTGGAATGCTCCTTACATTTGTGGCATGGTCATTGGAAGAATCCCCCCCTTAAAGATAGGTAAAAAGATTATTGCTGCCAGGGGTTATTCATCTGAGCTGTAGAAGTTGTTTATTGCTCAAGGAACCCCTACTAACCACTGGAGGAACCACAGGGTTTCCACAGGATAAATAGTTGAGAAAGGCTGCCTTAAAACGATGAATGCAATTAAAAATAATCTCTAGGCAAATATTAACACCTCTCCCAGAATTTAAAGAAATTTAGCCTCAGAAATTGACTTTTAGATTTCTGTCCACATATAGAAGATTGCTTGAGATGCTATTAAACCTTTAAATTTTTTTTAATCAAAACCAGCAGAAGCAGAATGCTGTCTGAAACAGGATTTGTTTCCTACTATAGGCTTTAATCTGCATGACGTGTTCACACGTTTGGGTCCTATTACAATTTTCTGCGGAAGACTCACCATGGTTATCTGCGAACAGCTGTGGGAAAGACACACTATACTATATTGTCACCCAATATGGTTGGTAACTAGGCAAGTATAAAGTGGATTAACAATGGTAATAACACAATTTAGCATACAAAGTGATTAACAGTAAGGACTAAGTACTAGGCATAAGATGACATTTGACATCCAGATCAGCATAAACAGTAGCAAGGCCACCTCAAGTGCAGCAGTGAGCAGTAGTAATGCTTACTACTGTATTGTCCAAAAGAAAATCAAGATGGGGGGGGGGCAAGGGAACAAAGAGAACTTGCGGAATAATAATTATTGGAGGGATAGTCCTGTGAGTTGTTCTTCTGCCGCCTAGCATTGGGGCCCTTTAAGAGTGCTGGTGCACTTAACTGTCTCAGTTAACCTGCATGCAGTATAGGTACTGTATAGGTAGATGTGGTTCAGATGCAGTAAAGGTTCAGTATAATGTGGTATAGGTGCAGTCTAGGTTTGTGGTATAAGTGCAGTATAGAGAGCAGTATGGGTGCAGTATAGATTGGGTACACTTGATGCCCTGCTCTCAGTGGTTCAGTCCCTGATAGCAGCAGCAGTAGAGGGTGAACAGCCCTCTCACCGGTCCCTGGGATACTGCTGTGACCGCTCACTGTAGAACAGAGGGTCCCCTTCCAAGGCCTCCGGTGGTCAGAGATTTAAAGCAGAGGGTGAGTGGATTCCCCAGTCTCCCTGCGGCAGCAGTGCAGGTGCTGTGATATGGGTGGTGCCGTGCTTCCCCGGGTGTCCTCACTTCCAGTCTCTTGCTCAGGTCTCTGCTGATGTGGTCTCCTGCTGGCAGGTGAATATTCAGACAGAAGTGCTCTCTCTAACGCTGTCAGTACCAAAAGGAAGAACTTTCCTGGGCAGTTTAATAAAAATCATCTCTCCACTCCTACTGCACAGTGCCTACTGGGATTTGTAGTGTAAGGAATCTATTTGTCCCATGGTGCAACATAACATCAGTATCTCAGGAGAGGAAGAGAAGAATAAAAGGCAATACCTCCTTCTCGCATATGGCAAATTCAGGTAGTTCTAACTACCGCCACTTTAAGAACCTGTCGCTACAGCAGCAACAAAGTCTTAAAGAATTGACTTTTCTTGATATAGAAACAAAGGTACACCAGTATTTAGAGAGAACAGTACATGTGCTGGGAAGTGGTCATGAATGTGACGGCTTCCCGCACAATACAGTATCCCCAGCTCATTTAGCTGTCAGCCGGGAGCTTCCTGGCCAAAATGTAAATGAAAATGGCGATACAGGTGATGTTGTCACCCAAATATAGGCCAAATCACAGGGTGGGCAGAGCCTGATGGGAGGATTCAAACGCTGCTCTTGGACTGAACAGCGGTTACGGATGAGCCCATTGCTGTGCGCTGCAAAAATAAAGTGGATCTGATAAGGAATTAGTCTCTCAGTTCCCCATGAGGCTCTGCCCACTCCAGTGCAAAACTCCTAGACCATGTACCTGTTAGTGTGAGGGTGCAGGAGCTGGGAGGGAGTGAAGGAGTGTCCAGTGTCCTCATTGCAAACATACACAGATTTGTGTAGAACTACCCTCAATGGGGCCGCTATAAATTAGGAGGTTCTTTCCCAAACCAGTGCAGAGGCAGCCAGGCACACAGCAACTGTCCGGATATCGTATGTACTCTCCAGCGCCTCAGGATATGCACAGCCAAAAGGGAAGCCAAGGGTACCAGGACAGCGACAACCAAAGGAAATGCTGCAGGGGTGCAGACGGGGAAATCAGCCACTGGATAGAGAGAAAACAGGTGGCGCACACACCTAGTGCATTATCCAAGGTTTATTGTAGGAGTGAAATAATAAAAACATACTCACAGACAAAGCATGTATCTAAAAAGCATAGAAAAATGACAATGGCCACAATGGCAGGCAAGGTGTTCTCACTGTCAGTGCGGTCAAATGGCTGACGCGTTTCTGGGACGAATCCCTTTCCTCAGAGCTGATGACCAACGTCTGATGCTGATGTATGATGAATGGAAAGTATTACCAGACATGAGTCACCCGGAGTTTACTTCCTGTCTCGTGGTTTGCATTCCAGCAGCCATTTCCCCACAGGCATAAAGCACACTCCCACACCATCCCACTCAGGCATCAACAGCGAGGCTCTTACTTTCCATTCATCATACATCAGCATCAGAGGTTGGTCATCAGCTCAAGTACAGTTAGACTGGAACAATCTACAGCAGGGAACCATGAAGTAGGTTTGAGAAAAGGTAAAGGCAGACTGGAACAGTCCACAGGTTCGCGACTGGGGACCATGAAGTAGGTTTGAGAAAAGGTAAAGGCTGATTGGAAGAGTCCAGAGGTTGACGGCTGGGTACTATGAACTGAGGTGCATCACAGCAAGGAGGCTCTAGTCTATAGGTGCAGCTTTTTCTAAAGTAGTCCAGTATCCAGTCCAAAGGGCTCCAGGGGCAATCAGCCCCTTTCTCTCTATCTCAAGAGGGGATAAAGACACAGACAGACCGACAGACAGACCTCCTCAGGGCTTCAGACTATTTAACAGTATCCCAGCCATCATCAGGGCATAACTCCACAGGGCTTGGCTAGGCCCTGCTCAACATTGAGGCTGGTCATTTGAATTCTCCCTCCCTAAGCTCCAGAAACATCTTCCAGAGGCAGGGGAAAGCAATCAAACTCTCAGCTTGTGAAGTCCTCAACAGACAAGAGCAAACAACCACTGCCCCCATGATTACAACAGAAGCCCCAAAGATTAAATTTACTTAGGAGCGTAACTAAAAGAGCATTACATCGCACAAGTAGCGACACTTTAGGTGCTGCACACCAATGGATTTTTACAGGGTGTCGTAGCATTCCCCCTTTTATTTTTCTCATATATGTGGATTAGAGTCCTGCCACGGCCCAGAAGCATACTGCTAGTTGAAATGGCCCTAGTGTGTGCTGTGTGCATTTATGTTTAACAATTATAGAGTTTTCCACTACAGGACCCTCTGGGGTGGGGACTGCTACAAATGGTATTATAAACTTTGAACAGGAGAGCTGCATGCAGGGGCGGACCGACAACTCATGGGGCCCCCGGGCAATAGGGGATCATGGGGCCCCTGTGTCTTTGCCCAAACTCAAAAAAGCCTATGAAAAAGGTACCAGGGGCATCTCATGGGGCCCCCTACTGACCCCAGGCCCTCGGGCAGTGCCCGAGTTTCCAAATGGTCAGTCCACCCCTGGCTGCATGAATACAAAAATAAATAACATTTTGCACAAACAATATTATATTTACAGATCTGAACTAATGCTGCATATCTAGTAACTAAACATTTAAAGGATCACCTTTGGGAAGATGTTACATGTTCCACCCATTTTTAGGGTGGAACATGTAACATGTTCCCACTGCAGCAATGTGATCCACCGCCTCTAGTGACAGCAATCCAGGGATCTTCTCCCAGAACTCACAATTTTAAAAAAGGCTTCGTTCGCCTGGCTGCATCATTTATTCACATAGTTCTGTGAATGGGAAAACTACAACTACCATCACATTCTGTTTTACACTTGGACAGGAGGAGCAGCAGGGGTGGCATATACAGGAACCAACCTTAGCCAATTTCATGCAACTGCTAAAAAGCCCATTCTCCTCTCCCTCCTGCAGGCATTTAGTGGCTGCAGGAGGAAAATGTTCATTCAAAATAAAAAATGTGAAATTCTGAGCCATTTTATTTCATTGTGGCATGCAGTGTGGGAAACCCGTGATCCCTGCTCGTTTCCCGCACCACATTCCAAACGCACTGCCCTTGCGATCAGCAGTGGGTGTCAGTGCAATGTTAATGACACCCGAAATGTAGGCTGCAAATGCATTGTGTTTGCTTGCATTGGATTGCATGACACAAAATTACCATGCAATCCGCTTGCAGTGCGTTTCCTAAAGTATGCACTACTTTGGTGTGGTGCAATCTAAGCCCATGCAAATGAACGGGTTCAGGTTGCACCGCACTGAATAGCATGTGAATTGCACAGGAATGCAGTGCATATTCCTGTGTGATTCATAGGCGATTCATAGTGTGAACCCAGGCCTAAGGTACAGCTGGTCCTTACTTTTGCTGTATATTGTGATATGAATAGAATTTCTATAAGCAAACAGGCCTATAAAATGACTGAATGGTCTACTTTAAGTGCTCCAAATGGTAGTCGTGTTTTCTCAGCTTTCCCTTAATGTTGTGTTGCAGTGCCAAATTCTCAGCTTTGTTCTCTTACACCTGTATGCTCCTACTACAAGGTGCCCATAGGCCTATAGGTGCGGTAAGAACATGGGTGCACACCTGGCCACCCTTAGGTGCTAATAAAGGGTGGTACAATTCTAAATGCCAATTAATAAAGCTTTGGCAGCTGCTCAAACCAATTTATAACCAGCAAGGGTAAGGTACATATGGGTGGGTCAAAGCACAAGACATTACAATATTTCCCAGAACTTGATCCAGTTAGCCATCACAGAACTAAAACCTAATCTGAAATGGATTTATTGAGCTACATAAAAAAAAACTAGATTTTTGTTGCCTTTAATTTAAAATATTTTAATTTTAGGTACTTATAAAGCACCCATCAATTCACGCAGCCCTGTACACAGATATTGTACATTCAAATCTGTCCCTAACCCTCAAGGAGCTTACAATCTAAGGTCCCAATAGTCACATTCATACATACACATACTAGAGTCAATTAACCTACCAGCATGTCTTTGGAGTAAGGGAGGAAATCCACACAGGCACAGGGAGAACATGCAAACTCCATGCAGGTAGTGCGTGGTTGGGATTCAAACCAACAACCCCAGTACTGTTAGGCGGGAGTGCTAACCACTTAGCCACTTTGCAACATCACAAACTTTAAACTATATCAGCACACAAACTGTATGTGTCTATATGTGTGTGTATCCGAGTACCACAAACTAAAAACACTATTAATTTTTAATATTCAAAGCAAACTCCCCCATCCATCCACGTCTTCATGCTTTATTTTGCTGAGAAAACACCTCCTAGCATTTCTAGCTGCAGCCATCTTGAGTAAGGGCAGATTGTTCATGTAGCATTTACTTCTTCCTAGAATCCATCTACCCTTAGCTCGGGCTTGCAGGCAGGAGAGTGTGCTTAGCTGAAAAAGCCCCTCCTCCCATGAAGATTCCTGGAATGTATGACAATTTTTGCCCAGGCCAGAAACCAGGAAGCAACTGAAGAAATGTAATGTTTAAAACAAGTCAATTTAATATACCTCACTATCAGGGGCGGACTGACCATTTGGAAACTCGGGCACTGCCCGAGGGCCCAGGGTCAGTAGGGGGGCCCCATGAGATGCCCCTGGTACCTTTTTCATAGGATTTTTTGAGTTTGGGCAAGGACACAGGGGCCCCATGAGCTGTCAGTCTGCCTCTGCTCACTATCTATTTACAAATGCAGCAACACGCACATGTGAGATGGGGAAACAGCTCTCATTGTGAATTAAATGTTTTGAAATGTTTTACTGACATTCTGCGATTTAGCCAAAGATGTCACTGTTTTTCTAACATAGCCTCAGACTGCATAGATATTTCAATATTCAGGAAGGGGTGGGGTTTTACACATGGGAGCTCAGTGAACAGGAAGAGAGACTGCAGCCATGTTTTGATGATGGTGAAGGAAAAGAGCCATGTGAGCATAGAATCCGTTGGCATCCAGGTGTGAGAACTGCAACTAGTGAAGCTGATGGTGTTCAAGATGCTGATCCTGTTCAGAGAAAGGAAGATCACTGCCAGGAAGGCTGATGAGATCTCATGCTTGTTGGAGAGACATTTGTTCTGTTCTGAGTCACCAGCGGATACAAGGCAGACTCGGGTCAGTAAGATCGTGCACGCACCTCATTTCAGTGTTGGCGCCTCCAGAGACTGGGACAGGTATATAGTTAGTTAGTTAGGGTCTCTGTTTGTGTCAGGCCACAAGTGTTGTTACTGATTATTGGAAGGACTCCACAACTTAAAGTGACATTTCACATTGGAGAGCTGATAAAATCCCACAAACTCAAGCCAGACTGGCGTTTTGCTCAGAAGGAATACTCAGGCGCGTGCTACAGGACCAGTTATGGGAGGGGGAATACTGTAGATTTGTGTAAGATTGTAAGCTGTTGTGCTGCACCGCAGGCTAGCCCATACCATACACCCATACACCGATTCCTGCTCTTTTAGGGTAATAACAGGTAAGCTGTAGCAGCTTAGTTGTGCCCGCCAGTAGGTAAATTACTTCACTTTCTACCGTCATCCATCAGAAGGCGCCTGTTGGTTATGTGTTAGAGAAGACACTGGTAGCTTGTGATGAGGCAGAATTCTGTTTTACTTGTGTGGCTTAAGTTACAAACATACAGAGCACATTTCAGCAGACAGTGATAGCAGACATCTTGCTTTGAGAGAGAGAGAGGAAGAGAGAGAACCAACAAGTTTTACACATATGCACAACTGGTAACCTTAGTGTACAGTGCCATCTACTGGTCAAGTGATATTAACACACAATACTATATATAGTACATGCTGTTGTATCTCCAACAGCGCCGTGCTGTGCAGCACAAGGGTCTCAGCTTTTGGGCTGGGTGTATGTAAATTTATTGTATGTTTCCAGCATTTGTGGTTTGTTTATTTGCCACATCTAAGTAAAATTCTGTTGTGGCAAAACCTGGTGTTGGGTTTGCTTTCCTCATTCGTGACTTCACTGTATCCTGGGGAGCCCACCCCGGTACACGGCTTACACACAAACGCTCTGCCATTTAGCAGATGTTGAGCATCTCTGCTTTACAGGATCCTAATAAAAAAATAATACATGCACATTTTTTTACTTTCAAAAAAGATGTGCGTTCATAATTTTTTTTTTTAAAGGTGAAGTTTTCCTTTAAAAAAAGACTCCTAAAACCGCCTCAAAGAAGTCTATAACTTTATTATGTGTAATAGACTACAAAGGTCAATTGTTTGCTCCATCAATTTGCTGCGGTTTTCTGGAAACTAATCCTATGTCTGCACAATGAATTCATTAATTTTGCTAAAGGAAACGCGTAATTTAAGTTATGTGACAGCTTAAAGCAGAAACGTAGATTTAGATGCCTTGAAGAGACACACTAAACACATTTGAAGCTGCCCGAGACAATTGTGTCCAATATTACCTTGATTTATCTAGCACAATTAAATCGATAACATTAATTGATTCCTCAAGATGTGTCAGCACGATGGGAAAAAAAGAATCAATGGGAAGAAAAAGCACCAAGGTATGCCTTCAATTTGACAGCTTTGTAATAAAAATATATTGTATAACACAATCATTGCCCCAAGGCTTATAGAGGGAGCCAGACAGTCATAATTACATACTGTTCATCCCATATCAAAATGCAAAGTGTTTTAGCAATGTCAGCTTTATTTAATTTCACCCATTCCTTCCAATTTCTAAACAAACTAGACATCGTGTATCTATTGTACAGTTCTCAAACTGCTTGTACATACTGATGAATGCAAGTGCCTACATGTGCAAGTCCTAAATGACAGCATCCTTGACTGACATCTAATCACGATTTCTGGGCACAAGGGAAAAAACTTAAAGTGGAACCAGGGGTGTCCCTAGGGTTGGTGTCACCCGGTGTGATAACACTTGGTGACACCCCCTTCGACGATCCTCGCAAAATGGATCAGATCTGCGGAGTGAGCATAATGGATCGGAGTCCGATCCTTTATGCTCCCCAATCTGCAGGTCAGATCCATCCTGGGGGGGATCGTTGGCATGCAACCTATATGGGGTGACACCGGACCCGCTCCACGAAAAGGTAAGTTGTAAAGGAACCCGACAATCCCCGCAGGATGGATCTGATCTGCGGATTGAGCATAATGGATCGGAGTCCGATCCATTATGCTCCCCAATCCGCAGATCTGATCTATCCTGCGGGGATCGTTGGCATGCAACCTATCCGGGGTGACACTGGACCCGCTCCACAAAAAGTTGTAAAGAAAGCCGTCAATCCCCGCAGGATGGATCTGATCTGCGGATTGAGCATAATGGATCGGAGTCCGATCCTTTATGCTCCCCAATCCGCAGATCTGATCCATCCTGCAGGGATCGTTGGCATGCAACCTATACGGGGTGACACTGGACCCGCTCCACAAAAAGTTGTAAAGAAAGCCGACAATCCCCGCAGGATGGATCTGATTTGCGGATTGAGCATAATGGATCGGAGTCCGATCCTTTATGCTCCCCAATCCGCAGATCTGATCCATCCTGCGGGGATCGTTGGCATGCAACCTATGCGGGATGACACCGGACCCGCTCCACAAAAAGGTAAGTTGTAAAGAAAGCCAACAATCCCCGCAGGATGGATCGGATCCATCCTGCGGGGATCATCGGCTTCCTTTACAACTTACCTTTTTGTTGGAGTGGGTCCGGTGTCACCCCGTGCGGTAGGTGTCACCCGGTGCGGCGTGCACCCCCCGCACCTGCCTCAGGATGCCACTGAGTGGAAATACACTGCATCTGAGCAACAAACATAAAATACAATTTAATTTATTTCTATATTCAAAGTAAACTCATCCATCCATGTCCCCATGCTTTCTTTTGCTGAGAAATCACTTTGAAAAACACAGCATAGCATTTCTGGCTGTGACCATTTTCAATAAGGGCAGATGATTCATGTAGCATTTAGTCCTGAAATCCATCTGCCCTTAGTTCAGGCATGCATGCAGGAGGGTGTATTTAGCTGAGAAAACCCATCCTCCCCTCCTAAAGGCACCTGGGATGTATGATTTCATTTGCCTAGGCATGGAAGTCAGGAAATAACTAAAGAAATGTAAAGAAATAAAAAAATTAAAATCAAGCAAATATAATATACTTTTCATGTTACTAATGCCAGCAGCATAAGAATTAAAATAGTCAATGTTGATTGAGAGAGTGAATCTCCACTTAGTAGTGAAAGACTGAATTTTATACTGCTCAATTGCAACAATTTATACACACAATGCGGTCGATTTACTAAAGGCAAATAGTCTGTGCACTTTACAAACTGTGGAGTTGCTCCAGAGCTTAGTAAATAAGGTAAAAAGTTTGACTTTGCAAAGAATACCTAATCACATGCAAGGAAAAAAAAACATTTTTGTTGCACATGCTTGTGTAGCGCCACCCCTGCAAGAGCAGCTGGTAATTTTGGGTTCCCTATTCCACGCCTCAACCCCAAGAACAACCTCAGCCCCTCTGGCACACCTGGTTAGATAAAATCACTGCAAACACAAGTGCGAAGGGATGATAGAGATTGTAAAATAATACTTTACTAGAAATTATTGGGTCAACAAAGATGACAGTAAAAAATGTTGGTGTCCTCCAAGATTAGTGGTCAGTGGAGAAATTGACCTTTAGAGCCCTGGCTGAGAAACACTGTGTAACGCCGTCTAGGGCTACTAGAGAGTTGAATTTAGTTTGGCTTACAGTATTGAAGTGAGCATATCTGGTTGGGTTACTTTAGGTCAGGCTGGAGGGCTCTATAGGTCAGGTCTCTGGTACCTCCCTTTGGTTCTGGAGTCTTTCAGAAGATTCTAGAAGCTAGTAGGCAGAGACAAAATTCTGCCTATTCATGGGAGTTTGACCAATCCCAGTCAGGGGGCCTGGTAGTGGGAAGGCAGGCCCATACATATGAGAGAGCCTGTCCAGAAGGTGAGTCTGTTGATCAGGTGGAAGATGGAGTGTTGGGGCCTGGGAGGGGACCCCAGGGAAGGGGGGCTCTGCCTCCAGGCTCGAGTTGAGAAGGAAGAAAGAAAAGGAGTTTGACAGAGGGAACTGCACCTCAAGTTCTATCCAGAGGGTACCCTGTTCAGCAAAGAAGACTAGCACAGCTAAAAGGCCTGAACAAGCAGTCTTTTGCAAACCGCAGGATACAAAGGAACTGCGGGAGTATCTCTACACCTCCAGGGCCTACAAGGGAGAGGGCTGTCAGGTGTAATACCCAGCAAGTGTTCCCTGGGACAGGACTGTTCTGGAATCCCTTGTTCTGGGATACTCTTCAAGGCAGGCAGGTGGTTGGGTAGTTTCCTGCTGGGGTCTAAAGAGATCCATCCAAGGGAACTAAGAGCTCCTCAAAGAGACTTTGTAACTGATCCATTAAGAGACAGAAGCCACTCCGTAGGGAGTAGAGTCCAGGATCCATCCTGTTTTGTACAGAAAATTAGAAGTTTGTCCTCAGAGTTATTGTTTAAAGTCAAGTTAGGCATCCCATATACCCCTAGATCCTATCCAAGTTGTTTAACCCAAATGAAAAAAAAAAAAAAAAAAAAGCCCATGGACTAGTAACTGAGTCTAAATGGTAGTTGGAAAAATGTGTGTTGCCTAGCTGTGCAGCTATAGGGGGACCCAAAACTCAGCGGCTCCTTAGGGAGTAGCACTACAACTGTTTTACTGTGTCAGATCTGGACGACTAATAGCATGGATTTCTGAATGATATATTATTTGCAAAATACAAAAATTATGTCAATTTTAGACCCGGTTTTCTATTTATGACTTTCCGTGTAGCGCCCTCCAGTATCAGCTAGGATTTTTACGGTGAGTCAGAGGATTGCTAGAAGCCTGGGATGAGTCAGCCTGGGAGTGAGATAGTGAGGTTACCTCAGGCCAGACTGAGGGCTGTACAGGTCAGGGTTTTTGGAGCCCTCCCACCCTTCTAGAAACTAGAGGACTTTCTAGAATCGAAGAAGTCCTGTATTTGCATGTTTAAGGGAACTTAGTCAATCCCCAGGCAGGAGGACAGACATGGTGGCTAAAAGCAACTCTTAAATGTAAGAGAGCCTGAGCAGCAGGAGAGTTAGAGTAAGGTGGAAGATGGAGTGAAGGAAGGTGCTGGAGTGTGGAGCCTGGGAGGGGGCCCCAGAGAGGGGGGCCTACCAACAGGCTGGAGCAGACAGAAGGATCTCCACTGCCCTACTGTCTTTTAGAGAGGACAACCTGTCAGCAGGGAAGGAGCCAGCCCATCCTAAGGCCTAAAAGCAGCTGCAACCCACTAAGCTGCAGGAAAGGACAATGTGAGTACTTCTACACCTTCTGGGCCACAGAAGGGAGAGGGTGGTCAGGTGCAATACCCAACTACTGTAGTTCTCATCTGGGACTACTCCATGGTAGATCTTGGAATCTCTTCCGCAGGGATACCCTCAGGACAGCCGAGTGGATGAGGAGAGTTTCATATGGGGTCTGAGGAGGTGCACAAAGGGGACACAGTGCTACTTATTAAGACTGTTGCTGATTTTTGTTCCACTTTTTTTTGTAAAGAAGTTGTCATCTAAAGTTTTACAGTTCCTTGGGCATTCCATATACCCCTAGACCACATCCAAGTTGTTAACCCCTAATAAAAAACAACAAAACCAAGCTCAAGAACTGTTTTACTGACTCTAAAAGAGAAAGTGTTGAAAATTATTATTATTATACAATATTTATATAGCGCCAACAGTTTGCTCAGTGCTGATGCATGGTTGTGCAGAGCTTTGGAGGACCCAGCAAAATCCAGTGGCCCTCAAGAAGGTAGCGCTTCACCTATGTTTTGGATCCATCTCATGGTTCATCCTTGGAATCTGCTACTTCTATATATTCTAGATATATTGGCTGATTGGTTTCTGGGATTTCTGTGTGTCATTTTTTATTATATTGGAAAATATGTTTGAAACAACCTATCTGATTTCATACTTTACCATTTAACAGTCTCTTGCGCCAAGTTTTTGTGTGTGATATTTTTACTGTACGTTTAGTGATGAGGGAAAGAGTTTGCAATCTGAGATTAGATTGGGAAATAAAGAATCCCCATTGTCTGTACTCCTGAACTGTGTGATCCTCCCTTCATTAGAGATGTGCACAACGGAAACACTTGTTTCATTTTGTATTCGTTCATTAAGTTACCGTAATAATTTTGTTTCATTTTATTCGTTATGTTAGATTTATTCCTTTTCACAATTTGTTTCGATATTCGGGTTTGTTTCACATAATCCTTATTTTCAAGTCAATTCAAAATTCAAAATCCAAATACAAAATTTGAATTTCAAAAATTTGAAATTCAAATTTTGTTAAGACAGCTATATATTCGTTCTATTTTATTCTATTCTAAACTATTCTATTCTTTTATTTTCTATTTTTCTTTTGTTCGGTTTTATTCTATTGTCTTTTTATTCCCTTATTTTCTATTCTATTCCTTGCTATTTTATTGTATGCTATTCTTTTTATTCCATTCTTTTATGTTCTATTTTGCTTTATTCTATTATTTTCTTTCTATTCCTTTATTTTCTATTCTATTACATTCTATCGTTTTATTCCATTCTAGTCTATCATATTCTTTTTTATTCTATTCTATAAAGCATCCTAAATAAGAATCATCATTTTATTTTACTTTTATACCTTACTGTATTTATTGCAATATGTTTCCATTTCAAATTCAACTTAATTTTCAAATTCAAACTAATTTTTTAATTCAAATTCATATTCTAATTCGGATCATTTGTTTAATTAGAATTTACTTTGGATTTGTTGAATATTTCACATCACACGTCTACCCTTCATATGCATTACTGTTTTTGACTCCCATTGAAGGGTGTGCGCTTTGGGTTTCCAATAAACTTTTGTCCAGTCCTTGGTTGGAATGATTTTGCATAAGCTACATTACTATTAAAAGTTTGGAAACTGCTAAATTAGTAGTTTTCTAAGAGATATAAATATACCTACCAATGAATATTCCCAGTTTATTTTCTACCTAGCCCCAACTACTGATATACTTCTGTGTGGTAGATCTGCTGCTATGCCAAGCTTCCTGCTGTACAGGTTTAGTTTATCTATTGAATATGCAAAGAGTATATAAAATTTACCATAAAAGAAGGCAACTTTGTGGAATAGTATGTGGCAAGTTTCTAGGTTTGACTTATTTCATCAGCTATATGTTCAGAGAATGAAAAAAAAAAAAAAAATCAAGTCACAAAGACTGGAGCTGAATAGTCACAGTTATCAATGATCTACAATGTTATATTGCTAAAAAAAAAAAAAAAAAAAAAGATAAAAAGGAATCTACCTCTTCAATTATGTCAATCTCGGGATCCTCATCATCACTGCTATTGCTAGTGGAGTCATTTGAGCCAGAATCTTCCTCTTCCAGAGCTTTAAGATCTTCCGTGTCAATAATGCCAAGAAACTCATTTTCATCAACGTCCCTGACAGTTCCAAGCTCTTCATCAGAGGACGTATCCCCTGCTCCATCAAGCTGAATTATGTCTCTGGGAGAGAGCAGGTTCTCCACTGTAGGTACCTAGAAGAGAAAACAGCAATATGCTCATTCCTTCAATTCTGTATTCAAGATGAAAAAGACATCCACGGAATTCAAGTAAACTTTTCATAAGAACTCTAAACCTGTAGCTGATCCAAAGCAAGGAAAAAAAAAAAAAAAAACTTAATAAAGTGAGATTCAATTTGCTTTAAAAAGATTAAAAAACAAAAACAAAAAAAAAAAAAAAAAACTTGATGATCTCCAAAAGAAAGCGGATACTCTACAGTAGGGGCGGACTGACAACACATGGGGCCCCCGGGCAATAGGGGATCATGGGGCCCCTGTGTCCTTGCCCAGACTCAAAAAGCCTATAAAAAAGGTACCAGGGGTATCACATGGGGCCCCCTACTGACCCCGGGCCCTCAGGCAGTGCCCGAGTTTCCAAATGGTCAGTCCACCCCTGCTCTACAGTGTTATTTCTTAAAAGTAATAGCCAGCTATAGTGTGTGTATTTAGAAACATGCAATTTCTTGAGTCAAAAACAGCTCCTGTAGAACACAATTCCACGAATAACCCTTTCTGTATATGAAAGTTACACCTCTTTTCTCCAGGCGCAAAGACTACGACTTTTCTTTTGCTAAAATATCACTTTAATCACACGTTTTGGGATTTTTTTTTATCTTTATACAAGTTAAACATTTTAACCTTTTAAGATGGGCCCCTTATATTAAACCTGTACTAGTCTAGAGAATGTTCCTATGGCTGCCCTAGTCACTGAACTCTTATAGCTGATGGTGGTTGATAATAGCCATAAAAATTCAAATGACAAGTGCTCAATGCGAATGGGTATTAGCCCAAAATAATGGTACCTGCATCCTAATTACAAGTTCTCAAAATGTAAAGAGCAACAGGAGCAATAGGACTTTCTTGGTACCAACAAGGACACAACATCAAATTAATAGTTAAAATCTCATACTTTTATTACAAGAAAATATATTATTGTATTAAAAACCCAATTTAAAAAAAATCCCTCTGAACAGGCTGCATTACAATCCTACCAATGGTGCTCTCTCACACCAACAAGCTGTTATTCCAGGATAAACGTGAGTCTGTGCTCAACAAAACTCCATTTTTCACAGTTTCCCGCTTCTTCTTGAGTATAGTGAGGGAATGTAGTTCTATAGCAAAACACAAAAAATGTACAAAATAATACCAATAAACATGACAATGATATCATGGAACCCGATTTCCTTGGCACCTCCTGTGTTCTGGCCTTATAGCGCCACCTAGTGTCCTGCGGGAAGTGCCAAGACAGCTACCATTTACAGTATAGGTGTATGGTTATCTTGCACTGTTATCATTTATTATGTTTATTGGTAATATTTTGTAGTATTTTCAAAATTTTTTGTTTTGATATAGAACTGCATTTCCTCACTATACTCCTGAAAAGCTGGAAACCATGAAACTTGTTGAGATTGGTTGACTACGGACTCACCTTTATCATGGAACAACAGCTTGTTGGTGTGAAACAGCACCATTGGTAGAATTGTAGCCTATTCGGAGGGATTTTTTAATAATTGTGTTTTAATGCAATAATATATTTTCTTGTAATAAAAATATGAGATTTTAACTATTAAATTGATGTGTCCTTGTTGGTACCAAGAGAGTCCTATTGCCAGGGTATCTACTGTGAGGCTAACAGGGCATTTGCCTAGGGTGGCATCTTTCAGGGGGGGCGGCACCACCCCTCCACCTCAAGAAGGGACACATAGGTGTGAGCGGTCTTCAGATCAGGGCAGCTCAATGGCTCCTGAGTTGATTTTCCTGCAACTCCACTGGCTCCCCTGGGCTGCACAACTGTCACAGCCAAGCTCCATCTCCCCTGAGGATGGCCGGCACCGCTGTGGTCCCATTCCCACTGTATAATCCACCCCCACCTCATCCATAAGTAAGGGATTGAATGGGAGTGTGAACACTGGGGGGTGTACAAGGTGTATGTGACTGTGGACACTGGGGGACGTTACAAGTTATATGTGAGTATGAGCAGTGGGGGGTGTACAAGGTGTATGTGACTGTCGCCACTGGGGGGCTTTACAAGTTATATGTGAGTATGAGCAGTGGGAGGTGTACAAGGTGTATGTGACTGTCGCCACTGGGGGGCTTTATAAGTTACACTCCGGTCACACCGAACCCAAATTTGAAATCGTGTGAATTACAGTGAAGTCGCACAATTTCAAAGTCGGATATCATGCTGATTTTAGGTGCAATTTGCAAGACATCTGACAGATGTCTATGCAAATCGCACTAAACGTAGTGCATGTACTACTTTAGAAAATGGTGCGGCCCCAACCAATTCGGAACCGCACCGATATGATTGCTGTAATCGCTACTTGGCATGCGATTTGCAAGTCGAATGACATGCTAATCGCATGCCAATTCACATCCAGTGTGACCGGGGACTTATATGTGAGCATGAGCAGTGAGGGGTGTACAAGGTGCATGGGAGTGCAGGCACTGGGGGGGGAGGGGGGGGTTACAAGATATATGTTAGTATAGGTACAGAGAAGGGGGGATGTACAAGGTGTATGTGAGTGGGCAGTGGAGGGAGAGACAGGGATGTACAAGGTATATAAAAGTGTAAGCAGTGGGGGGAGTACAAGATGTCTGTGAATGGGCACTGGGGGATATATAAAGTGAGAGTGTAGGCACTTTAGGGCCAGGATTTAAAAGGTGAATTTGACTATTGGGATAGTGGGAAGGTCAATGTACAAGGTGCATGTAACTGTGGTCATGGGGGGGGGTGCAAAGTATACAAGGTGTATGTGAATGTGGGCATAGTTGTACAAGTTAAATGTGACTATGCGCACTGGGGGCATGTACAAGGTGTACATGTGTGCAGGCTGTGGATGTGTGGGGCAGGGGATGTGCTTTTGGACTTGTTACAAGTCATGCGACAAATTTAGATGGGGGGGGGGGGTCATATTAGTCTTCCCTAGGGCAGCACAAAACCAAAATACACCACTGTCTATTGCCCCTGTTGCTCTTTACATTTTGTGAATATCTATAATTTAGGAATGTCCCCAAGTCCAAAAAGGCACACATGCATTAGTGTTCACTGATTTCAAGCGGCAATCTCTATAGTTCTGAAAGAGAGGCTGCATAGCACAGAATCAGAGTTCAAGAGTAATATAAAACATCTGATTAAAAGAGAAGTGTGGCTGAATTAAAAAAAATAAAAAATAAAACATACATACATACTCAACTCCCTGCTGCAGCTTCAATCTGATGCAGCAGCTGTTCCCTGCTGGCTCTAAGTCCCAGAACTAATCAATGACCGCTGATCACTCAGTTTTCAGTCCGCTCTGAGCAGAGAGCAGTGACTGTCAGTGGAGCATCAGGTTGGGCAGGGGGTGGAAGCCGCTGGCCTAGGATCTCAGCAGCACACTGAGAGGCTGAGCCAGCTGTCAGTCAGGCAGCTGGGTGGATCCTGACACTAGTGTTGGGATCCTTCCAGAGCCTGAACTAGCCCTGTGGCATCAGACAATGGGCTTTTAGCTCATTGTCGGCTGATTCTGAGTCAAAAGACAGAAAAAGTATGGGCACTCCGATGGTCATTGACATATGACCAAACAAGCTTTGACTATACTTCTCTTAACTTACTTAAAAATATTTTTTTATGTTTGTTTTGGATAAGAGTGTAGAAGTCTTAAACCTCTGCCAGAATTTCTCCTGGTGAACCAGGAAACAGGAGAGTCAACTCATATTTACCAGTCCCAGTCTCTGGAATACAGTTAACCCTTGCCCCCAGTCTGAGTGACCGGGAGGTCCTACCCAAACTCTACCTGTGACGATCGCACGTCAGACCCCAGTCACCAAAGGACTAGCCAATCTAAAACCGCGATGTCACATGCCTAACAATGCCACGCCCAGCTGCCCCCTGCACGACGATTTTCCAGCTAATGGACCACAAATCGATATACCGGCAGCCTGAGTGCGATTGTTACTGGATCAGGTTAATTATGCAATTAACCCTTTACACTGCCACCACCTCCTTTTTGTACAGAGAAAGAGGAAACTCGGCAAAATCAGCAATACCACTATGATGGTTGAGATAATCGTCTGTATAGCACGGTCACCGCAGACACGTTATACAGAGGGTTAAACACCCACAGTAGCGCTCTTTTAGAGGCAGGAATTCTGAAGTTGCAATAAAGAACTGTAGAAACAGTTCAACACTTTCAGAAAGTAGGATTTATTACTAAAAGGTCAAAAGGGTGCAATAAAAATATTTACAGAAAAGAGATGTAACCAATATATATATAAATATACAGAGAGCAATAACACAGCAAAAGGTAATAGAAAGAAGTTTAGAGAGGTAGAGTACTTGCCAAAAGTCCTGGGTTAAGCAGATCAAGTTTCAGAGCAAAAGGGCACCGACTCCCAAGTTGGTTCTGATGTTAAAAGGGATAATTCTTCAACTTCCACTCTTAGGCCTGACAGCCTATTTTGTAGTTCCCCAGCAGGGGGTTTCTCTAAAGCCAAGGACCAGTGCCTCATTTGGGGAGGGATTGTTTGGGCGGAAACCCAAGCTAGAACCAAAATCCCTCTTAGCTTATATTTTGGCTCAACGTTTCCTAGGCACAAGTAACATTCCACCCGCGGGTATATTGATATGCAGACGCATCTGCGGAACGGTTAGATATGAAATATAAAATACAGACTTGAATGTTTCAAGAGATGTAGTTTTCTGCTTTCCTATATATTACAGGCAAGGAGAGTGATATATCAAACTGTTTGTCTTCTCGTGGCCAATCTGAAGATATGCCTGTCTTCTCGTGGCCAATCTGAAGATATGCCTGGTTTTTATGTAAGTCTCTCAAATTCCAAGATATGAGACACAGGGGAAAAATGGATTTTAAAAGTGTTATCTAATTTCTTACGCCTCTGGAATGTCTTTGAATTCAGGGGAAGATTTGGATTATCCTTTTACGAGGTGCCAAATTGCACAGGTTCTTAGACAGGGAGGCCCCAGCTCCCTTGGGGGTTTTATAGCTCAGAGCTTCCTGCTGTGCTCTGGCCTCCTGTGACACTTATCACTCAGGCCACATGTCACTGTAAATGAACAAAGAGAGAGGGGGGATCATGGAACAACATGGAGAATGCTTAACAAAATGGAGGGTTGGAGCAAAATGGTTGAACCGCGTCCATCTCTGTGTACGCTTACCAAATTGGCCATCCCAGACAGCTACCTCTAATTAAGCAAGAACTGCCCCTCACTGGGCCTCCTACAAAGTCAGAGGAGAACCCCGGCCCTTGGCCACTTTCCCCCACACAGAATCCCTTAATCCCCCTAACTCACTGAAGGGTTACCCAGACGATAGCTGTCCACAGCATCGGGAGGAGCAAGAGTCACCCCCCCACCTTCCCTACCCTTCCATTTTACCTTTTCCCCATCTCCAGGTCCCCTTCCCCCCTTAATCCTCCCCCTTTCTTTTTTCCTCTTTTTCCCTCCCCGGCATCCCTTTTCCCCCCTTAACCTCACCCCATCCCTTACCATACACATACCCACTGCTACTTCGGACCAAAAGGTTCACCTTGGCCCAGTCCTACACCCCGCCCTGACCTTTCACCACCATAAACGGCTTTCCCTCTGCCTGGAACCTACAAGGTGCAAATTCTTCCCTTCTCCCCGTGTCTTTTTTTTCTCTCCCTTTTTTCTAATAGTATACACTTCCCAGACTGTGTCTTTATGGCCTATTATGGCTGCTCTAATCGTGGAATTGGCTCTCTGTTATAGACCGCCCACGGCTCACCCCCACTGTCTCTTTGCCCTAAGAGATTCGTAAGATGAAACTCCCACCCATGAGCCCTGGGCACATCCCCCCAACCCACCGCTAAACAATTAAGGGGTCCACCCTTTCTTCATCTTGAGACACCTATACCTCTAACCCACATTTAGAATTCTTCCCCGCAGAGGCGTGGTTTCATTTACAACCTTTAAAGTGCATTTATACGTTCCTACTGCTTATCTGTTATGTTACCAAGATATTCGTTCCTCATTGTGTGACTTTTGGTCATGTACGATGTTTGTTCTACCTTGCTTTCCAAATAAAAATCTTTTTGGGAAAAAAAAAAAAAAGAAGAAAAAAAAACTGCCCACTCATGGCCCTTAATCACTGTAATGAATACCTTATTGAGCATTATAGGGACTGAGGTCCAAGATGTTGGACTGTCTCAACAATTTTCGCACAGTTGGTATTTACGGTCTTCTTCATGCTAAAAATGCACACATGCCCAAAATATGGACAATACAATATTTATATGTTCTCAACAAGCAGTAAAAAGCTTTACAGCAAGCCTCCCCTGGTCTCTCTAGCTGCATGTACTGAAAAATAATTTACACTCAAAAATTCACATCATGAGATTTAGGTCAATTTCAACAGCTGTTCCTATTGAACCCTTTATCAGACGTGTCTGGGTTTGGCAGTTGCCAGGAGAACAGTACTTGCCTGACTGCATTGTGCCAAGTGTAAAGTTTGGTGGAGGGAGATTACTGTGTGGGGTTGTTTTTTAGGGATTGGCCTTGGCCCCTTAGTTCCAGTGAAGTGAACTCTTAAGGCGTCAGCATACCAAGACATTTTGGACAATTTCATGCTCCCAACTTTGTGGGATCAGTTTGAGGATGGCCCCTTACGGTTCCAACATGACTGTGTACCAGTGCGCAAAGCAAGGTCCATAAAGACATGGATGAGCGAGTTTGGGGTGGAGGAACTTGACTGGCCTGCAAAGAGCCCTGACCTCAACCTGACAGAACACCTTTGGGATGAATTAGAGTGGAGACTGTGAGCCAGGCCTTCTCGTCTGACATCAGTGCCTGTCCTCACAAATGCGCTTCTGGAAGAATGGTCAAACATTCCCATAGATTCCCTCCTAAACCTTGTGGGCAGCCTCCCCAGAAGAGTTGAAGCTGTTATAGCTGCAAAGAGTGGGCCAACTAAATATTGAACCCTACAGACTAAAACTGGGATTCCATTAAAGTTCATGTGCGTATAAAGGCAGGTGTCCCAATACGTTTGGCAATATAGTGTATATATATATATATATATATATATATATATTCAAATATATCAATTCCTTCATGCTCCAGGAGCTGCCTGCATACTCTTGTCATATGAGGCCGGGCATTGTCATTCACCAGGAGGAACCCAGGACCCACTGCACCAGTGTAGGGTCTGACAAAGGGTCCAAGGATTTCATCCCGATACCTAATGGCAGTCAGGGTGCTATTGCCTAGCTTGTAGAGGTCTGTGCGTCCCTCCATGGATATGCCTCCCCAGACCATAACTGACCCACCACTCAAACGGTCATGCTGAATGATGTTACAGGCAGCATAACATTTTCCATGGCTCCTCTAGACCCTTTCACATCTCTCACATGTACTCAGGGTGAACCTGATGTCCTTTGTGAAAACCACAGGGTGCCAGTAGCGGACCTACCAATTCTGGTGTTCAATGGCAAATGCCAATGGAGCTCTGTGGGGCCGGGCAGTGAGCACAGGGCCCACTAGAGGACGTCTGGCCCTCAGGCCACCCTCATGAAGTCTGTTTCTGATTATTTGGTCAGAGACATTCACACCAGTGGCCTGCTGGAGGTCATTTTGCAGGGCTCTGGCAGTGCTCATTCTGTTCCTCCTTGCACAAAGGAGCAGATACCCATCCTACTGATGGGTTAAGGACTTTCTACAGCCCTGTCCAGCTCTCCTAGAGTAACTGCCTGTCTTCTGGAATCTCCTCAGTGTTCATGATACTGTGCTGGGAGACACAGCAAACCTTCTGGCAATGGCACGTATTGATGTGCCGTCCTGGAGGAGTTAGATTGCCTGTGTAACCTCAATAGGGTCCAGGTATCACCAGCCACCACCTCCAACACCCGATTAAAAGAACTAACCTGCACAAGAAGCAGCCAGCTAGCCCTGCACCCTCCAGCAGCACACAGCTTTCTCACCAGGACCCCATCTCTGCCACTTCTTCCAGGGGGGGGTGCCACCCCCCTGAAAATTGCCACCCAAGGCAAACGCCATGTTGACCTCATGGTAAATACGCTGCTGGTTCTGCGCCAAAAAGCTGCCCTGCTGCTTACTGAACACGGAAGGCTGTGTGCTTCTCAGCATGGGCACCATTCAGGGACAAGGTTACATTTTCTCAATAACTGAATGAAGTGAAGATCATTACATCACTACACCATTTCTCCACCTCATCCAATCAGAGAACATTTTGCATTCATTAAGAAAATGTAAAGTGTTCCCTGAATGGCATGTATGCCGAATGAGCCATTTCCTGTTCTCACAACAGGAAATAAGACCTCGTCATAAGACCTGGAAGCTAGTGGAGATCACTGGAGAACAACACCTACTACATTGAGTTCCAGCTTTCACGGGGATCCCACAGACATGGCACATACATACTTACCTTGGTCCAACTAGACCAATGTAACTGTACAAATGACCATACCTAAACTTCAGCTTAAACTGGGGAAGGATTCCCAATCTACCAGTAGTAGATTTTCCTACTAGCTCAACTGATCTTAGTTGATCACAAAAGCAAACAGAGCAATCATATCCACAAACATAAGCATAATGTGTATGAATCTGTCCCTCAAATTTATGTATGAGGGCAAGTAATGAATTATCCACACTTTTTCTATAATCATCTTTAGGTTGGCTGCTCTGATTTCTGCATGTTCATATCGAGAGATGACATCATTGTTGTCACTTTATTGTTTCTGGAACCTTCTTCACTCAGTTTCCTTTGCTGCTGTTGCACAAAAAACATGGCCTCATCACTCTCCATTTTCAACAAACAAGAAAAGCAAACAGCGATTCATTGTTTGAGGTCTAAAGGTGTACCCGGAGCCTAAATCCATCAAAAGCTCTCATCAATAGGGTGACTGGGTTTTACCAAAGCATAGGGTGTCCACTTAAAGTGGTTGTAAACCCCAGACATGAAATATGAACAAAGCATATCCCTCTACAGTGTGTACTTGTTCCAGTTAAGAGCACTGTGTCATTTATGTCCACTGCTTCGTTCCTGTGCTATCTGCATGAAACGTTTCTGACGTGTTTCCCTGACACCAAGCGGAAAATGGGGACAGGGGAGGGACCTCCAGCAGATGGACAGCCTCTGCTCTGTTCCTGTGAGCTGTGTGGAGGGGGATGTATTCCTTTCCTTCAAATGGCTCTAAGAGCTCTGTGATGGAACGTGGCACCCGACCCCAGCCCTTCTCACCAACTCGTGACTGAAGGACCAGCCAATCTCCCACCACGCTATCACTTGCATAACAATGCCACTCTCAGCTGCGCCCTGCACAAAGATTTTCCAGCTCGCGGAACTACAATCTATGTGTCAGCAGCCTGAGAGCGATTGTTACTGGATCAGGTTAATTACGCACTTAACCCTTCACACTGCCACCACCACCTTTTTACAGAGAAGGAGGAAACTCACAAATCTTAGCAGTAACACTATATTAGTATAAGCGTCTGTAATACACACAGTCACCACAGACAGAGATATTCAGAGGATTATTACATACAGTAGCACTCTTCAAGAGACAGGGATTCTTAGTTTGCATTAAAAGCTTTAGAAACAGTTCAACACTTTTCAGAAAATAGGATTACTAAAAAGGTCAAAATGGTTCAATTAAAATATTTACAGAAAAAGATGTAACAAAGATATAAAGAGAACAATAAATCAACAGAAAAATAAAACAAAGGAGTTCAGAAGGCAGAATACTTGCACTGTCCTTGGTTTGAGCAGAATCCAATTGTCCGAACAAAAAGTTTGCCTTGGCTCTCAAGTCTGCAGATGTTTTCTGATAGATGTTAAACGAGAGCTGTCTTTCTCCAGGCTGTCAGTCTTTTTCTATCATATCAAAGGGGTGTCTCCTGAGAACAAATGACCAATCATCCAGTTCGGGAATGGGTGTTAGGCGGTAACCAAGGTTATGACCAAATCCCTTGCAATTTCATACTAAGGTCAATAACCTTCAATAGGTACAGGTAGCATCTTAGCAACTGGCAGATTAATATTTAGAATTCTATTCCAAACGCAAAAACATCAAAAATAGCGTACCCTTGGTCACCCAGGATGAAAGACTGCTTCTTCTCTCTTGTAGGTACTAATATAGTGATGTAAGGTCTTGTGTGACTCATATTAAAATGATCTATCCAAATATATACTTCATATTAATGTGCCCAGTTCCTGCTGAAGTTTTTAGAATTGTATGAAAAATGACTCATGTGGAATGTACGTTTTATGGCATGCTCTAGCCCTAATGGCCCAACAGGTCATGACTGACTGAGTTATTGTTTTACGTTGGGGCAGAAGAAAGTGGTTTTCAAGCAGACCCAGACTAATTAGCGGTTTACAGCCCTGGAGCTGATCTGTGTTTTATTTAGGATAAGAGATCCTTTGACCTCCATTCAACGTATAGCTATGCATTCCATTGAAAAAAGAGGAGGGAGGACAGGCAAGAACATGGCTGAGACCTAACAAGATGGCTGTCATGTACAGCGTCCATGCCTCTATGGCACACAATCGTCACAAGCTCTCCTTACTGTACTCTGCAGTGTGTAATTTGAGCTCTCCAACCCCTGTTTTCTGAACTCTCAGACAAGCTTTATAAATTTGTCACTTTAAAAGAATGAAGAGGAAAGAGACTGCAGATAAATAGGTACAACTTATGTAGAAGGATTTGCTTCATCTCTGTGTATCACCTGAGGCCAGTCATTTCACTGGGTATATGGAAGGGTTTACAACCACTTTAAAGATGCCTTATAAGGCCGTCGATTTGCCACAGACCAACATGTGCAAAAAGCAATGCATTGATAGCTAAGGGACAAACTAAAAACATGTTTTCTGAGGGTATTTACACAATACAAGCTTGAGCAACTCTGGAACAAGTGCATAGAAAAGCAAAGGAATTATGTTGAAAAATGATAACTGTTTGTTCTCTGCTGTTGTTCCAGGAAATAAGAGTGCACGCAATTATTGATTCACCCTCATAAAATTATCAACTTTAAAAAAAAGCCATGGCCTGTTTGAAATATACTACAGTGCAGCATCTTAGCAAGATGTTCTTTTAAAGCAGCCAGACATCTGTAGATTCCAACAGATTACATGAACACAGATCAGATCTGCATTTTATTATATTTTACTCAAAAAAATAATTGCTCAATTTTTCCTGGCATCACCATCAAAGTATGAAAAAAACACAAAAAAGTTCTTTGAGTGAGTAAGGTTGAGGCCACTGTAAAAACAGACCTTTTACTAGATACATGTACATATAAGAATAAAATACATCTCTAAAGCTGCATGAGGCCACAGCCAAAAAGCAGCCCAGATTAAAAATTTAAATAACAAGGTTTTATATGGACACATAATCATTCATCAGAAATAAGAAAATTGCTCCCCCCTTCACCTACAAAAGCAATAAAAGGGAAATTGGAAACGATAATGATCATTTACAGGATTGAAAAAAAACAAGCTATAAAACATTAAATTTTTATTGTGTTAGTTAGACAGGCTGTAAAAGTAAAAAGGAGATAAAAAAAGGAAGCAACACAATGAAGAGCATTTTGATGCAAAAGTTTGATTCCAGCCTAGGACCAAAAGGGGGCCTTGAGTAGAAATTAGTGTTGAAATGTTGTACTGTGTTATAGGGGTCTAAAGCAAATCATAAATAAAATCTATAGAAGGGTTTCTCAGTTGGGGCTCTGCAGAACCTTCACATTCCCAGAGGTACCCAGGGGTTTCTCACTGTCAGGAATGGACTTGCCAATAATGGTGGGACTTCCCTGCCTTGTGGGCTGCAGTACCAGGGCTGGCCAGCGGGTGCTCTCTGCAATCAGAGACTCACCCCTGCAATCAGCCAAACACCTGAAGCTGATTGCAGGGGGTTGTATTTAAGGAATGGCCAGACTCACAGTCAGGGCCGTGGTGTGTGTTTTTCCATGGGCCCCTGTATCTTGTATCCTGTATTCCTGTTCCTGTCTGACTTGTTGCCGACCCTGCCTGATCCTGACCTCTGCTGACTTCTCCTGTTTGATCCCTCGCTTGTGACCCTGACCATTCTCTGCCTGACCCTCTGCACCGCGCTGCCCGTGAGTTACTGAACCCAGCTTGTGACCCCGACCACTCTCCCGCCTGTTCCTGGTACTCCGTTTGCCCGTTTGCTACTGACCCAGCCTGCCTGATGACCCTTGCCTTGTATGTATTGTTATCTGTGGGTGGTTTGGTTTGTTTGCACTGTGTTTAGGTTTAGTTTTGCACTGCATTTTGCATTGTTAGTCTTAATAAATTATATTGTTTATAACATATCTGAAGCCTGCGTTTCCCTGTGTCAGTCCACACCCCTCTGGTCATACCCCGATTCCTGACACTCACACACTGCATGATCGATGCTAGGAAGTGGATAGCGGCAGCTTGGAAGAAAAAAAGATTCACCTGTTTGCTCTCAAAGATGGCAAAGGGGAATCATTTTGGGGGTCATGATCCCAACACAACCCTAGTACTGCTCTCTTGTAGGGTGTACCTGTTGAGACCCTACCTTTCTCTACATTACGGCCAAGCTCTCGCTTCCTACTCATGAGCAATTTAATGGAAGATAGTGCACATTCCCTTCTTTAGGGGTAACCACCCGTTTTGTTTAGTAATTCTGCAATAGAAGTATTCAAGTATACTACCCCTCTATAATGTTTATGCATAATATTTATCTCCCGACATGTTTATTTTTCTGCTAGGCTGTTGGGATTGTATATATGATTTGTACATCCCGATTACACCCCCCCCCCCCTCCCCATGCTAGTTTCTAATGTTCTATGTTGGCGCCGCCTATCTAGTTGGTATACCGCCTTTTTAATACAGGTTGCAATATTTTCTGTTACTGTGCACAACAAGCTCTGTCTGCTGAAGATTCTGTATACAAAATATTTTCAGTTTTAGTTGGAAAACAAAATGTTCTCAGGGGTTTCACCTGGATTCACCATTCCAGCAGACGGGTATACTGTATATCCAACCAGGGGCGGACTGACAACTCATGGGGCCCCCGGGCAATAGTGGATCATGGGGCCCCTGTGTCCTTGCCCAAACTCAAAAAAAAACATGAAAAAGGGTACCAGGGGCATCTCATGGGTCCCCCCTACTGACCCCGGGCCCTCGGGCAGTGCCCGAGTTTCCACATGGTCAGTCTGCCCCTGTATCCAAACAATACTGACTTTCTTTTGCTGAGAGGGTATGTTAAGGTATAGTGCCTGGCACATTGAGATCTTCCTTCTGGTACTCAGGTTTTGACGTCATCAAGCAGGGCAGTGCAGGTTGAGAGGAGCCATTGAACCAGCAACATGGGACAGCAGGACTACTCTAGTACCACATTGCAGCAAGGTTTTTAAAAAGATTTGAAGCACCTTATCAATCGATTAATAGCCGTCTGCCATGACAGTTTCAACTTTGAAATGTGATGTGAATTATATTACCAGAAGCTGCCCAAACTTGTTAGGAGTTGAAAACAGTAGTACTGTGCCATGAGATGCCACTCTATTGTGGATTTACAAGAAGGTTTTGTCCAGTTGTTTTTATCGATTGGCCAATATATGTGAATTTTAGGTATTGTTACATGTTTCTTCTACACTTTTTGAATATCATAAGCTTTATGGTTAGGTATTGTGGGTTGTCACTGGAGCGTTTCCAATCACTGTCACAGGTTAGCCTGCAGTTTCTTGCCTGTGTATTCTTATGTCCTTGCTGCAGTGCATTTCCTATCCCAATTCCTTTAACGTGTGTGGATTTGGCTGTGTTCACCTATGGGCATTGCCTGCTATTCTGTGGGTTTTATTTCCTTCTCTTGCATCACCTCTTGGCCCGCCTCCTAGTTTGCTTGCCTATATAAGAAATGCTCAGTCTAGCCCACATCCCGTTCATTTGCTACTTGTGTATTATGTGTCTGACTACCCGTGTACTGACCCCAGCTTCGTCCAAAATCTGTGCTTGTTTGCCTCCCATCCTGACTGCAGCTTGTCTACTGGAGCTCCTGTTGTCTTCTGCTGTTGTACTCTGCTCATGCGAGTGGTCTGCTGGGTGTACCTGGGGGCTGTAACCTGGTTCCAGCTTGCTGTAAGTCCATCCCCACCATCAAGGACCCTGGTGAACAAGCAGGCTGGGGCTTAGACTCCACGTTCTGGGGAACCCTGAGTTGGTGATCTACAAGGGCTCACTATGACAGACACTTGACACACACTTTAACAATTGTTTATATACTATATGTAGAATATGTGATGGCGTTGAGTCTAAGCCAGTTTTTATTGCTTCAATTTTACACTGAGCACCAATGCAACGTTAGTGTTATTTGTGATGTTGTCATTCAGGTATTTACAGTAGTATACTATTCTGTCTTATATTTTATTGGCATCTGTGTTTTACAAACATTGCTCATGATCCAAGGTGGCATTTTGTGAGGAGAAGATAGAAGAAAAGAAGCATCCTAGGCCACTATCTACATACAATTTTGATAAGGCTAGTGTAGAAGAATCACAATGTTCTGTGCACTAGTAAGATATTGGACACCAAAAAATTCCTACCTTTACTATGTGTAGGAAAACATGCCTCAATGCAAGGATATGGTTGACATTACCCTAGCTTGGATCCATAGTTGCAGTGGAAATGGTCATGACAATGATGCGCACCAGTCACTTTATCAAGTTGTATTGCTCCAATCCACAGAGAGGGAGAGATAGGGTACAGGTCTCCTCGAGCATCAGGGTGCCAGACTTCTCTGTCTAAGGGAGTGCCAGGAGCCTCTGAAGCAGAATCCAATTACCCTCCAGCAGGACTTACATCCACTGGCTCTTCCACTTTGGGTGTTGTACCCTCCTCAACTGGCAGGGCAGGTTGAGGAATTCAGTCCTAGACCCCATACAAACTATGGCCTACTCAACTCAAACCATTGCACACACCTCCCAAGCCCAGGGGAAGAGAGTTCAGCAGGCCACTCTCCAAACAATTACATCCACCCACAACAATCACCAATGACTATGAACCACAAATTAGTTGCCAGAGAGGAAATAAATGCTCAGTAGCACAAGATTATCATCTCCCGATGACTGTTGCCCTGAGTGCTATTGACAACCAGTGGTGGCAGTAGAAAACAGCAGCAACCCTCAACCTAGGGGAGAAACCAAGTGACAAAAAAAGTCTTGAAATACAATGTTAATGTATTTTTGTACAACTACATTAGTGTCAGTGTTCTGTAGAGATATATTCTTCAACCAGTAGCAGTGTTTCTACGTTTTTAGCTACATCTATTGTTAAACTCTATGTCTTTTCCTATGCTAACATTTCTGTTTCCTGTTTGCAGAGAAGCAGCAGACAAACCATGTGGACTGTGCACTGTCTGTTCTGTAGGACTATATACAGAATCTCTAACAGTTTCCGGGCCCAGACGCCCAGGTATAGCCTGCTACAGCTGCTAAGTGCAGGATACAGCAATAGAAAGAAGATACTGTAATTGTAAGAAAATGTCTAGTAACACAGCTGCAACAATGCTTTAAATTTGCAAATCTGACAAACCAGAAATACCAGACTTGGAAATTCAAGATGAAAATGTTGATATTAAGAGAAGCTATGAGGAAATGTATAAATGAAGCCAAGCCAGAGCACTCTTCAGATGAGTGGATATAGCCAGAAAAGCTCAGAAAGCTCAGAGCACAATCTCTCTTAGCATAGAAGATGCTCAAATCATGCAAATATGTAAGTTTGAATCTGCTAAAGAAAGGTGGGAAGGATTACAAAAGGTATATCAAAGACCTAATCTTAGCAATAATCTGTAGTTTATTAGAAAGCTATATCAAAAAAATCTGATGAAAGGTCAGAATATGCAGGCTTACATGAGGCATACCCTGGAAAATGGTTGAACGCCTAAGAGGTATAGTAGAAGAAATAAAAGATTTTCATGTCTCAGCACTATTACTTAGTGGTTTACAAGAAAGTTATGAAACACTTGTCACAGCACTTCATGTACGTCCAGATGATGAACTGACATTGAAATAAGTTACATAGTTAAATAAAGACACTAGTCCATCCAGTTCAACCTCTGTGGGTGTGTGTTCATGTCAAAAACATTGCCCGTATCGCTGTATATGGTGTTCATCAAGATACCTGTCCAAGAGTTTTTTAAAACTATCAATGCTTCCTGCTGACACCACCAATTGTGGAAGTGAGTTCCACATCTTTACCGCCCTACAGTAAAAAACCCGTCGCACAGTTTAAGGTAAAACCATTTCTCTTTCAATTTCATTGAGTGGCCATGTTTCTTCTTACAAACCCTGAATAGTTTATTCCCTATACTAGAATCACAATTAAGATACTTGTATATCGCTATCAAATCCCCTCTCAAGCATCTCTTCTCCAGGGAGAATTAGTTTAGTGTTTGTAATCGTTCCTCATAACTGAGGTTCTCCAGTTCCCTTATTAACTTTGTTGCCCTTCTCAGGATTCTCTCCAGTTCCTGCACCTCCCTCCTGAGGATTGATGACCAGAACTGGACAGCATACTCCAGATGTGGCCAAACCAGAGTTTTGTAAAGTGGCAGAATTATAGTTTTAGCTCTTGAGTATATTCCCTTTTTAATGCACGCTAATATTTTGTTTGCTTCAGCTTAGCATTGCATGCCATTGCGAAGCCTGTCATCTACTAGAACCCCCAGATTCTTTTCCATCCTGGATTCCCCTAGAGGTTCTTCCCTAGCGAGTAATATGCATTTGCATTTTTAGTCCCCAAGTTCATCACTTTACATTTTTCAACATTAAACCTTATTTGCCTACCCCATTATTTTAATGAGGCCTTCTTGTAAAGTTGCTATGTGTTGTTGTGAAATGATTGCCCTACTTAGCTTAGTATCATCAGCAAACAATGAGATTGAGCTCTTTAAACCTACCTCTATATCATTTATGAAAAAATTAAACAGAATTGGCCCCAGGACAGAATCTTGTGGTACTCCACTTACCACTTCAATCCAATTCAAGTACTCGCTATTTATCACCATCTGTTGGACACACCCCTGTAACCAGTTTTCTATCCATGAACAAACCCTGTGGTCCATGCTTATAGATCTTAGATTGTAAATTAAATTTTATGTTGAACTGTATCCAATGCTTTTGCAAAATCCAGATACACCACATCCACCGCCCTTCCTTTGTCTAGATGACCACTTACTTCCTCATAGAATGTTAACAGATTGGTTTGGCAAGAACGACCTTTCATAAATCCATGCTGATTACTACTAATTATACTTTTGTTCTTCAGCAAATTCTTGTCCCTTACCATCTCCTCAATCAGTTTACATAGTATTGATGTTAGACTGACTGGTCTGTAGTTCCCAGGTATAGGTCTCTGCCCTTTTTTGAATATTGGTACCATGTTGGCCCTTCACCAATCAGCTGGTACTATTCCTGCCAGTATGATGTCCATAGAAATTAGGAGTAGCGGTCTGGCTATAACCTGACGGAGTTCTTTGATGACTCTCGGGTGTAAGCCTTCCTGGTGATTTATTTTAGTTGATATTTTCTAGTCTTTTCGAACACTGTCTTCTGTTAGTCACTATGGTACATTCTGTGATGTGTTACTAATGATACAGTCTTTAATACTATACCCCTCCTTTTCCTTTGTAAAAACTGAGAAGAGTGTATTTAGTACAGTTGCCTTCTCCTTTTCATTTGTAACCAGCTTCCCTGCATCATCCTGTAGGGGGCCAATATGTTCTGATCTCACTTTTTTTACTATTAACATATTTAAAAATTTCTTGGGATTCTTTTTACTCTCCTCTGATATGTGTATCTTCTACTGTAGCCACACTGATTGCTTTCTTACACTATTTATTGCATTCCTTATAGTGTTGGAATGCAGGCAATGACCCCACTGTCCTTTGGAGTTCCACCTACAGGGATTCCACCTCACCCTAAGCCCCATTTACTAGCAAAACATTTTTATAATCAGGCAAAGCCCTTCTCCTCCTTTTAAGGGCAAGCTTATGGAGGAAATGTAAGCGTAAAATAGATAGCATTGATAGTGACCATGCTTTTGTTGCAGAGTCTGCTTTAAAGACAGAAAATAGGAATAAAAACAGTAACATGCAACAAGAAAACACGTGAATGTTTTATGTGCAAGAAACTTTTTAAAAACTTTTGGAGCGGAAATGGAAAACAAGGTTCTGAATGATGTTCCTCAAAAACTAACTTTTTTTTAGACAAAGACCAGTTCACTCAAGAATCTTGGAAACACGAACAAAGAACACCTAGATCTCTTGGTACATAGAGAAATCAGGTGGTTTTACAGAGGGTGAGTTCTCAATAGAGTGTTTGAGCTGAAAGAAGAATTCAAGAAAGTAGTAGGGCAGATTTTGAAGATGAAGAATAGCTGCAGAAACTTGCCTATTTAGCTGACATTTTTCAGCACATGAACCAGTTAAACGAGACTCTGCAAAGCCCTGGAGAAAATATTTTGACTTCAAGTGACAAGAAACTTCAATATGAAAGGAAACTGAATCTTTGGAAAACCCAAGTTGCAGATGGAAGTCTTGAGACTGGTCCTCCGCTACATGGGGTTGCAAAGAAAAATGAAGTTTCAATACTAATTGAAAACCACCTGGATGTATTGCAGATCAAAATTCTGCATTATTTTCTTCATAACATGACTTTACAAGAACAGGAAGAACTTAGTGGGCTACAATGCGATCACTCAGGTTGAGGTTCACTGACCTGTCCTTGGACAAATTTTGTATTTTTATGAAAGAAGAGATAGTTTCTTTGGGTCAGCTGGACCAAACTATTTCCGTTACTAACTGATGTGGCTGCTGTGACCACTATATCATGCTACAGTATGCAGCACTGTGTTCTGGTAGTATTTGAAAGACTTCCCATGCTGGCAGAACAAAATTGAGTCGGGCTTGACTGCTTCTCTGCCATTAATAAGAAGTCTTGAATTTTTATCAATGACTACAAAGCTTCCTGTGATTGACCATGCACAGTACAGCAAATGGCGTCATAATCTCCACCTTGGCCAATCACAGGAAACCATGTATTAAATAAAATTTAAATCGCAAACACCTTTCAACTTTTACATGCCAGCAGCATATTAACCTTGAAGAGAGGAAAGGAACTCTTGGCACACCAAGTACGTCACACAGATTTCCATTTATTTGTAGTCAACAGAAACCATGACAGTCCCCACCCTCGGGACCTCGAACGCGCTTCAGCCAAAAGTGCTTACTTGTGTTAACCTTGTCTAAAGTAGCATTTTACCATCTCCTGTAAATCAGCAGCATAACTGAGATATATCACCCATAGCACTACTGGATTGTACAAATGGAAGTGGGGTGGTTTACAAAGAGTGGACGTTAGTAACCAGAGGAATATTTCCTCTCATCTACAGAATAACACTTCCTTGGTGTACAAAATGACTTTCCTTAGCTGGTGGTTAGTTCCTTCAGGCTAACTGTGGAATGTGAGTCCATACAGAGTTGCAGACCTGGGGATACAGCACTGAGAGAAGACCTGCAGCTACAAATGCCTACTTTGCACTACATATTGGGTGCAGCTTACAGGGGTATTGTTAAATAAGACCCATGTGTACTCACAGTATACATTGTTGCAAAACGTCTACCCTTAAAAAACTTACTTCTTACTACTTAATTACCAAGCCACAAGGGAGTCTCGCAGAAACCTCAAGACAACAATCACTTTTAAAAATTAAGATATTTTGCTATATATTCTTTTCAAAATACAGAATATAGACATGGAGCTAACACTTTGTCTGAGCCTGCCTTAAACTCTTTCCAGCCACGTAGTCAGGGCCTGAGTCCAAACCTAGGACCTCCACTGTGTCTGACAATGTTTCTTCTGCTGAGCCACCTGGAATGGTAAACAGCTCCCTGTGCAGTTCCTTGAATGATCCTGCTTTCACCTTTATTTGTTGGGAAGCATGAGCTTGCTGATTTCAGCCATGTCTCTGCACTTCCTGTTTGCCAGATTATTGTGATTTCTCCAGCCAAAAACGTGCGCTAGTCTCTCCTGCTGCCACCCGTACCTTTGCAACCACTTGTTACTGACTTTTGACTTGTTCCTCAACTACGCTTCTGATGATCCCAACCTGAAACCACTTGTTACTGACCTTTTGACTTGTTCCTCAACTATGCTTCTGCTTAATCCCAACCTGAAACCACTTGTTACAGACCTTTGGCTTGTTTACTGACTACACTTCTGCTCGATCCCTACCTGCTGTATCTGCTACTGAACCCTGGCTTGCTCACCTCATGGTGGGGCAAGTCTGAGGACCGCGATCTGGTACTAACATGCAGCAAAACCCATCTCCACCATCAGGAGCTCTGGTGAATACCAGATAGTGCTGAGACTCTGCACCTCAGGTAAACCCCTCTGCAAGGGCGAGCTGCTTGTATGCCTATCCTGCTGGTTGGTGGAAGCTTCTCTGTTGGTCTCTGACCCTGACTATGACACACATAATGCATATATCCAGTGGTAGGAAAAGCAGGCTTTAACACCTAGTCGCCACACGTATGTGCCCACAGCAATCTGAGTTTGTGTGCTGAGAGCACGCCAATTGTGTCTCTGACAGCTCTCAGTCATGGCTTCTGATTGGGAGACAGTGGGACAGGAACTCAATCACATGTCCAGCATTGAAGCCCAGCAGCTCAGGAGGTTGTGAGAAGGGGGTTATGGAAGAAGTGTTTCAAGCACCTCTTTATGCAATGATATACCTCTTTTAGACCCCAGTCCATCGGGCCAGTATGGTCATGTACTGAATTAGTACCATCCACACACAGCTCAATAAACTTCAGTTGGGTTACAAAGGTATTCTGATTGACCTCAACTGGTGAATTTTACAGGCATTGCTGCCTGTCAAACTCTGCAAGACAAGTTAAAATTTCAGGGGCGCGATGCAAAGCATTACATTCGTGCAAATAACAAAAAATATATATTGTGATGAAGCGCTCAGCTTATACAGTATATAAAAAACAATTAATACATAAAATCCCTTCTAAATAATAATAAATATCGTGACAACAATAATGGATAAGTGCTCACATACACATAAATTATACAAAAACCATTTATGAATAACTAGTGCCAATTCTCACTCCTATTAAGCCTAGTGGTCAACAAAACCAAGTGAAATATATAATGAAGTAGTAACACTTGTTCTGTGCAAAGTGACAGGTGTATCCAATTAAATAAAATAAATAAAAAAACAGTCCAAATAACATGTGATACCAAACTGTGCAAATAATAAGTGTTCAGTACACAGTGATTCACAACTTCACTCCATGCTGCAAACGTGCTCCTAGTGACACTCTGATGTGCCTCCCCTGGATTTAGCCAAAATGCCTCCTCACCTTCCAAATTCGACCCTTGCGGGTCACAAAGCCTTAAGTGTAAAGAATCTCAGCCTGGTTTTTATAATCCACTGACTCCACCGACTCAATTAAGGTTCCCCTCCAAGCAATTAATTCCTCTCAGACCGCTCTCCTATGGACTCATAAATACAGGACGTATCTGCTGTTGATTCTCAATATTGCACACACTGTCTTATCATCATATTTTAACAAGTCCAAGGGACAAGAGGCTCCCACCTCTCCATGCAATTCATTTACAGCAGACACAATCAGTGATTTGTACTGAGCTTACATTCGTGGCATGCCTACAGCCCCATACATCTGTAATGTTAGACTTTGTGTGGGTGGCCAAATCATGGTTCAACTTCCTGTTTTTACTGTGCTTTGATCGCCCATGTGAAAGAGCCAGAAGAGTGTCACACCAGGTAGGCTGCATTCAATAAATGATAACTTGTACCAAAGGTTCAGATTTGTCCTGGGTACAGCACAAATGCATTTAAAAATCTTAAATTAAAAATTTTAATAACCACCTTTGATAATTATCAAAATATTAAACCACTTCAAGTCCAAACACTTTCACTCCCATCCAGTCCAGGCCAATTTTCAGCTTTCAGCACGGTCACACTGAGTGACAATTACTCAATTATTAATTTTTAGCATTTTTTGGGAGACAGGTAGAGCTTTCTTTTGGTGGTATTTATTCACCACTGGGTTTATTTTTTTCTTATGAAAAAATACTGAAAATTTAGAAACACAATTTTACTTAGTTTTTGTTATAAAAGTTTGCAAATTAATAATATTTCTTTTTAAATTTAGGCCAAAATGTATTCTGCTACATTTTTGTGTAAAAATAACCCAAAACAGTGTATATTATTTAGTCTGTGCGAAAGTTACAGAGTCTGCAAACTATGGGATATAAATCTGAAAATTGATCAGTAGAGACCCTAAAATGCCAGACGCTGGTATGGGGTATCGCAGTGGTCAGAACTTTGGTATGAGGTATGGCGATGATCAGGAGAAGTATGGGATTTAAACAAAATAAATAAATAAACCTGCATACTCACCTCTATACTCTAAGCCAGAGAACTGAGTGATCATATGACCACCGATCGCTCAGTTCTCTGTTTACTCTAAATGGAAAGTGGTGATTCTCAGTCACTGCCCTCTGTTCTGCCCCTTCAGAGCTCATTGGAGTGCCTGGCTAGTGAGGAGGCAGGAGCGGCTAGCTCTGGATCTCAGCCATGAACTGAAAGGTGGAGTAAGCGGTCAATCAGACAGCGGGATGGACCCGACAATATTGTCGGGATGTTTCCCCAACCTGGAGCTGCTTAATTGGTCAGCTGATAAAGGGCAAAAGCCCAGTATAAAGTGATCCTGGTTCACAGGAGGACAAAAGTAATTGTACTTCTGTAACCCACAAGTACGGCTAAAAAAGCTTTGGCCATACTTCTCTTTTCATATTGAAAAAAAGCAGACAGCCCAGAAAACATTCCAGCTTCTATTTCTCTATCTGCAAAGACAAATATACATAAAAAAAAAAAAAACACAAAGAATTTGAAGATGACTCATTTTTGCGGTTTTATCTGTATTTTTATTGTATATTGAGAATTTCTTGCTAAATAAATGTAGGAAAGCCTAATTGAAATTGAAACCATAGTCCATACAGCATCCCAAAAAACAAAGCTTTATCAGTTCCTTATACGTCTTACCCAATATATATAATACTCAGTGTCTCAAAGCAACAAAGCTGAATAGAGCGTCTTAAGGGCTCTTGCAGATCCCCAGTAAACTAAACAAAAATAAAATCAATATATTTTTACTGCCTCATTTTTCAAAAGCTTCTAAAAACCAATTTACATGGAGAGTTGTCAGCTAGAGTTTAAGTCAGAATCATTGAATACACATGGCTCAGAACACAAACATGAAGACGCAAAAGATTTTTTTGTTTGATAAATAAAAATGCTAAATTCAAGTTGCTTTAATATTGCATTAGGCATCTAACAACAGAGCAAAGTGAATCATACACTAACTTCATCATATAAAAACTGTATTTATGGCGGATCAAAAATCAATTTCCCTGTCTAGTCAGCCCGTTGCAAATACGAAGGGATTATTGTTGGAGCTGAACTTCAGGCAAACAGTTAAATACATTCATGAAATACATATAGGGGAGCCGTTTTATCTGACTATGGATTTGTATTTCTGTGCATCCAATCCTGAGATTTAACCAGCTCTGCTGCACAGTCTAGAAGGGCAGAAGACCTGAGCTCACCTTATATGAAAATGCTGCATGCACTGTAGCACAACTAACTCACGCCATGTGCTGCTTTTCATTCCCCTTGTCTGAGCTCTGCTGTACAGTCAGGGGCGGACTGACAACTCATGGCCCCCCCGGGCAATAGGGGATCATGGGGCCCCTGTGTCCTTGCCCAAACTCAAAAATGCCTATGAAAAAAGGTACCAGGGGCATCTCACGGGGCCCCCTACTGACCCCAGGCCCTTGGGCAGTGCCCGAGTTTCCAAATGGTCAGTCTGCCCCTGTGTACAGTGGACTGCCAGATCCGAATTCCAAATTTAAAAAAAAACAGGTATTTACTATTCTTTCATTTAATGCGAATAAGGATTGATATTTCTATTAGTACAAAACTGTATTTATATGTGTCTTTTATATCTGCCTGGAGTTCAGCTTTAAGACTGAATGGTATTTCAGTTGTATTAGGGCTCATGTACACGGGGCGTTTGGAAAACTCTTCTAAACAATGGAAACTGACTGCTGGAAAACGTAGGTTAAAAAAAGGTTTAGCCGCGTTTGTATACCGCGATTATGCGCGTTTGGTTTGGAAGCTTTTTTTTTTTTTTTTTTTTTTAAAGATAACCTCAGGAGACCCTCCCAAATGCCCAGAATGCACTGCAAAATAGTAAAAAATGAACTATTTCAAACATTTGGAGAGGAATAGAGAGAGAAGAAGCAGAGAGAGCAGTATGTGTTGAGATTTCCTGTCTTTTCTGGTTGTATTCACTATGGATCCCATCATGAGCATAATGCAGCACGTTCTACTTTTTCCTTTCACTCGAAACCTGGAACTGATTGCGCTGGTGTGCCGGGTCCATTTGAATACATGGAAAACACTTTGCATGCCTTTCTGATGAGGAAAAAAGGCTCTGGACAGCATTTGGACATGGAAAAGTTAAAAAAACTCTTCTAAACGCAAACGCTTATAAACGCGATTAACCGTGTTTGGCTTTGAAACGCCGGTAAAATCTACTCCTGAACGCAAGTTTGGTGCGTTCAAAAAAACGACTGTAAACTCAACTGCCTGTAAACGACGATGTGTACACGGACACATAGGAAAACATTAGGGAGAGTTCAGGGGCTGCTGAAAAAAACGCTCAACAGCTCCTGAACGTCAGTTTAGCAGCTGAAGTGTATATGAACCCTTACGGTTCTGTCTTTGCAGACCAAAAAGTAGATTGTCACTTTAAGAGCTCATTAAAAACTGCAGTCAAAGCGGGGAGGGGCCTTTAAATGCACCCATTTCAGTTGCGTTTTTAGCACCCCCCCAACTTTGGATACATCTGATTCTTCAAATAATGAAAATTTTGTCCCAATTTTGACTCCTAACTAAACGAATCGCACATGTTTACTAGAGACACATAGGGGACCTGGTGAGCCAGTCTGCGGTCTCAAATGTGTCTAATACTCATCTATAGATGGTTGAGCTCTGAAATCAGATAATCCTGCTTAAGTTCTGTTTTCTGTTTGGTAAAGGACTATGGGTTTACTTATCTATCAACATACTGCTTGGTCAATATCTGACAACATCAGCAGCGGACTGATAACTCATGGGGCCCCCGGGCAACAGGGGATCACGGGGCCCGTGTCCTTGCCCACACTCAAAGCAAACCAAGAAAGCCTATAAAAAAAAAAAAAAAAAAAAAAAGAAGGTACCAGGGGCATTTCATGGGGCCCCCTACTGACCCCGGGCAGTGCCCAGGAGCTCGAATGGTCAGTCCGCCCCTGGACAACATGCATACCAAACTTTACTCATACCCATTGGCTCCTGAGAGCCTCCATTAATTTGTTAAAAAAAACAAATGTATCCCAAAGGGGCTACACCACACCATTCCTAATTATGGTGGTGAAGCTAAAAATATGATTAATAACCAGGCCCAAGGATATGTTTCCGGCCATTAAAAACCATCTAAAGCTACAGAATGAATTTGAAGGTCCACCATGAATAGAAGGAGGCCTTTTTGTAAACCAGTGTGCTATGTCCTGATATGGGTCAATTTCATAGATGATGGTATGATCTCGACACGCAGAGTGTGCGATGGTAATGATCAATCAGCTCTGGACATACCAATCAATTGTCTCAAGACTCTTCTGCAAACTGAGCTCACCAAGGAATATTTTAGACTAGACCAGAAATACTATTTATTTTTTATTTATTTCAGGTACTTCTATAGTGCTGTCAATTTACACAGCACTTTACATATATATTGTACATTCACATTAGTCCCCGCCCCCCGAGGAGCATACATTCTAAGGTCCCTAACCCTCAAGGGGTGTACAATCTAAGGTCCCTAACTTTACATTCATACATACCAGGGGCGGACTGACAACTCATGGGGCCCCCGAGCAATAGGGGATCATGGGGCCCCTGTGTCCCTGCCCAAACTTAAAAAAGCCTATGAAAAAGGTACCAGGGGCATCTCATGGGGCCCCCAACTGACCCCGGGCCCTCAAGCAGTGCCCGAGTTTCCAAATGGTCGGTCCACCCCTGATACATACACATACTAGGGCCAATTTAGAGAGGATCAAATTCACCTACCAGCATGTCTTTGGAGTGTTGGAGGAAACTGGAGCACCCGGAGGAAACTCACGCAGGCACAGGGCGAACATGCAAACTCCAGGCAGGAGGTGCTGTGGTTGGGATACGAACCAATGACCCGAGTACTGCCAGGCGGGAGTGCTAACCATTTAGCCACTGTGCTGCACTGTACTAGGCATGCTATAGGCTTTTCCATATCCCCATCTTGTGCTAACATACCATCACCCATAGAGAGGATACGCTATTAAAATCAATTTCCCTTACAATTACATTTTTTTTTTATCAGGGTCAAATGCCTCAGCTCATCTGATGATCTACATCAGAAACATTATGACGTTACGGGAGAGATTTGCTGAAAGAGGTTACAACCTCCCTGTGTTGCAGCAAATGAACACCGAGGTTAACCGCACGGAAAACCTTGTTCTCTAGACAGAGGATAATGAGTACACTTTATTTAACAGCTGATATAGCCCTCATTCCAGGTTGATTAAACATTTTGTGAAACGCTGAGCCATAAGGCATCATTCACACACAGCTAGTTGTCCTAAGCATGTAGATTCAAGGAAATATGTAGCAGAAATGTGCTTAAATGTGGAGCTTCACCCTAAACCTAATGTCCTCATGCCTTGCCAGGGGTGGACTGACAACTCATGGGGCCCCCGGGCAATAGGGGATCATGGGGCCCCTGTGTCCTTGCCCAAACTCAAAAAAGCCTATGAAAAAGGTACCAGGGGCATCTCATGGGGCCCCCTACTGACCCCGGGGAGTGCCCGAGTTTCCAAATGGTCAGTCCGCCCCCGTGCCTTGCCTTCTCTCCATTCATTCTCTTTAAACTGGATACTTTTTTAAATTAATTTTGAACATCAAGTGTGCTGCAAAGACTTCTATTATTATTATTATTATTACTACGAGTTTATATAGCGCCAAAGGGTTTGCTCAGCGCTGTACAATAGGGGGGACAATACATGGCACAGTAAAACAACAACAAACAACGTACGAGGGGTAAGAGGGCCCTACTCTTACGAGCTTACAATCTAGGAGGGAGGGGGTAAAGGTACAGTAGGAAGTGGCTGAGGGGGATGAAGTGGTGGGAGGAATGAGGGAGGATGGCCGTTAGGTGAGGGTGGGGTAGGCTTCCCTGAAGAGATGGGTTTTGAGGGAGCGCCTGAATGTGAATAGGGAAGGCGACAGTCTGATGGATTGGGGCAGTGAGTTCCAGAGGATGGGGGAGGACCTGGAGAAGTCCTGCAGTCGTGCATGGGAGGAGGAGACCAGGGAGCAGGATAGAAGGAGGTCCTGTGAGGAGCGAAGGGTACGGGTAGGGTGGTACTTGGTGATCAGGTTGGTGAGGTAGTCAGGGGCAGTGTTGTGAACGGCTTTGTAGTTCAGGGTTAGGAGTTTAAATTTGATGCGTTGGGCAATCGGGAGCCAGTGGAGGGAGAGGCAGAGGGGGGTGGCAGAGGTGGAGCGGGTGGTGAGGTGGATGAGTCTGGCAGCTGAGTTCAGGATGGTCTGGAGCGGGGAGAGCCTGCACTTGGGAAGGCCAGTGAGGAGGCAGTTGCAGTAGTCAAGGCGTGAGATGATGAGGGAGTGTACTAGAAGTTTGGTGGTGTCTGGGGTGAGGAAGGAGCGTATCTTGGCAATGTTGCGAAGATGGAGCCTGCATGTGTTTGTGAGTGATTTGACATGCGGTTGGAGGGAGAGGTTCGCGTCAAGAATGACGCCAAGGACTTTGGCTTGCGGGGCGGGAGTGATAGTGGAGTTGTTGGTGATGATGGATAGGATGGGGGGGGTGTTGGCAGGGGGAAAGATGAGGAGCTCGGTTTTGGAGAGGTTGAGCTTGAGGAAATGTAGCGACATCCAGTCTGAGATGTCATTTAGGAGGTGAGTGATGCGGGCGGAGATAGTGGGGGTGAGGTGAGGGGTGGAGAGGTAGATTTGGGTGTCGTCAGCATAGAGGTGATAGTTGAAGCCGTGAGATTGTATGAGTTTGCCCAGGGAGGAGGTGTAGATGGAGAAGAGACTTCTAAGTGAGAATGTGAGACCTCCACCCCACCCCTGCACCCCTCCAAGATTAAACACATGCGCAGATGTACCTCAGGGCTTCAGGTCCTGACAGTCCTGCAGCACATCTTCGGGTTTTGTAGGATCAAAATCTGAAACGTTCCCCAACCCTGAGCACATGATCCAGTGTGTATAGGGTGTATGCACATGTGTGTAAAAGGCCGAACCAAAATGCCAGGCGGAGCCCTTTCAATCTTCTGCGCAGGTGCCATATTGTGGCACTGGAATGGGGGGAGCAAACAGAAAGAGGACTTCAGTTTCACATGCTGTGTGCCAGGGGAGGGGGGGGGCTGGTTCTATCCCTCAGGATTGTCTGTTGTCGGAATAGACTGTCAGAACTTCATTATGCAGATAGCAGAGGAATGGGCAGACAGAAATAAAACTGAGTGCTTTGGGCTGAGGCAAGTACATGCTATAGAAGAATGTGCTTTGTTCATTTTTCATTTCAGAGGTTTACAATACTACCGCTTTAAGTCCATTGCATTATGGGCATCTATGGACTGTAGATGTTGTAGATAAGGGAAGGACAGGGGAGGTGAGAATAGGATTTCCAGATTAGTTTATAAGTTTACATGCAAAGCAAGTATAGAACGGATTTGTCGATTCATACATCTGTTAGTTTTAAAGTGTTACTAAACCCACAACAGTAAAATCAGTCTGTATATGCAGTAAAGCATGCTTGTTATACTCACTGTGGAACCTAAGGGGTTAATCCTCCGCATTGTGTAAAAAGGCTGTTTGATCATTTCTTCTCTGTTCCTCCCCTTTTTCAAGCAACCACCTCTTATCTCCAGACCGAACCGTAGGCATGCACATGCTCGGTTTGGTGTTTATTGATAGGGAGGAAGGATTTTTTTCTTCGTAGAGTGCATGTGATCAGCACAAGGCCAATCAGCACTGTCCAGACAGAGGGTCAGGGGATTTACATCCTCCTAGAGCAGAAAGAAAACTCCTCCTACAAACTTTAGCTAGTGGTGGGCTGGATACTGATAGAAGTCACAAGACTGCTCTAACTTCTGAAGAGAAAAGGTATTTTGCAGTTTATATTTAATAAAATAATTGTACTTCTGTGGAAGACCAGAGGTCCTGGGTTTAGTAACACTTTTAAGTATGCAAATGACAATGTGGGGGAAAGTAAGTGTGTGCGTGTTTTCTCTATATCAAAACACATGAAATATATAGAGAATACAAACTTTTAAAAACTACATGCCTAGTTTTCTTTACTGCATGGGATCTTATTAAAATCCTCCTGCCCATGAAATTTTATTCTCTGTAAACCTATTCTATTCAATAGGGACGGAGAACTGGATAGATGGCTGGATTTAGAACCTAATTATATACAATGTTTCATAGTCGGTGCAGTATTTTAACCAACAACCTGCTTATAAAACAGTCAATAAACAGTATATAGATTTCACACACAGGACTAAGGTCGTCAGCAAAAAGTTTATGCCTGTATATAGGAATACCTGCCTCCCATAAGTGTTGGGTTTCAGGATCTATATATTATTGATGACAGGCTACCCAGCTTTTCTACATTTGGGAGCAGAGATAACAGGCAATTACCAAGACTGAATTAATGGGATTTACTCATTTCATAAAGATTGGAACATTTTCTGCAATATATGTGCTGAGGAATTCAAGACAAAACTGGAACCTCACATTTACACAGCCTTCTGTATATATACAGTATATTGCATTTAAATGGCAGTACCACGACTATCACATAATGAAAAGATTAGGGAATGAGATGAGTTGGATTCATCATCAACAGTTGTTTGTAGTGAAACGGATATATTTCAGGAAATGTTAGATTTTCTAGGGGATATATCGTGCTTTCGGATATATTTTCTTTATTATGGTCAGGGGTAAAAAAAAATAATTTTAAAATCATTTTTCTTTTTTATTTTAGTGAAGTAAATAAGAAATATTGCATATAAATATTGTGAACCTGCTTAGAAAAAGTGGGGGTGCCACGCCATGTGCCTGTGTCCAAGTCCAGGGACTCGCACTAAGGGTGCTGTCTGGGGAAGAGCCCATCTGAGCTCAATGCATACAATATGAAAAGATAAGAAACCCCCAGATGCAGCATGCCAGCAACACCTGACAGTCATATGGTAAGTGCACCCTCAGCCCAGCTCTGTCCAGGCCACACCCCAACACATTTTGCCATGTCCATGGGGCTTAGTCAAGGAGGTCCTCAAATCCAGCCAACAGGAGGAGCTCTTTGAGCCTTTTCACGTTTCTCCTTATCTACTGCTGGAAAATGTATGTTTGCATGGATCAATTTCACAGATTTTGATGGACCCACTAGGGTTTTTTCACTAACACTGGAGAGTGCAAAATTTGGTGCAGCTCTGCATAGAAAACAATCAGATTCAAGTTTTTTTTTACCAAAGACTAATGGAAAAAGCTGAACTTAGAAGCTGATTGGCTATTATGCACAGCTGTACCAGATTTTGCACTCTCCAGTTTTAGTAAATCAACCCCATAGTGTCACCAGGCTGACAGCAGACTACCAAGCGAAACAGATGTTAGAGTGGTCCTCAGACAGCTGGTCAGAGCAAACAGCAAACCATATCAGAGATAGCAGGCTAAAGGCCAAATTAGGCAAAGTAATTTTATACAAAGTTCTTATTCCAGACAGAAAGTTCAATGAATGGCAACTGAAATAACAACGTGATGACTTCAGGGTCACCTGATGAAGTCACGAAGTGGGCGTGACGCAACTAGTCGGTACGTGGGGAGGAGCTTCCGGTAATCGCGGTGACGTCATTTCCGGCGTGGGGGCCATATTGGAACACCCTGTGTATTACCCATGCAGTACACCCATAGCATGTGGTAGGAGGCTGGAAGATTCATCGTTTTGTGAGTGGAAATCTACTTTTTATACCTATTACCAATAAAATTACAGGTTGCACTATGGAGGGTCTCTGCTTGTGTCTTACTATGACCCCGGGAGGAGCTGGCTGCTAAATTGGTGGACGCTGGAGGAGGAAGATATTTTCTAGAGAGTGATCCATACTGATAGGATCGTGTGATCCTGAAAGCGTGCTGGCCCCTTGGGGTCTAAGGAAGGAGGTGAGGGGGCATTTTGGCTGTTAAGGATTGTCACGTGTGAATCACGTACACTGCACATAATTTTGCATGAAGAGTGGAGTGTGAAGTTCATCATTAAGCACAGCATCATCAGTATTATTATTATTTACTTTGGACTTTTCTCGTATTTGAACTATCGTTCATGCCTTTGTGCACTTTTTGTGTGGCACTGTTTATTATTAGTATATATGTTATTATAGTATATATTACTTTATTTTCACGTTTTTGCACGAGATATTCCCCATGAGGGAATACATGCATGACACTGTATATGTATTGAGTATCTTGGATTTTTTTTGGGGATTGAGTATATATTGTATTACGGTTCTATTAGATACTAATTAGCGCCACACTCATAATTTTTGCAATAATCTTAAAGTATTGATGTTGGTGTAAATGATCTGGTTCTTGGGCAGGCAGCTTCTATACCTTGGAGGATCTCGATGGTCTCCTTGACCTGTAGTGTAATGTAAGAAAAACAGAAATTTCCCTAAGCAGGAATATTTAAATAGACTGCTGGACATTCAGCCTGAAACTGATCAATAGATCTGTTTAATGTAAGAAAAGTAGAAATTGAAGTGCCACACCACTACTGCCAAGAGGTGCAGATACAACTTTATTCCAATAAAAGTGGGGAGAACAATCCATTATTTTTTTTGTAATGTTCCCCTGACTCTTACAGGAATAAAGTTGTATCTGAACCTCTCAGTAGTGGTGTGGTACTTCAATTTCCATTTTTCTTACATTAAACAGATCTATTGATCAGTTTCAGGCAGAATGTCCAGCAGTCTACTTAAACATTCCTGCTTAGGGCAAGTGTGTGCTGCAGCTAGAGACTAGTGCTGCATTGCTGAGCAACAACAGATGATGAAGGTTCAAGACTAATCATTACATTCAAGCAGAAGTATACACACAGGTGAATTATTCAGAGAAGTGACAATTCTGTCTGAGGTTTCAGTAAGAGATAGTGTGCCGAAAAGGAAATTTCAGCAGTACACACTACCCAAAAAACTATCCTAGGCCATGTGTTTATTTTTTTTTTTGTTAAACAAAGATAGTGCGTAGTAAATTCAATCAATCCTTTTAATATTAAAATTAAATTGAGCCAAACCATGCATTTTCCCTTTATTGGAACTTGTTTCATGTGATATGCTTGTGTTTAGATATCCATAAGCCTTTTACTAATGATTGCCGAGTACACAGGTTTTCTGTCACAAGCCTAGTGGTAGAATAATTGTTCTACCCAAGAAGCACTTAGGACATAGGCTACAATACACCATACTTTACACCTTACCAACCGTTCAGTGTCTGCTACCTCTCTCTGCCAATCCCTCCACTGGCTTCCACTCATCCAACGAACAAAATTCAAAAAACTAACAACAATGTACAAAGCCATCCACAACTCTGCCCCCAGCTGCATCACCAACCTGGTCTCAAAATATCAGCCAAACCGCTCTCTTTGATCCTTCCAAGACCTTCTGCTCTCTAGTACCTGTGTTACCTCCTCCCATGCTCGCCTCCAGGACTTCTCCCAAGCTTCTCCCATCCTATTGAACTTCCTACTCCAATCTGTCCGGATGTCTCCTAATCTATCCACCTTTAGACGATCCCTGCAAGCCTTTCTCTTTAAAGAAACCTATCTTGCTTCTACCTAGTAAACCACCATTTATTTCCTCCATCAGCTCACCCCCCACAGCTATTACCTTTTGTATCACTCAACCCTTCCTCCTAGATTGTAAGCTCTAAGGAGCAGGGACCTCAGTTTCCTCTTGTACCAAATTGTATTGTAACTGTAATGTCTACCTTCATTTGGTAAAACACTGCGCAAACTGTTGGCGCTATATAAATCCTGTAATATAATAATAATAATAACAATAATACTTCCAACCACATAGACTCTTTTTTAAAGTAACCAATGCTTGACATTCAGACTAAAAAAGCAGCAAAAATAAAAAAGCATAAAAAAAACGAAGCCTCACTTGACTTTGTTCATTCAAGACAGACAACTCACCTTATCTGGTACGGTTGTGTTGTTGTTGTCCAGTGGTAGATTTTTATTCCCATTGTCATCTTCGTCATCCAGCAATATCAGCTCAACGATATTATCAGCAACCTGTGATTTTAATAGGCTTGTGCAGTCATTGTCTGGCTGTCCTTGAACTGTCTGAGCCATGTTTAAGTTATTCAGCAAAGATTCAGAGTTATCAGCCAAGGTTAATTCCGTCTGCTTGGGACTAAACAGCAGTGGTGGCATATCATTACAATTATTTTCTTTTAAACCATTCAATGGCTGATTAAGCACATTACTTACAAGTTGCTGCTTCTGCATATCAACAGTCTGCTGAATAAATGGTCCTCCATTAGCATTTCCAAAATTATTATCCAAAGTGTTTTCGCCCTCATGTGTACGGATGACCTCATTAAACTGGTTTGCTTGAGTCACGTGTGGCTGCTGCCATTTGTGCCCACCTAGAACCTCCCCAACCAGTTGGGTGCTTGCAGCTGGTTTGGGAGGACGGCTGATGTGCTGAAAGTACTGCTGAACCGGCTGCTGAAGAATTCTTGGTGCTCCAGGGGCTTGAGTTACCATTACTGGCACAGTTACTTTGTAAAGTTGTCCTAGATTACAGAACACAAACAAAAGTTTATTAGCAGTAAGCTATGTCATTGCCATCATCTTGCATAAATGTGAAACTGGTGCTAAACAAATTTTGTGTTTAAAGGATAAGTTCCTAACATATTAGACTTATATTCAGGGTGTAACATGTAACATATTATTTGTAATAATTTACATGGGGAGTTCAAATTTCACATGTTGGTGGAGTAACGCTTCCTCTATAGTAACCCCTCTTCTTCTTCTTTTTCGTTGAAGATAAATATTGGATTCCAAGCAGAAGCAACATGTTGTTACTGAGTTCTTGATGGAGGTTTGCAGGCTGTCTGATATCCACAGAAGGCTACAGAGTGTTTATGTAGTTGACAACATAGATGGGCAGAGATGGATGAAGAAGTTTAAAAAGGGGAACCAACATTGAAGACAAGATATTCGATTGTGACCACTGACAGGAATTGTCAGGGAGTAGAACTCAATGGTGGCGTATTGCTTCTGTTTGGAATTCATTATTTACTTGCTATGAAAATGAAGAAGAGGAAGAATTACTCTACCACATGTGATATTTGAACAACCTATGTAAGTTAACAAAAAAACGTATTCCCACTTTTGCATTACTTTCGGTACAGCCTTTCATTTTTAGATATTTTAGTTAGATCCTCTCTCTAGTTCTTATAGTTGTCTGCATCCACCTATGGCAAACCACTATTACTTTCTCAGTAATACTGAATTTGGTTTTCGGTTTGCCTCTTTGAAGTGTAGTTCCTACTGAAAAAGCAAAGAATTATATGAATCTACAAGCTTTTTTCATACTTGATGTGCTACAATGAATTACTGTAATTCAAGGGTGGACTGACAACTCATGGGGCCCCCGGGCAATAGGGGATCATGGGGCCCCTGTGTCCTTGCCCAAACTCAAAAAAGCCTATGAAAAAGGTACCAGGGGCATCTCACGGGGCCCCCTACTGACCCCGGGCCCTCGGGCAGTGCCCGAGTTTACAAATGGTCAGTCCGCCCCTGCTGTAATTTCATACATATAAGCCATATTTGAGAGTGATGGATCAGTATGGCTGAGATACCTATCCTGGATCTTCCACAATTATTCCAGACCATACTACCACACATGGGAAGGGGGGTAGTAGGCTTTTCCACAAGTAAATGAAATATGCTGTTGATCTTAAAAGACCAACTTACCAGAAGCAGTTTGCACGGTCATCCCAGCTGGTAGGTGGATTGGATATGTGATACCATGGGGTAAAGAAAACGAAGTGCTTGACCCTGATGAATTCTGAAAAAACATCAATGAGTTTATGGCTGTTAGTCAGATTAAACAAATTTCAATACAGATATTAAATAAGTGTGTCCTAAATCGAATGATAAATTTTAGAACATTTTATTTTGAAATGAAATACTTCAATACCACAAGCTCAGCTCAGATTATCACTCCATTTCACCAATATGAACATGCAACAATGCTCGTGTCTACCAGCAAAAGCAAACTACAACAGAAAGTCCTTCCAACTAATCTTAAGAAAACAACATTCAATTGACCTTTCCAGCCAGTCACTGTGGTTTCCCCCAGGATTTTGTGAGATGTCTTCTCGTTCTTTCAACTTCATTTACATAAACAAGTATACATGTGTAATTGGGGAATTCGTGTTTATGTCAGTTGGGATGGTGTCTACACATCTCACATGTTCTTTAAAGGTCTACACATCTAGCGGTCTTGTAATTATGCCCACTAGTTGCTGGTTTAAAAAAATGTTCCCCTTTATAAAGCTGCAGATTTGTGAAATGTAGAAAAACATATTGCATGTTTGGTCAACCACTGTAAAAGGCAAAAAACATTATTATTTTCCAAGCTTGACTATTTTACCAGCAAGTCTCCCCTTTTGTTCCCATTTGAGTCCATTGTTTTCCAGCTATGTGTCCTTTGTGCCACATAAACTTCCCTACTATACTGTCTTATTAGGTAGTATACCATTTCACTAGTAGGTCAATGATATCACAAGGGTGACATAATATTATGTGGTACAATAGGGAAGTCCCATTGGATCGTACAAGATACCTGGAGGTCATCAAGGGGCAGGGCTGAATCTATCTTATCTGGAAGTGCAGTAAAAAAAAGGGCGGGGGGGCATAATGTTAACACCGTGTGTGAGTCAATGACAATCCCTCATGCAGTGTCATGACCTGAGAAACCCTAGTATGTATTAGGCTGTCATTAGATTAGGATGATTAAACAGAACCTGTGTCTCCTTATATCAGATGTCCCTATCAGAGCCTCCCTTTACATTAAGAGTCTTCGTCATAGCCCCGCCTTTACATCAGGAGTACTCATCAAAGCCCCCCCTTTACAACAGGAGTATCAGAGTACCTCCTTACATCAGGTGTCCCCATCAGAGTGCCCCCTTACACAAGTGTCCCCAGATTTCCCCTTAAAAACTGTATGATTACTTATCACCATCAGAGTGCCCCCCTACATCAGGCATCCCCAGATTTCCTCTTACAAACTGTATGATTACTGATCACCATCAGAGTGCCCCCTTACATAAGGCGTCTGCATCAGAATGTCCCCTTACATATGATCATTTATCCCTATCAGAGCACCTCCTTACATCTGGTGTTCCCATCAATGTGCCCCCTTACATCAGTGTCCCCATCAGAATGCTCCCTTACATCAGGTGTCCTCAGCAAAGCACCCCCTTACATTAGTGTACCCATCAGAGTCCCCCCTTACATATGATCATTTATCCCCATGTGAGTGCCTCCTTACATATAATTAGTTTTCCCCATCCGGTGTCATCATCACAGTGCTCCCTTACATCAGGTGTCCTCAGCAAAGCACCCCCTTACATTAGTGTACCCATCAGAGTTCCCCCTTACATATGATCATTTATCCCCATGTAAGTGCCCCCTTACATATAATTAGTTTTCCCCATCAGGTGTCATCATCACAGTGCCCCCTTACATCAGGTGTCCCCATCACAGTGCCCCTCAAATGGATAATCCCCATTAGGGTGCCCCCTTACATCAGGTGTCCCCATCACAGTGCCCCTCACATGGATAATCCCCATTAGGGTGCCCCCTCACATGGATTGTACCCATTAGGGTGCCCCCTCACATGGATTGTACCCATTAGGGTGCCCCCTCACATGGATTGTCCCCATCAGTGTTCCTCCTTACCTCAACTGTCTGTATCAGACTGGCTCATGGATCAGTGGATGCATTCACAGAGACCTGGGTGGCACAACTAAAATCTGGGCAAGCACAGCCCACTCTAGCAACGCCCTAGATCCAGCCCTGCCAAAGGGGGAGGCAGCCTTGGATTCTGGACATCTTTTTTCACTAAAATTAAATAATAATATCTATCATTGATGGAATTACATTAGAAGTGGAGTCAGACAATGACCTAGTCCTAGACCAAGCAGTAGTCCTGCAGTGCCAAGACTTTGAATTTAAAGTGTATATAAAACCAACAACAAAATGTAATATGTTGCAGCTTAATAGTCCTTTAATGTTGTGACTGGATTAATTTTCTGTTTCTAGGGTTTTCTCTTTATTTTTGTGGTGGGGTCAGTAACACACCTCCTGTCTGAGGGTGGCTACATTCACTCACTGTGCAGTATGTATGGAGGACCAGCGTAGCCACCCTTGGACAGCAGCACTTTCAACCTGTAGAGAGAGTGGTAGATGGACTAGTTGATTTAGATGAGTGACCAACAAATGAAAGCCTAACTGGTATAGAAATTTCAGTTTTTAGACCATGTAAAAGTACAGAGACTGATGGGAAGGGTCCCAAATACTTAACATAGCTATAGAACAGCCAAATATGTTGCATGTCATAACCTTGGAAAATAAGAATTTTTCGCCCAGCAATATACCACCTACCATGTCTGTTCCTGTAAAATTTGAAATGTTTCTATTTCCTTGAAGGACTGAAAAATAAATAGAAATAATTATATTTGTAGAAAAATAAAATTTTTTATTTAAACACATATACACAGGTGTTTTATCAATTGTGGCTGACTTGGCCCTTTAACGAGAAAAAAAAAAATTTGACAGTTTTTTCCATAATTATTTCTGATTACTTGAGAAATACTGAAAGTATTGTATGTACAAGTACATTATATGCTATTTTGCTCTCATAGACACTGGGCATCAAAAAAGCCTCTTTTAGGAAGTTTGCTTTTTCTGCCTCTAAATGTCCCTCCACGTTAGCCTATGTGTCCATGCACTAATGCGTTAATGTGTTAATGCATTCTAATGGATCATTAGAGGGATTTTCTTGGTGCCAAGACAATCACACAATATAATTAAATACAAATGTTTTTATTCCAAAAAATCAAATTAAAAATAATTAAACCCATAATAAATATAGTATACAAAAGCACAGCCTCAATTTACTTAACCACTTCCATACCGGGCACTTTTACCCCCTTCCTGCCCAGGCCAATTTTCAGCTTTCAGCGCTCTCACACTTTCACTAACAATTACTCAGTTATGCTACATTGTACCAAAACAAGATTTTCATAATTTTTTTTCACACAAATAGAGCTTTTAGTGGTATTTAATCACCACTGGTTTTTATTTTTTGAGATATAAGTGGAAAAACATGGTTTTCTTAGTTTCGTTATAAAAGTTTGCAAATAAATAAATTTGCTTCATAAGTTTAGGCCAATTTTTTTTATTGCTACATTTCTTTGGTAAAAATAACCCATATCAGTTTATATTATTTAGTCTTTGTGAAAGTTATAGAGTATATGGCTCCAGTCACACTTGTCATGCGAGTTTGGGGTCCTGGTAACAGGATCATTGTGTGAGGAGGAAACGCTGGTAACAGTGAGTTACTGCTGTTTGTTTACAGTTGTGATCGGCTGTGATTGGTCACAGACGATCACATGGTAAAGAGTCAATTTCATTGGCTCTGTGCCCTGATTGAAGATGTGCTGTGTCCAAGGGACACAGCCCACTACCAATTGCCACACTGTGTGCCCCCAGGGGGCGTAAGTGGAACGTCGTCATATGACGTACACCCCAAGGGACGAGAGGCCTGCCCAGCCATCAATCTGCTATTGGTTGGGGAGGAAGGGGTTAAAAGAAAAAGTTCACCTTTAAAAAGAAAATGCACATCTTTCTGCAGTTACAAAAATGTGCATTTGACTATTTTTATTTATTTATTAGGAACCTGGCAAACATTGTGTAACAGAACCGATCCAGACTGCGCTTGAGTACTTCCGTTAGAATACCGCTTCCCCGTCTGAACACCGACAACAGACACCACAGCCGACCATATAAGACTAGACGACACCAGTTTTGAAGTAAACCAGAGTAGACTTGTTTATTTGAACACAGATACATGATATATACACTCAGGGGACAATCCCCCCTCCCTGCATAATGACACAGGGCGGGGCAATCTACATTTAGTAACAAGAGACACACAGGTATTCAAACTTCACACCAGCAGAGAGTCCCATCAGGAGGGAGGGCTGCTGGAGACACCCCCACACTAAGCTAATACACAAACACATACATCCCATAATAGTTTGCTCCAAGCCAGACAAACAATAGAACAATGGAATGCAGCCACACAACATTAAACAATCAACAACCCCCACCCCACCTATCTCCTAAACATGTCTACACAGTCTAAGACAAAGCCCATACAATATTAGGACAGATCACCCTGTACCCCTAACAGGCACAGGGTGAGTTACACATAAGAGGGATATGGGGAGCTTAGACAGGGGTCTCCCCACCTCTCCAAAGTGAGCTGTGTTCCATGGCCCCCCTACCCAAAGTGACATTGTACAGGCAAACAGTTTCGCACTGACAGGAAGAATCAATGAACTACCATAGTGCTCAACAGTGCCGTGTTAGTTCATTGAAAACTACAAGCTGGCATCTGCAAAGTGTGTCGATACTTGTAGTGGATTCATTTACAGAACTGGTACGGGGAACTTCTCCCCATAGTGCTGTCACAGAAAGGGTTCGGATCACCAAGCTGCAGCAGGAGTGGGAACAGGTTACATGTTCCACCCTAAAAATGGGTGGAACATGTAAAATGTTCCCGAAGGTAAACTTATCCTTTAATATCCCCACCCTACTGTTGGGTAATGACCTCAGATTGTACATCTACATGACCCTCTTTGGTGTGTGGATCGTCCTTTGGTATGGTGAGCCTTTGTACGGCTAAATTTGTTAGTAATGGCAAAAGGTTTGTATATATTTTGTCATTTAATTTTGTCTCCTTGTTAATTCCAGTTTGTTGTAAGTGCTCCCCTACCTCTCCTGAAGAAGCGGAATGTGTTTAGGTGTATCATCCACAGTGGAAACACCCCCAGCAATTTGTGAATCATCTGAATGTACAATTTGAGGTCATTACCCAACAGTAGGGTTCTTGTCCTCGGGGATATTAAAGTGGAACTTTCCTCTCTCAATCAATATTGACTATTTTTAATCCTTATTCTGCTAACATTAGTACATAGATAGGAACGTATATCATAATTACTCGTTTGAAACGATTTTTCTTTTACGTTTTTCTTCAGTTACTTCCTTGTTTCTTGCTTAGGCAAATGATGTCATACATCTCAGGAGTCATCTGCACTTACTGAAGATGGCCATGGCCAGAAATGCTAGGGCAGTGTTTTTCAAAGTGATTTCTCAGCAAAATAAAGCATGGAGACATGGATAGATGGGGAAGTTTACTTTGAATATTAGAAATTAATTCAATAGCATTTTGTTTTGTGGTACTCAGATGCTGTGTGGTTCTGCTTTAGGTAAAGGGAGGCCACACTTTTGTATACTGTGTTTTGTGTAGTTTTAATGATTTTAAGTGAATTGATTTTGTAATAAAAACTTCTAGTTTTAATTATATTGTGTGATTGTCCACATTTCTACTACCCCCTAATGTTCTGTGTTACTATGCTGTGGTGCCTATAGCAACCCTTATTACTAAAATCCGCAGGTGTCGTTTTCCCTCAAGAAGGGGTATCATCAAGCGATGGTCTGCTGGACTCAGAGGACCTCCTCAGGATCAAGGTGAATCAACCGGGTGAAGGCTCCCTCCTCTGGGTGTAGTATGCACTGAAGGTTGTGTCTGCTGGTCTGGTAACCCCAGATGATACCCCTTCTTGAGGGAAAACGACACCTGCGTATTTTAATACACATATGCGCATTTCCTATGCGCGGTCGGTGAGTGCGCATTTCTGTCATTTCTAACGGATTTTTCACAGCTGTGTCCACTATCTGGTTGTCATTATACCAATTGAAATATTGCACGAACTTTTTAGAATGAACTTTTTAGAACGAACTATTGGTTTGATATTTTTAGCGCTGCACTTTATATTTATTATTTAGACGTGAGGCGGTTGTGATCTCCTCTAGTGCTGTAGCTGCTTATTTATTCATTTACATTTAAGGAGCGCTCGCTTTATATATTTTAACCCTTATTACTCTTTATAAATTCATTATATTGGGCAGAATCAATCAATATTCTGGCCAAGAGAATGCATTAACTCCAAAAGTGCATGAACACGCACGCAAAACATGGCTTTAGGCACATTTTTTATCCTGTCTTTTTCCTCCCCTGAAGCAAAGGCTTTCATTGGAAGAAAAAAAAAAGGTCAAGTGTGCATGAGGCCTAAATGTTATCATAACAGCAATAAGGTCCATTAATCTGATACTGAGATTCAATTCCTAACCAGTAGCCAGAACCAGAGATAAGCCTTAATGTTGAGCTTTAAAAATAGTAGATTATGAAATTATTCTTAACTGATTAGTTCAACAACTTCCCACAGAATCTAAAATTTATGAGGAGCCACTGAACACTGCCCTCCAATCCCATAACCAAAAAACATGTGATTGAGCTTTTAAGTTAATTTACGATAGTGTTTTAAGTTCATAAGCTGGACACATTGCACAGAAATAAACCAGGACACAGACCAACATTTTAAGTAATACTTTTCATTAAATCTGAATGCACAATGAATACTTTTCATTATCAAGCAATGTTATGATAGAATTTCAGTTAGGAAATCTTAACCAAATTAATGGTTTACTTTGAACATTCTGATTTTTTTCTCCAATGACTTGCATCTTACAAGAACACAGCTGTTCATATGAACCATTTTTGCACTTTGCATGAACCCCATAAATCTGAAAAATGTTTTCACAGTTTGTTTTTGACTCCACAAAGAGCAAAATGTGCTTTGATGAATTATTGAATGATATTAAAAAGCATTGCTTAAAAATTATTTATACTATTACAGGACATTAAGCCTAACCCTATAACTTCATTCCAGCAGTTTTTCTTACAGTTACATCTAGAGAATGGGAGGGGGTGATTATTTTTAACAATGAGTTATGAAAAATGTCAGCTGTTAACGATTTATGATTCTAACTGGAAAAAAAAAACTGAATCTAAAATGTTCTAAAATATAAAAAGGTGCTTTAAGGGTTTTTTGGGTAGGAGGTATACATTTTTTGTAAATGTTGCCAATGTTTTCTTAGTGGAAATTAAAAAGAAAATGTATTGAAGTAACCTAGAGCCTGGAGAACAAAACACATTTTTAATTAACTTTGAGTGGGAGAAAAGTAGAGAAATAGAGTGCAGCAGCAGGGGATGATGGTAGATACACTTCAAAAACAAGACAAAAAAAATATTCAGATAGTAACATGTTGTACTTACCTGCTCTGTGCAGTGGTTTTGCACAGAGCAGCCCCAATCCTCCTCTTCTAGGGCTCCTGGTCCCTCCTTCCTGCCTAGTGCCACCATAGCAAGCAGCTTGGGTAAACCCAGCCTGTCGGATTTTACATACAATTAATGCTAGTGGCTATTAAATCCACTACCAGTAATCACTGTGTTCTCCCGGCAGGAGAGCATGATGGCTCCATGGGAGGGATTCCCCCATCAACACTGACTGTGAAGATGGGGGAATTTAACAATTTTCTTTCCTGCAACCCGTGGCTTCAAGAAAGAAAATTGCTCCATCTAAGACAGCTAAAGTGATGCCTATGGCTGTGGTAAAGCACCTTCTTTTGTAGATGCAGTATGAAGAAATCCATCCTCAGATTATGCAGGTTGTAGTCTGCCCACCTACCATCCTTCTAAAATAGTGGTCTCCAAACTGCGGCCCTTTGTTTGCTTTTATATGGCCCTTGGGGCACCATTTTATTTACCGATACCATTAATGGGGCATAGTTCCTCCCAATGACACCAATGATGGGGCCCAATAGCACTAATGATGGGGCCCAATAGCACTAATGATGGGGCACAATTCCTCCCAATGACACTAACAATGGGGCCTAATGACACCAATGATGGGGCACCATTCCTCCCAGTGAAGCCAGTGATGGGACACAGTGCCTCCCAATTACACCAGTGATGAGGCACAATTCCTCCCAATCACACCAATGATGGGCACTATTCCTATCAATGACACCAATGAAGGGGCACTACTCCTACCAATGACACCAACAATGGGGCCAAATTACACAAATGATGGGGCACAATTCCTCCCAATGACACCAAGGATTAGGCACTGTTTACTCCAACTGATGCTGGGACATTTTCTACTCCTGATGGTCACAGTGCGGCCCCTCTAAAGTCTTAAAGGCAGTAAACTGGCCCTTTGTTTAAAAAGTTTGGGGACCCCTGTTCTAAAAGAACCTTTTGTGCATTCTTCACCTTTATCACTACCACTACTTGCAGCACATCTAGGATCCTCAGGAATGTAGGATATTTGGCTCTTTTCAGTTCTAGACCAATCAAAGCTTGACATTGGTCTAACTTTTCACCACAGTGCAACTGAAGCTGTTGATCACTTAGGGAAAGGAACAACATATACTAGGCTAGTTACAAAAACTGAGGAAGAAGACCATGGGGTTGATTTACTAAAGGCAAACAGATTGTGCACTTTTCAGATGCATTTGCACTTTTTTTTCCCAGAGGTTGGTGAATGTGGTGAAGCTCTGTTGAGTTCCATCATCCAATCACGTGCAATAAAAAAGCTGGTTTTTTTTCTGGCCCCTACTTGGGTATTCCAAGGCGAAGCTTTGTCACATTCACTAAACTCTGGGGAAACGAGTGCAGCTGCACTGTAAACTGTAGTCAATTTGTAATAGGAAAGCAGAGGGACTGGCAGGAACACCAGGGATTTCACACAAAGGAAGCAATACAAAGAGAACAGGCAGGGCCGGTGCTTCCACTAGGCAAACTAGGCAGCTGCCTAGGGAGCACTGGCACCTGGGCGCCACACAAGCTAGCACTCTCTCTGTGGAATGACACCTTGTCATGAATGATCCTTCAGCTGAGGGGAAGGGCGGCAGAGGGGAGGAAGAAAGGACAGAGGAAGATGCCGGGTGTCTGGGGTCAGTGTAGCAGCTGAGCTGTTGCTCCTTCCAGTGACCCTCTCAGGCGCAGTCCCTTACTGCAAGCAGGCTGGCGGCTGCTGATCACTGGAGTTCCAGCCCTCCTCTTATCATTCATCAGCTGAAGAGGAGCTGCGCCTGCGGAGGAAGGTAATGTCTGACTTTGATGTCTCGTGTCTATGTTAGTGTGACCCGGCCGGCCACCTACCATATGTGCCATGCGTGAGTGATGACATCATCATGATCCCACAGCCTGCTCTTGTGCTCTAGTGCCTTCTGATCTGTGTCAGTGTTGGTGGTGGTGTGTTGTGTCGGATCTGTCACTGTGTGGGATCACTCAGTTCAGTTGCCTGCTGTCACAGCATTTTATCTCCCCTCATTGCTTGGGGAATGCCAGCCTGGGATCTGTCAGAGTGTGGATCCATCATCCTCCACTCACTGCAACTGTCACCCTGCCACTGCCAGTCACAGTCCATCCATTACACTGATTTTTTTCTTTAACCTCCTTGGCGGTATGATTATTTCCGATTTTTTGTGCTGAAAGCGGTACCATTATTTTGCATGGAAATATGTAGTTGTTTTATTGTAGGCTGTAATTTTTAGGAATAACTCACTGAAATCTGTCCAAACAAGAGTCTAGTAAACATCCCGGGTATGATAAAATTTGAAACACAAAATCATAAATTATAATTTAATAAATAATCATAAAAAATAATATAATAATAATAAATTTAATTCAATAATATAATCAAACCAAAAATACTGAAATTTGAAATACAGAGGCAAATTTGCACATCGCTGAGCAAAGTCGCAAAATTGTTATCAGTGTCTGATGACGAATTTCCCCACGAATCATTATCACTCAATTCTGCAAGTGGTTCTGATTTACTATCGCTGTTCTCTAGCTGGTCTAAAACCGCTTTTGACGTAAAGGGACGCTTTTTGGACGCCATGGACATTTCTCAGTTTCCAGGCAGAAAGAACAGTCAAAATGCAGGCAGGGCACAGGACAAAGCACTCGGGACAAAATGTATGTGAAATGCATTGAAAACAGCAATGTTTTACTATGTAATAATCATTTTTAAAAAAATGAAATTTTTTAAAAATGTCAAATTTGCCGCTGGTTCCGGCGCCCATACGTCCCGACGTCACAGGGACCGGAACACGGAAGCCGGCATCGGCCGGCGGAGATGGCCGGGGACGCTGCAGGGGACACATCGTGGGAGCGCAGGACAAGGCAAGTGCTGCAGGGAATCCCTGAGCAACGCCGCATGGTAAGCCCGAGTGTAGCTCGGGGTTACCGCTTTTGGTACAGAGACTTTACCCCGAGCTACACTCGGGAATACCGCTAAGGAGGTTAATATTGGTGCTAGTGGCATCTTATGGCACTTATTTTTGCATGTTTTGTTAATTTAATATTTTCCACTGTTTCTTTTTTTGGGGGGGGGGGGGGCGGCCCCAAGTAGCTGATCTTGCCTTGGGAGCAAAATAGTCTAGCACCGGCCCCGAGTACAGGATCCGTTGATATACAAGTACATGGTACAGTAGGCACTTATCAGGATTATGAACTGCTGGTTTTACATATTCTTTAAGTTCAATTATATAGGGCCCTATGTGTCTTTCAGAAAAGATGTGCTCTAATCTGACATAAATCTTTTGTTGGGTTTCTTAGAATGTTTGAGAACATTCCTTTAATTAGAACAAAGTATGCTTAAAAATATACAGCTAGACCCTCATTTTACAATTTTAAGGTGCATACTATTACCACAGCACTGATGTTACCTTCAAGAAAGGTCTCAGCTTCACGTTCATGCAATCAGGGCCCATTCACACATGTGCATTACCAAAATGTGCTGCAGTGCATCATTTGTGTGTTGGTGTGCTGCAGTGCCATTCATTTTTAATGGACCCCAACTTACTTCCACAATGCACCCATGTTGCAAAGCACCAAGTGCACCACAATGCATGGTCAAGCACATACCCTGAAAATCAAAAAGCGTCAGTTTCCATTTAAACCTTCCCACACAGATTTTATTTTTGACAGATTATGCATGTACAAAGCCTAATTTTTACACTTTTTTTAATTCATAAACCCGAAATTTGAAAAACAAATTAAACATCCAACCTGTTGATGTATGAAGAGATTGATGTAAATGCTGAGGCAACTGAAGAACAAACTGTGGTACGTTACAGTGATCTCTGAAGAATCCCTCTGTAGCTTTGGACTGCATAACTTTCGTTTCCCATAACTGTAAAAAAAAAAAATATTAAAGTGCCTTTCATTGTTACCACAATGTATTTTCACATAAGGCATTGCAGAAGGTAATTTTAAAAGTGTTGCTGTACTAGATCTGTGGTTCTTAACCTTTTTTTATGTCACAGACACCTTTAGGAATATGATGCATGCTATGGATCCCCAGAAATATTTACAAAAACAAAAATTTCCATGCAATGAATACATGTACTTTATTTGATTGAAATTTGATTGCCTCCCACCGCTAAAATAACCTTCACGTGAGCATGGAAATCTCCTGTGACTAACATTGCCCTGGTCAAAACACAAGATATCTTGAATTCTGCTTACTGAAACAATTGACCAGCATCCTTAAAGACAAACAAGCCAGGTTTGAAAGGGTGTGGAATCCTTGGATAGCATATCTTCAGGCCCCCTAGACACCGGGATATCCTGTGACTGGGGACTGGGAATGAGAGGATCAATTTTCTTCTTTTCTCTTTCCTTCCTCTTCTCTTTGTTTTTCTCTTTTTTGTGCATAATATTTGAAGATTATGGTGTCCTTTTAATATGAAACTGAGATCAGTGGCAATCCCGAGGATCGTTGCTGATCTCAGATCATTAGTGGTTTAGGAAATCGAGATGATCAGCAAAGAAAATGTTCTCCGCTGATCATCTCAGCACACAGACAGCCGGTATATGAAGGAGCGATGTCAGCCCTTCGCTGGCAATCTGTGTTCTCCCTCCAGACTCTCCAGCCCAGAGCCTAGAGCTGAACTAAGCAGTGGTAATTTATTATTATTATACAGGATGTATGTAGCGCCAACAGTTTGCTCAGCGCTTTACGAAATGAAGGTAGACATTACAGTTACAACACAATTTGGTACAAGAGGAAACAGAGGGCCCTGATCCTGAGAGCTTACAATCTAGGAGGAAGGGTTGAGTGATACAAAAGGTAATAGCTGTGGGGGATGAGCTGATGGAGGAAATAAATGGTGGTTTACTGGGTAGAAGCAGGATAGGCTTCTTTAAAGAGAAAGGTTTTCAGGGATTGTCTAAAGGTGGATAGATTAGGAGACAGCCGGAAAGATTGGGGTAGGTAGTTCCATAGGATGGGAGAAGCTTGGGAGAAGTCCTGGAGGTGAGCATGGGAGGAGGTGACATAGGAACTAGAGAGCAGAAGGTCTTGGGAGGATCGAAGAGAGCGGTTTGGTTGGTATTTTGAGACCAGGTTGGTGATGTAGCTGGGGGCAGAGTTGTGGATGGCTTTGTAAGTTGTTGTTAGCATTTTGAATTTTATTTGTTGGGTGACTGGAAGCCAGTGGAGGGATTGGCAGAGAGGGGTAGCAGACATTTACCGCTGCTTAGTAAACTGTGTTTGACTGATCTCTCACTGTAATCTCACAAGATTACAGAAACAGCAGTCGTTTTCTAGCTTTCAAAGAGTTTGTAGATCGCTTCTCTCCTCATTAGGAGAAGCGATCTACACCGCTTCATAAAAAGGCATTCAGAGGAGAACTGTCTCCTCTGAGAATGCCAGAGAACTGAGCAGCGGTCATTTACCGCTGCATGATAAAAGGACACCTATATGTGGAAGTATAAGGGTAGACCTCGAAGCCTCCTTCATTTTTGCATGTTTAAAGGAACACGGTTCTGCACCTAATAGCAGGGGAATATTCCCTGATCTGTCTGTCTCTTCCCCTTGGTTTGAGACTAAGATGACGCTTTACCAATTTGTTTATGTTATACTCATGCATTATGTTCTCACTGGTGGAGTCTTATACTCTGAGTGCGCTGTTCCTCTCTCCTGCAGGACCAGATGACCAGATTGTTAGAATGGAAATTTTTAGTTGGATGTATTAGTATAGATATGGTCTGACACCGAAAAATATTGGCGGGGCAACCTATTAGCTCTCTTACTCCTCCTCCCTTTACTTGTCTATTTGACATATGCTGGTTTATTATTAAATATCAAAAAAATATACAAGTAAGAGCATACATATAAAAAGCAAATATAAAGCAATTATTCCAGGTAGCTGCTAGCACTATAGGGCATAGGCAACGATCCTAATTGACGTTTTCAAAATATATAAAAGTGCAGCGCCGTGATAGATATAACAATATATTCAAATTATAAAGTGATAAGTGCACAACATATAAAGTGCTAATGAGTGCAATATGTGCATTAAGTGAAATAAATGAATATATGTCCTTAATATTCATTGCGATTTCAAAACAAATAAAAAGGATAATTTAACAGAAGTTTTTCTTCAGTTTAAATGCGATACAATCCTGTGACCAAGGTGCAGTAGTGCATGTATCTTTCAAGGTAATCCGCCACTTCTGATGGGTGTGCATTCACCAGAACTTTAATGTATACAGGTATTGGTTACAATCTGTCACATCTGGGTGCAAGAGTAGAAGAGCAGCCTAAGGGTTAATCCAGCATCCTCACAGTACCGGTGGTGCGTGCCTCTTTAAATCTGGGGGAGATTGCTCAACCACAGGAGCCAAAAGGTACTCATATAGTGTAGTACTTATTTGTTAAAAGTAGTTGTACATAAATCAAAAGTAATCCACGTGGAAAATAATAATATCAGGTACCAAAATGGCCACCGCTCCTGGCCTCTTCCTCACAGCCAGTCTTCGAAACGTGTCAGCCAGTTGGAGGTCTAGGAATCCCATCATGGATATCATTCACTGAGACTGGACCTAGCTGTATTTTATAGGATGTGCCCTTGACACTGTTATCCTTTGTGAGTATATTGCCACTTCTTTTATACAATAAATGTTTTTTGAGGTAATGCGCTAGGCCCGTGCGCCCTCTGTTTTTCTTTTGCATGCAGTACATTTGGATTTCCATGAGGGCAGCAAGGCATGCACTGTTTAAAGGCATCCCACATGTGGATATAGCCTCTGTAGAGTCCATCTTCCAGTGCAGGAATATATGCATATGCCATTTTCGATGTCACACATTTTCAAAATGCATGACACATTGCCATTCTGAGGTCATGCATGCACACATATGCAGTCATAGGCTACCGTCCTTAATAGTATGTAATCACACTATGAATGGATTGCTTGAGCTGCTAAAATTCTGTTTTAACATTTACAGTTGATGCCAGGCACAATATTCCTTCCAAAGATACATTTAATAAAACAAAGTATTTTTTTTTTTTTAGGATATATTTGTTTGTTTTTTTTATATATTGTTTTAAATTATTATTTTATAGAGGGGGAGCCCCTTCTGCCCCCTTATAAATCAGACACTAAACCTGTTCCAAAATCCAGCAAAGAAAAATTCCCAGCTCACTTACTAGCCAGCCTGCAACAAACCGAATTGTCCTGTCTAAACAGTTCAATGTAAAAGCAGGGGTTTAGTTTGCATACATTTGCATATAGATGTGTAAGCTGCAGAGGCCACATCACGGCACCCCAGTGTACTGCAGTCCTAACCCTATACATTTTGAGAGTTTCCAAAGTTGGAGCACATATATAATAATGGATATATTGAGGGCAGGTATGCCTGGAGCAGTGGTGTACTTAAGTTTTATGCTGCCCTAGGCAACACAAAAATTGGTGCCCCCCCCAAAGAAAGAGCCTGACATTGACCAAGAGCATCCCTGCCCTCCACCCAAGCCTTCCACTACCACTGCCCCCCACACCATGCCCATGGCAAGAGAGAGAAAGACACTCACCTTCACAGCTCCAGACATCCCCTGGAACGAGAGTCGGGCTGTGCATACACTGTCATGAAACCCACAACATCTCTCGGAACCCACCAGGCCCCCATGCCATGTGTGTTCCTTCTTCCAAGGGGCAGTGCTGCCCCCCCCCCCCCGAAAAATGCCACCCTAGGCAAATGCCTTGTGGTAAATACACCCCTGGCCTGAAGGGAGCCCACCCCTCCTTAAAAGGGTATAGGGACTCAATGGACACCCAGCTATAGCACAATGGCAGCGAAGGTATTCAGTGCATCCCCTCATCAATTAACCAGCAGTACATCCAACAGCTCCCTGAGTTCAGCTTTAAAAGATACCCATTCTGGATGGGGGATAACTCAGAGTCACATAAATCACTGCAGGATTCTTGGAAGATCGGAGGGGGGCATGTCCCATTCAGACCTGCGAATGAAGTATCATGCATTGACATGGATGCTTGACATGGATGCTTGATGTGGATTTTACATGTGTATGTTTGCATTTTGCCCACAGCAGGACCATAAGATACAAAAATGCAAGCAACCATTTCTTTTTGAGAACCATAATTTGATTGCAATATCTGCCAAGTCGTGATACAATTCTAAATGGCAACCCCATGAGCCTCACAACCTCTCAGCAGGGCATTATATATAGGTAGTTGAAGGCTCCACCACCTGCTGGTTTCGTTAATAAACCAGAGCAAAGAGCATTTCTGATGTAAACCACATACTAGCGGAATCCGTCTTTCCTCAATGCACAGCAATGAAAGAAGATTGGATGAATGGTTTCTATGGGTTACTACATTTTGTTTTATTAAATAAGCTCAGGTGCTCACAAAAGGATTCCTGCCATCAAATACATTACTTAGCGCATTTTCACCCAGCAGGAAAAAAAAAAAAAAAAAAAGCTGTTGAAATCCACGTCAGTTGCAATATAAAATTCTCTTGGCACACAGAAGCTGTAAAAAGCTATTGAAGTGTCAAGGCAGCTTTTTTCCCTGCAGAAGAATTTTTTTTTAAACATAGCTTGACGTTCCAGAAAAGGAATTGTCTTTTTTCAGAGCACAGGGCAAGGACTAGTTAGCAAAAAATAACCTTGCATTAAAATATATAGAGATTTTAGATGTGCTCATAGCAAGTTGGGCCCATCGTCAGGGAGGCATCTCAGAAGAATCAATTGCCTGCGGCTACTGATGAATCCCTCCCCACCTCTCTGGGTGAAAATGTCCAGGAGGGGAGGAGTCAAGTGTGGACTGGCAATCTGAAAGAGATCAGAATATACAATCCCAGCTGTACAGGGGCTGTGTCTATTTGGGCAAGTCCACTTTTAGGCCAAGTTCACACTGCTTTGTTAGCAGGTGTTAGGCGTTTGGGAAGCGTTTTTAATGCTCCTCAAACGCCTATGAAAATTCTACACATAGCAGCACACAGTGCTGTTCACACTGAAGCATTAGCGTCGCAGCAAAATTGATGCCTCATGTGGAGTCAGGAGGAGTTGAAGCCTCCCATTTAAGTCTATGGTGATGCTCCGCAAACGCCTGTTAGGTGTTTGCAGGGCAGTTGTGGAGCGTTAATACCATTAAATTTCATGATAGGCGTTTGTGGTGCGGTTTTAATGCTTGGCAAATGCCAATCAAATGCCTCAAAAACGCGCGTAGGGTGTTTGGGGAGCGTTTGAGGAGCGTTAAAAATGCTTCCCAAATGCCTGCCAAATGCTATAGGAGCATTTGGCAAGAGTTAGAAAGTAGTCAAGTGTGAATGAGCCCTTAGTGAGATACGCCAAGTGGGCACTGATACCCTCACTCATCTGGCAAGTAACATAATTAAGGATAAGGGAAAAAAAAAGGGAAAGGGCCCACTAAGTGCAATTTGAAAAGCAGACTTTAGTCTCACAGGATAAAGAAGATCACTCATCATGAAAAGAGGCACCACAGCTTGCCCCTGTCCTGCAGGATCTGCCAGTGTTCTTCCAATGATGGATGGAGTAAAGCTGGGATGCTGAATGGCAATCTGGAAGTCTCCTGGGCCAGCTTGGAGTGCACAGGTGGAAAGAGCATGCTGCCACTCTATACCAGTACACAGAAAATAGGCCGCAGACTGCTGGATGTTAGAGTATGTTTATTGTGATAAGGCAAGTCAAACACAAAACAAAAATCAGTAGAAAGGCAACTGAACACATTTAAGGATTCTGAACTAAAGAGAGAGGGGGGGGAGAGAGGGGGGGAAGAGAGAGGGGGGGAAGAGAGAGGGGGGGAAGAGAGAGGGGGGGAAGAGAGAGGGGGGGAAGAGAGAGGGGGGGGGAAGAGAGAGGGGGGGAGGGGAGAGGGGGCAAGAGAGAGAGGCGGGGGAGAGGGGGCAAGAGAGAGGGGGGAAGAGGGGGGAAGAGGGAGGCGGGAATAGAGAGAGGGAGAGAGGGGGTGAAGAGAGAGGGGGGAGAGAGAGGGGAGAGAGGGGGGGAGAGAGGGGAGAGGGAGGGGAGAGGGGAGAGGGAGGGGAGAGGGGAGAGGGAGGGGAGAGGGGGGAGAAGAGAGAGAGGGGGGGAAGAGAGAGAGGGGGGGAAGAGAGAGAGGGGGGGAAGAGAGAGAGGGGGGGAAGAGAGAGAGGGGGGGAAGAGAGAGAGGGGGGAAGAGAGAGAGGGGGGGAAGAGAGAGAGGGGGGGTAGAGAGAGGGGGGGTAGAGAGAGAGGGGGGGTAGAGAGAGAGGGGGGGGAGAGAGAGAGGGGGGGAGAGAGAGGGGGGAGAAGAGAGAGGGGGGAGAAGAGAGAGGGGGGAGAAGAGAGAGGGGGGAGAAGAGAGAGGGGGGGAGAAGAGAGAGGGGAAATGAAGAGAGCGAGGGAGAGAGAGCGAGGGAGAGAGAGAGAGCGAGGGAGAGAGAGAGAGCGAGGGAGCGAGAGAGAGCGAGGGAGCGAGAGAGAGCGAGGGAGAGAGAGAGAGCGAGGGAGAGAGAGAGAGCGAGGGAGAGAGAGAGAGCGAGGGAGAGAGAGAGAGCGAGGGAGAGAGAGAGAGCGAGGGAGAGAGAGAGAGCGAGGGAGAGAGAGCGAGAGAGAGCGAGAGAGAGCGAGAGAGAGCGAGAGAGAGCGAGAGAGAGCGAGAGAGAGCGAGAGAGAGCGAGAGAGAGCGAGAGAGAGCGAGAGAGAGCGAGAGAGCGAGAGAGAGCGAGAGAGCGAGAGAGAGCGAGAGAGCGAGAGAGCGAGAGAGCGAGAGCGAGAGAGCGAGAGAGCGAGAGCGAGAGAGCGAGAGAGCGAGAGCGCGAGAGCGAGAGAGGGAGAGAGGGAGAGAGAGAGCGAGAGAGCCAGAGCGAAAGAGCGAGAGAGCCAGAGCGAGGGAGAGCGAGGGAGAGCGAGGGAGAGCGAGGGAGAGCGAGGGAGAGCGAGGGAGCACAAGGGAGAGCGCGAGCGAAAGCGCGAGCGAGAGAGAGAGAGGGCGAGCGAGAGAGAGAGGGCGAGCGAGAGAGAGAGAGGGCGAGCGAGAGAGAGAGAGGGCGAGCGAGAGAGAGAGAGGGCGAGCGAGAGAGAGAGAGGGCGAGCGAGAGAGAGAGAGGGCGAGCGCGAGAGAGAGGGCGAGCGCGAGAGAGAGGGCGAGCGCGAGCGCGAGAGAGAGAGCGCGAGAGAGAGAGAGCGCGAGAGAGAGAGAGCGCGAGAGAGAGAGAGCGCGAGAGAGAGAGAGCGCGAGAGAGAGAGAGCGCGAGAGAGAGCGCGAGCGAGAGAGAGCGCGAGCGAGAGCGCGAGAGAGAGCGCGAGCGAGCGCGAGAGAGAGAGAGCGCGAGAGAGAGAGAGCGAGAGAGAGAGAGCGCGAGAGAGAGAGAGCGCGAGAGAGAGCGCGAGAGAGAGCGCGAGAGAGAGCGCGTGAGTGACAGAGAGAGAGCGCGAGCGAGAGAGTGCGCGAGCGAGAAAGCGAGGGGGAGAGAGCGAGAGAGAGAAAGCGAGAGAGCGAGGGGGAGAGGGCGGGGAAGAGAGAGAGGAAGAGAGAGAGAGAATCATATATACATACATACACTTATTGAATACTCTAGCTCTCTCATTGGGGGGGGCCCCAACATTTTTGTGTTGCCTAGCGCAGCGCAAAATCTAAATACACCACTGATCCTAGCCATTCTCCTAGAGTACATTCTAGACTTGTTATAGTATAATTATGCACATTGCAGTTAATGTTTTTATGCATGGTTTATCGCTGACTTTGTGGATTTATGTGGGAAACCAGATTAGCCCCCTACTTGTGACTGTTCACCTCCCTGAAGGGACAGGAGCTGGATCCCCTGCTCAGGGATACCTCCAGATTGTTGGGTGAAGAAGAAAAGTTCATCTGGGGTGGTATATTAAGGAGACACTGGCTAGCTCTTCAACAGAGACTGTGCTGCAGAGAAGGCTTGTAAATAGTTCCAGGGAGTTGTCCTCAGTGTGTCAGTACCTTTGGGCATCCTGTACACCCCTAACCCTATTCAAGTCCAAAATTCCTTCAATAAACAACAAAAACCAAAGCTCAAGTTTCTGACTTTGGATGAAAGCCTGTGTGAAGACATGTGATTCCTGGCTGTGCAGGACTATAGGGGACCCAATTCATCAGCAACTCCTAAGAGGGTAGTGCTACAGCCGTGCTACATGTGTAGATGTTTCTGCATGTTTTAAAACTATTAGTTTAGGGATTTTTTTACATTTTAGAATGGTGCGCCTTGAGATTTGCTTAATTTTAAAGGGTGCCTTGAGTGACAAAAGGTTGAGAACATACGCTTTTGCCTTGCATATCAGGAGAGCAGTGGCTAAATGGTAAGCACTTCCGCCTGGCAGTACTCGGGTCGTAGGTTCGATTCCCAACTATGGCACTACCTGCACAGAGTTTGCATGTTCTCCCTGTGCCTGCATGGGGTTCCTCCAGGTACTCCGGTTTCCTCACACACTCCAAAGACATGCTGGTAGGTTAATTGGCTCCTGTCTAAATTGTCCCTAGTATGTGTATGTATGAATGTGAGTTAGGGACCATAGATTGTACACCCCTTGAGGGTTAGGGACTGATGTGAATGTACAATATATATGTAAAGCGTTGCGTAAATAGACGGCGCTATATAAGTACCTGAAATAATAACAATAAGGCATGCCAAGATGGCATCAATTTGGTCTCTGGGACACCCTTACCCCTATCCTTTCCCACCTTCCTCCTCATGACACAACCAGCAGCTGCCTTCCCAAAAACATTTTATACTGTATGTATCAAAGAACCATTTTCTTTTGAGGCTCCTGGTGTTTGCCTTTCATGCTAGTCGCTCTTTGGTTGTTTATCCAGCGCTCATATCTTTTCTGTTTTTATTTTATACTGTATGTTTAGTTACCCTAGACCAGGGGCGGACCGACAACTCATGGGGCCCCCAGGCATTAGGGGATCATGGGGGCCCTGTGTCCTTGCCCAAACTCAAAAAAGCCTATGAAAAAAGGTACCAGGGGAATCTCATGGGGCCACCTACTGACCTCGGGACAGTGCCCGAGTTTCCAAATGGTCAGTCCGCCCCTGCCCTAGACTGCTTGCTTTCAGAGAATCATACCACTTTAAATTGATCACCTTTTCATGCTCACGGGTTCCCTTTACCGTACCCATCACTGTGAATGGACATGATAAACAGCATAACATTTAACAAATAGCTAAAAAGTGACACTTACTCTCTGAAGCTCCTTAAGAACCTGCTCATCAACACCTTCTTCAGCAAAAAGTTCACTTACGCCTTCAATAACATCTTCGATAATAGACTTGTAGAGTTTTGGCTGTGCAAGAACAGAAAGGTCAGTCGGCATTGGCTGTCAATCATTGCTGGGAAAGTTCTCCCCTTTCCATCTCTGTATGCATTCTGCTAACTTATGATAAAACGAATACCTGTGCAATGTGCCTTCCAACGTGAGCTCAGACTGTCCTACCAATTCAATAAACAGCAATCAACATATCCGAGGATTGACATTTAAGGCAAAATCTTCTTGCACTTTTCAAGTAAACATTTTTGATGAGCGCTGTTAATAAATGCAGTCCCTCCAATGAGAGCCGCCCTGTAAATTATGGAATTAACTTCTGATAGTCTTTCTGATTAAAATCACCTGATATCTAAGAAATCCATTCAGAGCTCACAGTCAACACCCAGGTGGTTTTATTTAGGAAGGTAAAGAGACATTCCAATTATTTTGTCGTTTAGGGCCACATTCACTCAAGTGTACCGATCCGTTCACTGGAAGGACCCACATAGGATGCACTGTTGAAATGAGTGATTGGTGGAGCTGTATGATCTCCCTGGACTCGGAACGCAGTCTGAAAATGGCCTTTCACATGGGTCTACGGATCAGTCCGCTCATGTGAATGAGGTCTATAGAGGGTTTTATAGCAGAGGGTCTGCCAACTTTCTGAGATAGAAAAGAAAATCAACTTTAAGCCCGGGTTCACACTGATGCGGTGCGGAATTTGCAGCGTTTTCAGTGCGAATTCCACACCGCATCAAAATCGCGCCCCGTTCATGCGAACCGCTGCAGGTGTGTATGTTTAGTTAACAACACACCGAAAGCGGTCCGCAAAACGCGGTGCGATGTGCAGAATCAGATCGCATAGGTGTGAATACCCATACGATCCAATTCTAGTGCGGACCTAAAAAAAAGGGTCCTGCACATTTTTGGTGCAGGTGCGCTGTGAATTGCATCGCATGCAGATCACATGTAATTTGTACAGGAATGTGGTGCGGTGCGAATCACATGCGATTGACCTGACCGCACTGATGTAAACCCAGGCTTAGACCTAGTTTACACTTGTGGCTGGGAGGGCAGTAAAAACACATGGTTGAGTAGCAATTTTACTAAAATGTCCATTTTAGCCCTCATTCAAGCCTGAGTGTTTTTACATGTGATTCTCGAAATTCAAGACGAAGAAACGTATTATTCTCAACAGGCCCTCAATACACTCGAGCATTGTGGCAAAGTTTGAAAAAGTATATGAGCTCCTTTGGGGCAAAATCCAGGGTTTTTCACCCCGTAGACTTAAAATGTTACTAACCCAGGACCTTGTATTCACTATATCAGGTCTCTCATAGTACACAGAACATGGAAATGCAATTATTTTAGCAAATATAAACTGCTAAATACCTTTTCTCATCAGCAGTATATTACAAGCTTGTGACTTCTACCAGTGTCTAGTTGAGCACAGCTTAAAGCTTGTAGGAGGGGTTTTCATTCTCCTCTGACAGTCATATGAGACTGCAGGACCCCTGACCCTCTGTCTGGAAATTCTGATTGGCCCTGTGCTGATCGCATGCACTCTTCCAAGAAAAAAAAAAAAACAACACCTTACTAGCAATACACCAAAGTGAACATGTGCAGAGCAACTCCTAGAGCTCTGTGCTGTCAGCAGAATGGGAGGATCTGAAATGTCAGGATCAAACAGCCTTTTTACAGAGGATTAACCCCTTAGGTTCCACAGTGAGCATGCTTTACTGCATATACAGACTGGTTTTACTGTTGTGGATTTAGTAACACTTTAAATGGGAGTACATGAAAAACGTTCCTCAACATGCATTTTTCATGCACTCCTTCTTGGCTTGTGTGTCTGCACTCCTACTTGGCATCAAGAGGCCCCGGAATTTTCTACTTCTTAGTGGAAGGGATGACTGGCATATTCAAGGCTTTGGACATCTTTTTATGTCCTTTTCCATCTTTATAAAGTTCCATTACCTTGTTACGCAGGACTTTTCACAGTTCTTTTCTGATCCCCATGGCTCAGTGCCTAGTCAGTGCTTCCACGTAAGAGCTAACAAACTCATTGACTATTTATACACTGACACTAATTGCAATTTAAAAAGCCACAGATGTGGGACATTAACCTCTAATTGGCATTTTAACCCGTGTGTGTCAGCTTGTGTGTCTGTACCAAGGCCAAACATTCCAGGGGAGGGAAACTTTTGATCCGGGCCATTTGGGTGATTTCTGTTATCATTATGATTTAAAAAGGAGCCAAACAACTATTTGATAATAAATGGCTTTATATGATCATCATCCTTCAAAAAAAGAGCATTTTTTGGCATGATCAGTCATATTTTAATATCAATGCCAAAATTTCACAATTTCTGCCAGGGTATGCAAACTTTTTAGCACAACTGTATGCATTTGTAGACCTGAAACAGATTGTAAGGTGTATGGTGAGCGTAAAACCTAGTACACAATGAAAAAAATCAGACAAAAAAAAACCCGTTATTGGAGCGATCGTCCGATAATCCGGTCATTACTACACTTTTTTTTTAAGAGCCGATCGTGACAGTTCATGCAAAATTATCCGAAGGTTAAAAACACAATTTTTTTCTCATAAAAGAATGAACATTTTTCATTTAACCAGTACAGTATTCGTAAAAAAAAAATTTGAGTGCACGCTCAGAAATGAAAGAATACATTACAATACAATACATGACATCATCCCAAGAAGTTGTATTCTGTCTTACGAGAATTTTCATAACTATAGCAACCTATTCATTTTTTATGTAAAAATTAGCATGCAAAAAAAAAAAGAAAAAAAAAAAAAAAGAACGATTGTTAATCCGATATTCTATTGTGTGTACCAGGCTTTAGGCAAGCCATGAATTATACAGTTTTCTTTCCTTTCACCACAGGTGGAAGGAAAGAAAATCACTAGATTCCCCCATCAACACAGTCAGGCTTCATGTACACTAGCGGTGGATGAAAATATCTGATAATCGCTTTTTCTTTGCTGGCTTGTAGTAGCGTTTCCGTTTTGTAGTTATTACCATTTATCAGCATTTTTACAGTACATGAAGAAAAATAAAAATGCTCGATCATAAAAACGCTCCCACAAATTCTACAAAAACATTTTTTTCTGCTCCTAAATGCTGAAGCTTGAAAAAGTTTCTAGCATAAAACAGTGTGCATGGACACATAGGGGAACGCTATTAGCAGAAAAAAATGTTCAGAATATCTTCTAGGAGCTTACTAAAAACATTTGTGTGCATGGAGCCTAATGCAGGCCATAGATGGGGAGAAAAACGGCCGATTTTTCGTCCGTAAATAAAACCAGCCGATTATCTTATCGTTAGTGGACGATTTTGTCGGCCGTTTTTCGTGTATTTTGGACTTTCAGATTATCGGTGATGTTGGAAAATTTTCGAAAAACGCCCGACTTTATCCTCATTGATGGTCAAAAACGAACGATCGTTTTCCGAAAAAGGATCACAAAGGCCACAAAATGACATCATTTCCCGTTATAGGTTACTCATTAATCGGCCGATTTTCGTAATAATTGGTGGTCAGGTAAGTTTTTTAGACCGACCGATAGTTCGTTAATCGGCCGAAAATCTGCCGTTTTTCTCCCCATCTATGGCCTGCATAAGTGTTGACAGGGGAATCCCTCCTGCAGAGATTTTTTTCTTCTGCCAGCAGGGAGCCTTTCTTGCCAGCAGAACACAACGATAGCTGCCGGCAGCTATAGCCAAAAAAAAAAAATCGACCGTGCAATCTGGTGGCTGTGGGCAACTGCTCCAGGATGCTCCCTCCAGTTTTGATACAGCAGCCCATAAAGACTAAACTGCTACAATGGTATTTGTACTCACCACAGGATTGGGATTACCAGAGTGAGCCATGACTCAACCCCATCCACCATCACCTGCCGTGCCAAGCTGTCCCACCTGCTCCTCCTCACTACCTGCATCACGTGACTGTGAAGTCACATGACCCCGCTGTTGCCTGCAAGGTGCTTCTCCAGCTTCCCTCTAGATGGGTGTGTTCCATCCAGCGAAAGGATCGAACGTTCGCTGTGTAACAGGGGCGGACTGACAACTCATGGGGCCCCCGGGCAAAAGGGGATCATGGGGTCCCTGTGTCCTTTCCCAAACTCAAAAAAGCCTATGAAAAGGTACCAGGGGCATCTCATGGGGCCCCCTACTGACCCCGGGCCCTCGGGCAGTGCCCGAGTTTCCAAATGGTCAGTCCGCCTCTGCAGTGTAATAGTGTTGTTAGGTTATTATTGTAAATAGTTTAGGCCATATAGGCCGTAAGTGGCAGGTTTAATATGGAAATTGAATATGGTTTATGTTTATATCAGAGCCATAAAGGCTCCTAATTATATGGTCTCAGCCATAAAGGCCTTGTACTGTAGATATTGTATATACCTTTAGATTTTCCTTTCAGGTTATGGACTTTTATTTATGAGCCGTTCAGGCTGTGTTTGAGTTTTTTTTCCCCCAGGGACTGTTGAGACTTTTTAGTTTCCTTTGTGTTGAGTTTTGTATTTATTTATTTATTTATATTTTGTACTTTTTTACATAAGTTTGATGGATATGTATGACATTAATACATAAATAAAAAATCTCCATCCAGCGAATGGATCGAACGTTCGCTGTGTAACAGGGGCGGACTGACAACTCATGGGGCCCCCGGGCAAAAGGGGATCATGGGGTCCCTGTGTCCTTGCCCAAACTCAAAAAAGCCTATGAAAAGGTACCAGGGGCATCTCATGGGGCCCCCTACTGACCCCGGGCCCTCGGGCAGTGCCCGAGTTTCCAAATGGTCAGTCTGCCCCTGCAGTGTAAATTAGTGATCGATCACAATGTATAAGCAGAACTCCCGGTCCAGTCCAAATTCATCGCACACATCAGTTTCTTCTTTTCCTTTCAAATGTTGCTGGAAATCTCATCCTTTCTCTAGAAAATGTGGCTAGTGACCCACTTTGCTCGCAGTCCAAACCCACCTCAATAGGACGCACTGCGTCCAAAGAAACATAGCCTGAACGCTTATGTGTACCGATCAGGTCTAGTTCACACGAAAAAAAAAGCACTCCAGATTCACTCAGGATGCATTTCTGCATGCACGTTTTTTAACGCGGTTTTGATGCGTTTCCGTCTGCGCTCCAGATTATTATTTTTTTCTTTTTCTTTTTTTGCTGTACTGGGGTCCAGTGCCCTTTTGATGCGTTTTTCATGCGTTTTACCACGTTCCAGTACAGCTCTGTGCAGATCAAGCCCCTCCCTAATAAATATAGTCTCTGAATAGTTCTCAGTGAACCAGCATGCAAAATGAGCTTGTGCTTCCTCTTTATATCCAAACAGTTTTTGCTGCATCACGACCACCGCGTGTGACCACCACTGTCTGCTGCCTTTGGGGCTGAAGAGAGGGGGGTCGACGGTGTGTTTTTAACGCCCCCCAGCCACTAGTTTTAACAAGCCCTTACCTTGACAGCTGGGTTGTCTTTTAAAACTTGGTTACTCCTCCATCAAGTCCGGTGTAAGCCACCACTCCATCTCTGCACTCTTCTCTTGTGTCATCATTAGAAAGTCAAGCTGGGCCAATGTGACTATGCAATGACATCATACGCAGAGCTCACCACTTGCCCTTCTGAGGATTTACCCCCCTTCCTGACCAGGTCATTTTTTTCCGATACGGCGCTGCATTACTTTAACTGACAATTGGGCGGTCATGCAACACTGGACCCAAATTAAAGTTGTTCTTTTTTCCCACGAATGCAGCTTTTTTTCGGTGGTATTTGATCACCTCTGCGATTTTTATTTTTTGCGCTATAAACAAAAAAAGACCAACAATTTTGAAAAAAAAACAATATTTTTGACTTTTTGCTATAAAACATATCCAGTAAAAAAATTTTAAAAATCAAATTTCGTCATAAATTTAGACCAAAATGTATTCTGCTATATGTCTTTGCTAAAAAAAAAATCCCAATATGTGTAAATTAATTGGTTTACGTGAAAGTTATAGAGTTTACAAATGATGGTATATATACTGGAATTTTTTAATTTTTATTTTATACTAGTAATGGCGGTGATCAGCGACTTATTGCGGGACTGCGGCGGGCATTCTGACACTGGGGGGGGGGGAACTGACTAACTGCCACTGACATCTCCAGTGACACTAATACAGTGATCAGTGCTATTAAAAATCACTGACACTATATATACTGATGGCACTGGGCAGGAAGGGGTTAACATCTGGAGCGATCAAAGGGTTAACTGTGTGCTGTGTTACTAGAGAGGCATGCTGCTTTGTATTGTTCTGCTATGCAGAGCAATACAAAGCAGCATGCTGGTGCTGACAGGGAAGAAATCTGTATTCTTTACATACAGACCTCTCCCCTGTCAGTGTTCCTCAGCAATCGCCGGGTAATCTCCATCCGGGACCCGGTGATCAATAGCTGTAGCCGCCAATGGCAGCACGGGTAGGATGCAAGCGCACCCCCTGCCCGGAAATACAAAATCATGTATATATACATGATTTTGCGCACCCGTACCACCCTGTAGCAGTAGTTCTGCAATAGGGCGGTTGGGAAGCGGTTAAAGAGTAGCTCTATTTTTATAGAGAAGAAAACACTCCCCTCTGGCTGATCTACGTACTTTGCAGAGATTTTAACAAATTTTGTTGCAGATTCCTACCTTTTGTTATTCTGAAAATATAGCTGTTCGTTTGTAGAGTGAATCTAAATGGGAGTGACTTTATAATTATAAATCAGCTGCTGTACTTGCAGGGTTCCAATGAGGAAAGTGGCAGGGTCTGCATCCCTTTAGATGTGATCACTCTTTGGGAGTATCTCACCAAAATGACATTTTTGTTGCAGGGGATGCCCAAAATCTCATTTGTATCTTAGTGCAGACCTCTGGGAAAATCAGTGAGTCAATCACACAAGCAGGAAATAGCATTTCTGAATTTTCATTTCGGTGCACCACCAATCTGGACGTTAAGGATGCGCTCTTCATTAATACAGTTGCAAGAAAAAGTATGTGAACCCCTTGGGATTACGTGGAGTTTTGCATGAATTGGGCATAAAATGTGCTCTGAACGTCATCTAAGTCACAACAATAGAAGAACACAGTCTGCTGAACATAATACTACACAAACATTAGATGTTGCCATGGTTTAATTGCACATTACATGTAAACATTCACAGTGCAGGGAGGAAAAAGTATGTGAGGCCCTAGATTAATGATTTCTCCTAGAGCTAATTGGAGGCAGGAGTGAGCCAACCTTGACTCCAATCAGTGTGATGATATTGGATGTGTTGCTGACAGCTGTCCTGCCCTTAAAAAACACACACCTGTTTTGGGTTTACTGGTTTCAAGAAGCACTGTCTGATGTGAACCATGCCTCGCAGAAAAGAGCTCTCAGAAGACCTACGATCAAGAATTGTTGACTTGCATGACGCTGGAAAGGGTTACAAAAGTATCTCCAAAAGCTTTGATGTTCATGTGTCCACGGTAAGACCGACTGTCTACAAATGGAGAAAGTTTAGCACTGTTGCTACTCTCCCTAGGCGTGGTCGTCCTGTAAAAATGACTGCAAGAACACAGCGCAGAATGCTGCATGAGGTAAAGAAGAATCCCAGAGTGTCAGCTAAAGACCTACAGAAATCTCTGGCACATGCTAACATTTTTGTTGACACATCTACAATAAGGAAAACATTAAACAAGAATGGAGTAGATGGGAGGACACCACGGAGGAAGCCATTGCTGTCCAAAAAGAATATTGCAGCACATTTGAAGTTTGCAAAAGAGCACCTGGATGTTCCACAGCACTACTGGCAAAATATACTGTGGACAGATGAAACCAAGATTGAGTTGTTTGGGAAGAACACACAACACTATGTGTGGAGAAAAAAAGGCACAGCACACCAACATCAAAACCTCATCCCCACTGTAAAACATGGCGGAGGGAGCATCATGGTTTGGGGCTGCTTTGCTGCCTCAGGGCCTGGACGGATTGTTGTCATTGATGGGAAAATGAACTCCAGAGTTTATCAAGACATTTTGCAGGAAAACGTACGACCATCTGTCCGCCAACTGAAGCTCCGCAGAGGATGGGTGATGCAACAGGACAATGACCCAAAGCATACAAGTAATTCAACAAAACAATGGCTGCAACAGCACAGAATACGCCTTCTGGAGTGGCCCAGTCAGAGTCCTGACCTCAACACGATTGAAATGCTGTGGCATGACCTTAAGAGAGCGATTCACACCAGACATCCCAAGAATATTGCTACACTGAAACAGTTTTGTGAAGAGGAGTGGTCCAAAATTACTCCAGATTGTTGTGCAGGTCTGATCTGCAACTACAGGAAATGTTTAGTTGAGGTTATTGCTGCCAAAGGACAGTCAACCAGTTATTAAGTCCAAAGGTTCACATACTTTTTCCTCCCTGCACTGTGAATGTTTACATGTTATGTGCAATTAAACCATGGCAACATCTAATGTTTGTGTAGTATTATGTTCAGCAGACTGTGTTCTTCTATTGTTGTGACTTAGTTGACGTTCAGAGCACATTTTATGCCCAATTCATGCAAAACTCCACGTAATCCCAAGGGGTTCACATACTTTTTCTTGCAATTGTACCTGGAAGGTTTTTTTCCGTTCCTTGCATCAGCGTTGTGTGATTCTTACATGGAGGCCATCTTTTCTGCTAATACTGGTGTGCGGTTTACAATATGGCCACCGGCCCTTTTTAAGGTATTATCTTCTATTCCGTGTGCTCTGAAGGGGTTTTACGCCATTGTATGCTGCTCAGCTCTTGTAACAATGCCTTCCAGCTACATAACTGGGTCACGGAGACGCCTCAAATCTATCAGCAGCCAACAGTGACAGAGGAATCAATAGTGATATTTTTTGTATGATGCCAGTGCATTATATTTGGCCTAGTTTGGCAGGTTGTGATAAATGACTGCCACTACTCGTCCTCCAGACACGAGAAAGCCTTTTCTCTGACTCTGGCATTGTACTGAAGCAATTTTACTTTTAGATATACTGTCACTTTTTTTTTCTCTATCACTGAGGTCTTTTATTTATGTGCTAGTGAGATGGTGGGCTTTGCTGGAACAGATTCTCAAAGCAAAAACCTTCAGGTGAGCTGCTAAATATCTGTGAAGTTATCCTACTGTCACCTGATAGGTGTTACAGGGGATACTTTATCTTGTTATATTTTTTGTCATATTGTTGTTGTTGTTTTTGTTTTTTTCTTTTTTGTTAAATGGACTTGATCAGGTTAATGTAAATGTAACATCTCCTTGCCCATGACAGGTGGACGATGACCCCCAAGATGGCTCAGTGGGGAAGCATTACACTCCTCAATATCTCTTTAATAAACTCAGCTGGTTAAACTGGAACTGCACTGCATCTGAGCACCACAAACAAAAAATGCTATTTAATTCATTGTTAATATAACGCAGACTCCCCCATCCATCCATGTCTCCGTGCTTTTTTTTGCTCAGAATTAATTTTGAAAAACACCTCCTGGCATTTCTGGTAGTGGCCATCTTAAGTAAGGATAGATGATTCACATAGCATTTACTTCCTGGAATCCATCTGCCCTTAGCTCAGGCATTGGCTGAGCTGAGAACCCTCCCCTCCTAAAGACTGCTGGGATGTATGACAGTATTTGCCTAGGCATGGAAACCAGGAAGTAACTTAAGAAATGTAAAAACAAATTTAACCACTTTCCTAGTGGGCCCAGGCCAATTTTCAGTTTTCAGCGCTGTCGCACTTTGAATGACAATTGCATGGTCATGCAACAGTGTACCCATATTAAATTTTTTTTTTTTTTTTCTCACAGATAGAGCTTTCTTTTGATGGTATTTAACCATCACTGGGTGTTTAATTTTTTTGCACTATAAACAAAAAAGAGCAAAAAATTTGAAAAAAAAGGTTTTTCTTTGTTTATATTATAGCATTTTGCAGACAGGTAATTTTTCTACTTCATTGATGTGTGATGATGAGGCTGCACGGATAGGCATCACTGATGGGCATTGATAGGCATCACTGATAGGCGGCACTGATGAGGCAGCACTGATTATGCTGCACTGATGATGCTGCACTGATAGGCAGCACTGATGGGCACTGACTGACGGCACTGATGGGTGACACTAATGGGCACTGGTGGGTGGCACTGTTGTAATGATCAATGCTGATCTGTTCTCTGACAATTGCTGGTTAGGTACATTTTTTAACGTGACTTTACACAGCTATGGTTACCAGCGTTATTAAAATGCCCCGTGTGCACAGAGCAGGGAGAGAGTTCCCATGTGTAAGGCGACTTGACCCTACAAACGTTTGTGGTGATATGTAACATTTGTACTGTAATTGTTTTGTAAATGGACCCACCTGCTGCATTTGTTTATTTTCTTATACCCATATACGTGGGGGTGGGGGAATTTTTTGTGTTTTTTTTTTTTTTTTAGAAACTTTATTTTATTTTTTTACAATTAAATGTATTGCTATCACATAGAGGGAAACTAGCTCCCTATGTGATAGCATTCTTAAATGACAGGTTCTCATTACTGAGATATCAGGCATCTGTTAGACCCTCGATTGTGCTCTATTAGCTTCTTCCTCGGCCACATCAGCTGGGGAAATTGACTCCCAAACCCAGAAATGATGTAATACACGTCGCTTCTGTGTTCATTCACCGGATGCTATCTTACAAATACAGTCTATTAGAAAGTTGTCTCCGGAACATTTGTCCATTTATCCTCACCTCTTGCTCTGGCAACATCTAAAATTTTTTATTTCCTTGCACTTTCTTTCTCAGTAGCAATGGTCACCAGGACAGAGAGGGCAAATTTACCCAATGGGACCACAGGTAGCAATTAAACCTTTCTAACCCTTTCCCACTCTGTCCAAAACTTTCAAACTCATAATCATGTCCATGTGGAATCCTAAAGTGGTTGTAGAGGTTTTTTACCTTAAATAGGAGCTCCAGTCTCTCCCCCAAAAATTAAAAGTCAATATACGGACCCTTACCTGTGCAAGGATCCCGAGATGTCCTCACTCGAGCTGATTCTTCAATTGGCTTTGGTTGCAGGTGCCAGCATTTTAGATCATTGCAGCAAACTGACTGGAAATGTCAAAATCAGGTACCTGCTCCCCCCCCCCAAAAAACAAATATGCCAAATGAGGCAGTGGAGGGGGGAGGATGCAAAAAGTGGAACTTCCCATTATGGGTGAAGTTCCGCTTTAATGCATTTTCTGCATTAAAGCGTAGCGCCACCCAAAAAGGGAAGTTCCGCTTTAAGGACTGTTCCCCTGCTCCCCATTAAGGATTGGCACCTTTGGGGAGCGGGTACCCGAATTTAACAGGTACCCGCTCCCACTTCCGGTCCGATCGCCTAAGCGACCGGAAGCGGAAGTTGTCCTCCCTCCCTCCCTGTAGTCTTTTGGGACACATGACAGGTCCCAGAAGACTACAGGACCATTCACGAAGCGCAGCGCTACTCGCGCATGTGCAGTGGGTACCCAGCTGTGAAGCCCCAAGCTGTCACAGCTGGGTGCCCACACTGAAGATGCCGGCCTTCTACAGGATGACCGGTGAAACGGGCTGCGGGGGACACACCACGGGACTGAGAGACAGGTAAGTGTCTGATTTTTAAAAGTCCGCAGCTACAGTTTTTGTAGCTGCTGACTTTTATTTTTTGACAGGTGAGTGGAACTCCGCTTGAAGGTAAAAAACCTTTTACGTGCAGCTCCTGCCTGCCTCTTTTTATACTTACCTAATCTTGATCCAGCCCTGTGCCCAAGAACAGTGGCGCTGCTCTCTCTCTTCATCCTCACTGAGCTCAGTGACAGCTGTGGGAGCCATTGGCTCCTGCTACTGTCAATCAAATCCAGTAACGATGGAGTGGGGGGCAGAACCACACTGTGTGTGTCAATAGATGTGGCTTGGGATCGAGCCTACATGAGTCCACCTATAACAAGCATATGGAGAGGGGCATTGTGGTATGGCGGTTGCAATAAAACCTGGAACTTGTATTGAAGAGAATGCCAAATACAAACGCCCCAGCGGGAGAACGCTGCTTGGGGAAAACACTCACAGTTCAGTCAATGCAGAGATGCAGCAGGAAGAGATGCACTGACAGTGTCTGTGTCAGAATGTGAAGTGTGACCTGGACGGTCCGGTCCCAAAACGGAAGGCTTCCTTGAAGATAGCGGATCCCTAGCCTGTCCTTTCTCGCCAGGAACCTTTCCCTGCCACGACGGGGTCCCACTCTCTACTCTACCCACTTCACGAAAGCACTCCAAAACCTGGGGGCAGAGACATTTAACCACTTGCCGCCCTGCCACTGTACATATATGGCAGCAAGGCGGCACTCGCAGGCAAAACCACGTTTTAAGATGTGTATTTTGTAAACAAATAGGGGGCGTGCGCGAGGCGCGCCGCCGCCCTATCTGTCCCGCCGATCACCGCCGCAGATGTGAGTCGCCGGGTCACAGCCGGTCCTTAGCGGCTGTTTCCCGGCGATCGGCGGCAAACAGTGACAGACAGCACAGCTGCAGTAGCTGTGCTGTCTGTCACTTCCCTGTCAGCTCGAGGATGAGCTGATCGAGAAAGAACAGTTTCTCTCTCTCGATCAGCCTTCTCCCGCCCAGTACACCCCCCCCGCCCCCTAGTAAAACACTCCCCTCACTCCTATAACCCTTCCCTGCAAAAAAAAGTTAACCCCTTCCTCCCCATTGCCATTAGTACAGTGTCAGTGTTTTTTTTTCGCACTGATCACTGTATTAGTGTTTTTGGGGATGTCGGTGACCCCAAGTCAGTACCCCCCAATGTCAGAATGTCCGCCTCAGTCCCGCAGTCTCGCCATAAGTCGCTGGTCGCTTCCATATGTCCCTGATCACCGCCATAATTTGCTGATCTCCACCATTATTAGTATAAAAAAAAAACTAAAAATCCCAGTATCTTTCCCGCCATTTGTAACGGCTATAACTTTCACGTAAACCAATTAATTGACACGTATTGGGTTTTTTTTTTAGCAAAGACATGTCGCAGAATGCATTTTGGCATAAATTTGTGACTAAATTTGATTTTTGCATTTTTTTTTACTGGACATATTTTATAGCAAAAAGTCCAAAATATTGTTTTTTTTTTCTCAAAATTGTCAGCCTTTTTTTTTATAGCGCAAAAAATAAAAACCGTACAGGCAATCAAATACCACCGAAAGAAAGCTCAATTTGTGGGGAAAAAAAGGATGTAAATTTCATTTATGTACCGTATTGCATGACCGCGCAATTGTCCGTTAAACTAGCGCAGTGCTGTATAGCAGAAAAATGGCGTAAATTGCAGTATCTATACCATAGTTTGTAGACGCTATAACTTCACACAAAGCAATCAATATACACTTATTGGGATTTTTTTTTACCAAAAACATGTAGCAGAATACATTTTGGCCTAAATTTATAACCAACTTTGAGTTTACTATATATTTTTTATATCTGAAAGTAAAAAATATTGTTTTTCTTCAAAATTTTTGGCCTTTTTTTGTTTATAGCGTGAAAAATAAAAAGGTGATCAAATTACACCGAAAGAAAGCTCTATTTGTGTGAAAAAAAAGGACGTAAATTTTGTTTGGATGCAGCATTGCATGACCGCGCAATTATCAGTTGAATTAGTGCAGCGCCGAGTAGCAAAAAGAGGCCTGGTCATTATGGGGGGTAAATCCTCTGGAGGTCAAGTGGTTAAAGACTCTGCTGACCCAAGATGGCTGCCAGTGATCATGGATGCAGTGTAGCCAGTCAGCATTCTGCTCCATAACCCAAGAAACAATAGAGAAACCAGGTTTCCCCTAACTTCCTCTCCATGCTGGAGTAGACCTCATTAGAGTGCCCCCTACAGTGGGTTAACAGACTGCACCTGCCTACAAGTGGCATGCTATGGGATTACTCGGAAGGCAGGAGAAGCAAGAAGCTCCAGCAGGGAACCCCAGAAGAGGAGGATCGGGGATGCAAAACCATAGCAGAGAACAGGTAGGTATGACATGTTTGTATTTTAAAATCCCCCCGGTCTTCAGCCATCTTGATTGGCTGGTATGGGATAACATCACTCCTGCACATGTGCAGTCATTCTGGCTCACAGGCAGTATGTCTGAATGTGAAGTGAACTGCACAGTCTACCTGTTCACAATTTATTTTTTCCTACATAAGTTCAACTTAAAAAGTGGAGTCTAATATTTTTAGATTGTTTCACTGCTTAATGGACACAGGGCCTTTTTTTCCCCTATGTTTCCCTATTTAACACCACAATATTGCCTTCATTATCTAATGAAAGCTTCATGATTCTAAAGAAAGCTCTTAATTAGTGTTGTTTATATCATGTTGTGGGTGTATAAGTGCTTTCATCTCTTTTGATACCTCCATTTGAAAAATATGCTGACCCTACCAGGAGTTGTTAGAGAGTTAAATATAGAATTTTTAATAAACATTTTCTTTTAATACTGTATGTCTCTGCTAAGTTATCAGCAAATGCACACGAGTCTGGCAATGCTTGTCTTTCATCTGTACTGAAATGGCCACTAATGCTAAATCCTAAAAGACTTACTTTATTAATGTACAACTTATTATGTCCGTTTTTTTACTCGCCTTTTACCAACCTCAGCTAAAATTCTATGTAAATTTATTTGCACTACACATTAGCAAACGTTTTTTCAAGTCTTATATGATCAAAGTATTTGTTACAGAATAATGTAAACTTTTTAATAGCAATATACCGTCCTTAGATAAGTCAGTGCCCAATAAATCCGCAACCTGACAGTCATCATTTTTGTGAATTCATGAATGAGAGGGTGGTGGCATTGGTGTATTTAGGTTTTTTCTAGCCAACACAAAAATTGACCTACCCCCTCTACCCCATGGAGAGAGCCTGACACTGAACACCCCCATCCCCCCACGCGGGAAGAGACTGACATCAGCCAACACCACCACCCCCTTTCCCCCTCGCGGAAAGAGATTGACACTGACCAACACCAACCCGCCTCCCCCCCTGCGGATAGAGACTGACCCGACCAACACCCCCCCCCCCCCTTCATGGAGAAAGCCTGACACCGACCAACACCACCCCCCCTCTCCCCCCCGCGGAAAGAGATTGACACTGACCAACACCAACCCGCCTCCCCCCCTGCGGATAGAGACTGACCCAGCCAACACCCCCAACCCCCATGGAGAGAGCCTGACACCGACCAACACCACCCCCCCTCTCCCCCCCCCACGGAAAGAGATTGACACTGACCAACACCAACCCCCCTCTGCCCCTGCAAAGAGAAACTGACACCAACTAACACCACCTTCCACTACCATTGCCCCCCATACAACAGCCATCCTCCCCCCTGGAAAGAGAGAGAAAGACACTCACTTGCACAGCTCCGGACATCCCCAGGAATGAAGGTCAGGCTCTGCAAACACCATCAAGCAGCCCACAGTTATTCTCGGAACCCACCTGGTCCCCATGTCACGTGTGTCCCTTCTTTCTGTCTCTTCTTGCAGGATGCAGTGCTTCCCCCCTGAAAAATGCCACGCTAGGCAAATGCCTTGTTTGCCTTTGTGGAAAATATGCCCCTGGGTGGTGGTGTCCTACCTCAATGTCTCTGCTCTGCCTAGTGAACTATTGCCCCAACTTTGCAGTTGCCATTAGGAGTACGCATAATTATTTGTGTAGCGCACTCACCCTTCACGGGTTCCGCTTTTTGTCCCAAACTCTATTCCTGATTGGAATGTGTGTGCAGCCAGGCACACAGCAGTTTCCTAGTCTCTTAACACAATAATCAGGCATCAAATGTCTTTTTGAAGTTTAATTCTGATTAAACTTTGTTGGGGTGTAAGGTAAGCCTGTTAAGGCAGTTCCAGGCCCTAGACTATTTATACACACCTCAGCCCTCTGCTGGTTATCCCCTTGACCAGGAATTAGCTGAAGCTGTATGAATATTCAGCCCAGGGTTTGCCTCTCCCAACCCACTATATTCTAGAACCTACTAGAAACAGGGGGAGACTGTGACCAGCAGGACCCAGAAAAGCAAAAAGCAATCATATTCTGCTCTACTTGCTACAGAGGAGCCAAAAGCTAAATTTACCTTATCCTACTAGCATCCTAACTAGGAGGGTGCTACATGTGGAGCATTATTGCCTGCCCCCCAAATCACTCCAATGCATAGTAGCAGCTGCATGCCTGCTATTGGGGTAATTCCACCACTGATGATAAAGTTTTTGCAGCTGGAAGGATTGTTGTCTCCAAGCTTCTTTTATGTATGCTTAAAGGGACTCATTTGATGAGGAATTCTAGGTTTGGATATTTTTAGTTACATTGGTCCACCTTGGACCAATGTAACTATGCATATACCATACCTGTGGGATCCCTCTAGAACAGGGGTGCCAAACTCAATTTCTCCACGAGCCCCATCAGCATTATGGTCGCCCTCAGAGGGCCAGGTTCTATCTGTGAAACTACATATCCAGAGCACCACACCTCCCTCACATCAGGTGTCAAGAGCCCTCCGCCATCAGAAGTCAAGAGTTCCCCCTCCCTTCCTCACATCACAGTGCATCCCACTCACCATGTGCTGCTGCCGGGAAGAAGCTGGGAAGCAGAAAATGCAGGGTCTGGAGGAGGACCAGAGGAGGGTTGGAGTAAGCTGCCAGAGTCTGCTGAATGCTGAGACCAGGGGAGGCAGAGACAAGTGGGTGCTGCGGCTGCACAGAGAGGTGCAGGTTCTGTAGATGGAGTTCTGTCCTCCTTTCTGCTACCAACTGGTGAGACAGGGGTTTGGGTGGGGGGCAGAGTCAAACCTCTCTGAGGCTGCATGGAGAAGCACAGGATCTGGCAGAGGAGTTCTGTCCTCCTCTCTGCCACTGACTGCTGGGTGAAGGTGCGGGTGGAGATGAGGGGGATGCCGCATATAAAGGAGAGGTGCGAGGGCCCCATGGATTGACCTGGCTGGCCAGATGCAGCCTAGTGTTTGACACATGTGCTCTAAAAGCTGGAAATCACTGTAGTAGGCACCCCTATTCCAATGATCTCCACTAACGTCTGGGTCCCGTGCCAACTGGCTGCCCTGCTGCATTCTGAACACAGATGGTCAGCCAATTGGCATGGAGGCCATTCAAAGATTGTTTTGCATGGTGTTGATGAATGCAAAACATTTTGTGATTGGAGGAGATGGAGAGCCTGATATCATTACCCCACCTGTCCTACTCATACAATCAGAGAATGCTTTGCATTTATTGGGGAAATGCACAGCAATCTCAGAGTGGGGCGCATGCCGAGTGGACAACCTCCTGTTTTCACAATGCAATGGAGGAGTCAATCAGCGCAGGACATACAAGTTAGTGGAGATTGCTGGTAGTTTTTACACTAACTGCATGTTTAGTTATTGAGATCGCCGTAAATACTTGAAATCCTCTTTCTGGGGTGCTGGACATGTTTAGCCTACAGGGCAGACCTAAATTACTCTACCAACCATTCCTAATAAATGAAAATATTCCACCCAGTGAACAGGTACCAGGATGTTCTCAAAGGCAAACGCCAACACTTCTGGGTAACATCAGAGCTTGCCTGGTCCCTTCCAATAAATTACAGGTCAATAAAGCTGCTCACCAAATTGCTGGACAAAGAGGGAGGCATGGAATGGGGAAGGGGTGGGCTAAAGCAATGACTTTCTAGCTAAGTCAGTATATGAATAAGGATGTGCCATGGGTTTTGGTGGTGCCTACTATTGCATTCTGCATGGAGTTTGTATGTTCTCCCTGTGTTGATAGTGATTTCTTAATCAGGTACTGCAGTTTCTTCCCACACTTTAAAAACATATTGGTGGCTTAGTTGGCTGCTGCAAAAATTTCCATCTATTGACTATGCACATGTACTATCAAATTCTGCCGTCAGTATTGGGGATGGTTGGGGGAAAACCTGGTGATCTATCCAGTGGTGTATTTAGTGCTTGAACTGCCCTAGGCAACACTAAAATTGGGTGCCAGCATCCCTACCCCCTACCCTAAAGGCCCCTCCATTCTCCAACCAACCCCCCCCCCGGCCCCCACCACCGCCACTCTCCACCATCCACCACAGAGAGAGTTAGTCAAGCACTAACCTCAACCTCTCCAGTGTCTTCCCTCCTTGTGTATCCTTGTGCGGGAAGTTTACACCCTCCAGCAGCGCACAGCCTCCTTGGATTCCATGACAGAGCCTCACCAGGTCCTCGTTCCTGCCACGTGTGTCCTTCTTCCAGGGGGTATGGCCCTCCGAAAATTGCTGCCCTAGGCAAATACCTTGTCTGCCTTTGGTAAATATGCTGCTGGATCTACCTCATAAAAAATGTGTAAGAATATTCTATGGAATAAGGCTTTCAAGTGCATCAGATATGGTGCCCTGAGAGCTGGCCCATAGACCCAGAGAGTCGGATACAACTGAAGTGATACATAGACACAGTATCCATGTACTATTACATCGCTTGCCGGTTTATTTAAACTTTAACAAAACAAAAGGTATATCCCATTATTGTAATCCTTGCAGTGTATTTGGTTCACGCAGAAGATACAATTGAATTATAACCCAATGACAGACCCCTCGGGGTGATCTATGTACATTGCAGGGATTTTAGCAAACGTTGCTGCCGATTTCTACCTTTTGTTATTCTGAAGGAACAACTGTTTGTTCGTCTGTGTCCATGTGCAGAAAGAATCTGTATGGGGGTGTTTTTATAATTAGAATTCAGCTGCTGCACCTGCAGGGTGAGGAAAGTGGCAGGGTCTGCATCCCTTTAGATGTGATTTCCCTTTGGGAGTATCTCATCAAAAATTAAATTTTTGTTGCAGGTGATGCTCAAAATCTGACTTGTATCTTAGTGCAGACTTCTGAGAAAATCAGTAAGTCTATCACACAAGCAAGAAGTCACATATCTGGGGGGCGTTCTGTATACCATCTGTGTACAGAAAGCCTTCAGGCAGTTATGTTGCATTGCATTTTACAGAAAATAAAGTTCTGCAGATTGAAAAGGAAAGGTTATTTTAATCATTTTAATTACAATATGACTTGTGTCTCAATGGTATATGCTATATTACATTTTTTTAATTTGCTATTTTTTCCCACAAAAGTGGAGTTACCTTTTAAGGTCAGATTAATGACATCCCCAGCCAAAACATCCTGACCAGCGATAGGTAAGGTGAATAACATTGATTATATTGTGACGATGGCACCTGAAAGTGGGTTGGATATACTGTATTATGGAGCAAGTGAGATGTTGTTCCTGAAAATGATGGGTTGAAAGTAGAAAACAATGGACAAGTGTAAGATTTTGAGCAGATTTGACAAGGGCCACGTTGTAATGTGTAGACTACTGGGTGAGAGCATCTCCAAAACCTACAGCATTTTCTTTCATTTTGGATAGAGTAAGGGAAGATTTTAACCCATGTCAGTATTTTTCGCCATCTGTGTCCCATTGGGGAGATTTCACTTTCTGTCCCATAACCAAAAGAGGAAGTAAGAGGAAATCCCTGCAAATTAAAAGAATTCCTTGGGGACCCCCAGGTCACCATAACTGGTGCCCACTTTGGAAGGTTTCCCCTCTAGTACTTTTCTGGAAACAACTCACAATTTAAGATTTTCTTTGACTTTGACTTTCAATGATACTGGTAAACAGGACAAACAGAGGGGGTGAAAGGAAACACAGAAAGCAATAAAAACTGACTAGTGTTCTAATCCCTCTCCACTCTATCCAAAACTAAGAAAAAAGCTTTGCCTTTAGTTGTACTTTAAGCTCTTCATGGATGTTCCCAATCTGAAATGGTCAGGACCTACTAAAAGTGGACCAAGAAAGGAAAAATGGCAAACTGATGACGGGGTCATGGGCAGCCAAACTTCATTGATATAGGTGGGGAGCGAAGGCTGGCCCAGTCTTCGTCTGATCCAGTAGAGAGAAAGCTACTGTAGCTCATATTGCTGAAAACGTTCATCCTGGTTCCGATAGATAGGTGTCAGAATACACAGTGAAACACAGTTTGTTGTGTATGGGGCTGTGTAGCCATAAACCGGTCAGGGTGCCCATGCTGACCCGTGTCCACAGCCCAAAGCACCTACAATGGGCATGTGAGCATCGGAACTGGCCCACGGAGCGATGGAAGACAGTGGCCTGGTCTGATTAATCACATTTTCTTTTACATCATGTGGATGGCTGGGTACATGTGTGTCACTTACCTGGGGAAGAGATGGCACCAGGATGCAATATGGGAATTCCGATCCATGGAGACCCCATCTCGCAACTTACTGGACTTAAAGGCTCTACTACTGACAACTTGGTGCCAGACACCACAGCATACCTTTAGAGGTCTAATGGAGTCCATTACTCAATGGTTCAGGGCTGTTTGTGCAACAAAAGTGGGACCTATTCAATATTAGGTGGGTGGCCATTACTATTATTATTATACAGTATTTATAAAGCGCCAATAGTTCGCTCAGCGCTGTACATTACAAAGGGGGACAGAACATGTGACAGAACAATACCAATACAATGCAAAACATGAGGGGATTGAGGGCCCTGCTCTTTCGAGCTTACAATCTAGGAGGGAGGGGATGGTGGCACAGGAGGAGATAGCTGTGGGGGATGGAGTGTTAGGAAGAGTGGAGGAGGTCAGCAAGTTAGCAGGGGGTGGGGTAGGCTTCCCTGAAGAGGTGGGTTTTCAGGGTGCACCTAAAGGAGAGGAGAGTAGTTGATAATCTGATGGGTTGGGCAGGGAGTTCCAGAGGATGGGTGACACCCTGGAGAAGTCCTGGAGGCGGGAATGGGAGGAGGAGACCAGGGAACTAGAGAGAAGGAGGTCTTGTGAGGGGCGGAGTGTGTGTGCTGGGCGGTACTTGGATATTAGGTCAGTGATGTAGTTCGGGGCAGTATGGTGGACAGCTTTGTACGTCAGCGTTAGGATTTTGAATTTGATCCGTTGCGCAATCGGAAGCCAGTGGAGGGATTGGCAGAGGGGGGTGGCGGTGGGTGGTCATAATGTTATGGCTGATCAGTGTCTTCTTTGGAAAAGCTCCAGGTTTTTTTTACTTATTATAATGCTGAGACTGGTCCAGTGGATATAGTGACCAGCAGATCATCCCACTTTTTAGTTTTTAAAAGAGCTTGTAATACCTACATGAGTGTCATCAGAACAAAAGGAAGTAAGGATCTGCCATATAGTCCACCACTGTAATCCTTTCAATGTATATAGATGATCTAGAATTGAGTAATCTTGTCAGACTAACAGGAGTGACGCATGCAGTTAAAATGTGTTAATAGAACTTCACATCAATGGATCTTGAATTAATTGCTGCTCTGATAAGTCTACTTTTACATGTAGCCCCCACTGGAATAAAATGATTAATTTTGCCTGGTTGTTTTTAAGGTCATGGGGCCCATTGTGTTCTACAAGACCTCCAGCAAACCTAGAGAAGACTTAATTCAGAATTTACATAAAATGCTCAGAAATGTGTTAAATGTAACAGTTTGTATTATTTAATTTATTTTTATATGTAGTGCTCACCCCCCCCCCCACACCTTCGTTTATTTGGTCCCAAGGTTCCTTCTCCAATAAGTGCACTAGCAACCATGCACACCGTCTCAGTCACTCTTATGGCTCAATGATTAGTCTGTCGGTATCATTTTTGAAGCTTTATTGAAAACATGAACTTGAATGGGTGCATGGTAACCATGGGATACACCAGAAATTTTGAGTTTTAACTTGAGGACATCTTTCTCCTTCTGAGAGTTTACTAACACAGTCCTTGCAGCAGCAAATAATGGGCTGAGCTACACAGGACACTGTCGAAAATGTCCATTTTTAGGCTCAAGCTGACTTTGATACAGGAGGGATAGCAACAGCACACAGTCACAGGGATCTTACATATTGGTCTGTACTCAAAAATGTCTCTGGGTAGTTGGATGCTTCCAATATCTGCTGGACATTTCTCCCATGAACTTTTCACACCAGATTCCTATATATAAATCCCTCAGTCAGCTCCAGCAATGTTCAGTAGAACAGTAGGTCTAGCACAGCTAGGACCTCGATGAACAAGTAAAGAAGCATAGCTGGACGTTAGACTGGGATCCACTCCTCCTAACAAGAACGAGCATCTCCATGCTTTAGACCATTTATGCTCACTCCCAGCCTCCATCTGGGCACCCTCCCCCAGGGATTGGCTGGGATCACGTAAATAATCATACTGTTGATTTGATTGTCCCAACCCACCAGTTTTCAGAACCATCCAAAAAACAGGGGTGAGCAGTCAAACTCACAGCCCACGAAACACAGAGCAGACCAGAGTAAACACAAGAAGCTCTACTGATTACAGGAGAGCTAAAGACTACATCTGTCTAACCTAGAACCTACCTAGAAGGGTGCTCCATATAATTTAAAAAAGTGCACAAAAACGTGTCCAGCTGGTGTTTAAGATAAGGTACTATTTCTATAGTGAAAACGGGTTCTCTTAGCTTCATTAAACATTGCTGTTTCTTCCTTTTCTAATTTTAATCATGGCTACTCTTGTTATCTCATTGTCCTCTTGGTATCAGTATAGTCCAGGGGCGGACTGACCATTCGAGCACTAGGGCACTGCCCAAGGGCCCGGGGTCAGTAGGGGGCCTCATGAAATACCCCTGGTACCTTTTTATAGGCTTTTTTGGGTGTGCTTTGAGTGTGGGCAAGGACACAGGGGCCCCATGATCCCCTTTTGCCCGGGGGCCCCATGAGTTCTCAATCCGCCACTGATATAGTCTAAGCCCCAATTATATAAAATAAGAAACGGTAACCTCGTTTTTACAATATGTCTTGTCTTACCAGTCTGAAAAAAAAACAATTTTTCAGCTCAGCAGCAAAATATTATTTCAAATGTGTTCCACCCTTAATATTAAAAGCTCAATTTCCAAGGTAATGCCCTTCCAATGTATCACCATCTTTCAATGTCAATATCTGCTGCCTTGGGTCAAGAGAAAGGACAAGACTACTAGAGGCTCTGGGCGGCTGGAAAGGGCAGTGGACATGAGGATAATTAATGAGTGCAGTTAGAGAATCTACGACACATCACATTGTTAACCAGGCATTATATATTATGCTTCACATTGTTTTCCTGTTTGCTTTATGCCATTGTTCATATCCTGTGTAAGCAGATGCATTTCCTATCCATGTATTAAAAAAGGATACCCACACTGATTTTTTTTTTTAGTATGCTTGGGTTTTGAAGGTATAACATTTTGTAAATTGTTCTACCTAATTGACCTTGACTTTTAAATGATGGATTGGGCTCCTCTTTTTATTTCCTTTATATGAGAAAATGGGTTTCAAATATTTATAAAATGCAGTTTTGTTGGTATCTATCTGTACATGCTGTCTCTTTTTTTCACAGATAAAATTGATCTGACAGGAGAGAGATTGACAAGAATAGATAGAAAGAAAAGTTTTATTAACAGCTTTTTCTCTGTAACCACTTTGACTGTCATAGTGATTACTTGACAACAAACTATAGTGATTGCCTACTGTCATTGCTACTGGACCACAGGTGTCTAGTGCCATCTTGAACTAAAGAAAGGACTCAGGAACATTAAAGTAAACGTACTTTCTGGCAGAAAGTGTTTTTTCAGGATGTTTAGCCAATAATCAGTCATTGAAAAGTTAACCTTTGGCCAGAGAAGTCCCTACATAAATAACCAATCACCCCCAGCCCTACCCCCTGTGCCTGAGGACCTTGCCATCTGTTCACTGCATGGGGCCTTTTAACGTAAGGTTACCCTCAGGTACCTGCATTATGGCAACATCTTTGGTCATGTTGTTTGCCAACTCAACTGTACATATGCAGCTCCATTGGATTGTAGAGTCAGCAAGTGAGTCAGGAAGCTGTTTCGGCTTGTCACCTGTGGTTAGGTGCATTGCTTTGGCCAATCACAATGCACTTGATGACCAGGTTCCAAAGCAATGAACTATGGTAAGGGTAGCACTTTGGGGATAATTTTAGGGATGACAGGGATTTATTTCAGGACCCATTACAATGAATAAATATGTAGCACCCTCCTAGGCTAAGGATGCTAGGTAAATTTAGTGAGGCTTGCACTGTAACCAGCTGTGATATGTTGCTTTGGTCTGTTCTAGCTTCACAGTATAAGGATTTCATTGATTCCCCCTGATTCTGTTGAGAACCTTCCATAGCTCAGGGTGGGACATTAAATGCTCAGGCTGGGCTTTTATCACACTCCAGCCAATCCACGGGGAGGTGTGCCCAGATGGTGGGTGCGAGGCAGCTCATTGTTGTTCAAGTATTATCGTATTGGGGTCCTTGAAACAATCACTCCATCTATATCCAGAGCAGCCTGTATTTCTCCTGAGGTTAACTGTTGGTTTTTCTTTGTATCCCAAAAAATTCTTCTGGTAGTTGTGGCTGAAATCTTTCTTGGTCTTGGTCAATATTAATGCCAAGATTTCATGATTTCTGCCAGGGTATGCAAACGTGTCTTGGTCTTGGTCAATATCAATGCCAAGATTCCATGATTTCTGCCAGGGTATGCAAACGTTTCTTGGTCTTGGTCAATATCAATGCCAAGATTTCATGATTTCTGCCAGGGTATGCAAACTTGTCTTGGTCTTGGTCAATATCAATGCCAAGATTTCATTATTTCTGCCAGGGTATGCAAACATTTCTTGGTCTTGGTCAATATCAATGCCAAGATTTCATGATTTCTGCCAGGGTATGCAAACGTTTCTTGGTTTTGGTCAATATCAATGCCAAGATTTCATGATTTCTGACAGGGTATGCAAACGTTTCTTGGTCAATATCAATGCCAAGATTTCATGATTTCTGCCAGGATGTGCAAACGTTTCTTGGTCTTGGTCAATATCAATGCCAAGATTTCATGATGTCTGCCAGGGTATGCAAACATTTCTTGGTCTTGGTCAATATCAATACCAAGATTTCATGATTTCTACCAGGGTATGCAAACGTTTCTTGGTCTTGGTCAATATTAATGCCAAGATTTCATGATTTCTGCCAGGGTATGCAAACGTTTCTTGGTCTTGGTCAATATCAATGCCAAGATTTCATGATTTCTGCCAGGGTATGCAAACGTTTCTTGGTCTTGGTCAATATCAATGCCAAGATTTCATGATTTCTGCCAGGGTATGCAAACTTGTGTTGGTCTTGGTCAATATCAATGCCAAGATTTCATGATTTTTGCCAGGGTATGCAAACGTTTCTTGGTCTTGGTCAATATCAATGCCATGATTTCATGATTTCTGCCAGGGTATGCAAACGTTTCTTGGTCTTGGTCAATATCAATGCCAAGATTTCATGATTTCTGCCAGGGTATGCAAACTTGTGTTGGTCTTGGTCAATATCAATGCCAAGATTTCATGATTTCTGCCAGGGTATGCAAACGTTTCTTGGTTTTGGTCAATATCAATGCCAAGATTTCATGATTTCTGACAGGGTATGCAAACGTTTCTTGGTCAATATCAATGCCAAGATTTCATTATTTATGCCAGGGTATGCAAACGTTTCTTGGTCTTGGTCAATATCAATGCCAAGATTTCATGATGTCTGCCAGGGTATGCAAACATTTCTTGGTCTTGGTCAATATCAATGCCAAGATTTCATGATTTCTACCAGGGTATGCAAACGTTTCTTGGTCTTGGTCAATATCAATGCCAAGATTTCATGATTTCTGCCAGGGTATGCAAACGTTTCTTGGTCTTGGTCAATATCAATGCCAAGATTTCATGATGTCTGCCAGGGTATGCAAACATTTCTTGGTCTTGGTCAATATCAATGCCAAGATTTCATGATTTCTACCAGGGTATGCAAACGTTTCTTGGTCTTGGTCAATATCAATGCCAAGATTTCATGATTTCTGCCAGGGTATGCAAACGTTTCTTGGTCTTGGTCAATATTAATGCCAAGATTTCATGATTTCTGCCAGGGTATGCAAACTTGTCTTGGTCAATATCAATGCCAAGATTTCATGATTTCTGCCAGGGTATGCAAACGTTTCTTGGTCTTGGTCAATATCAATGCCAAGATTTCATTATTTCTGCCAGGGTATGCAAACTTGTGTTGGTCTTGGTCAATATCAATGCCAAGATTTCATGATTTCTGCCAGGGTATGCAAACGTTTCTTGGTCTTGGTCAATATCAATGCCATGATTTCATGATTTCTGCCAGGGTATGCAAACGTTTCTTGGTCTTGGTCAATATCAATGCCAAGATTTCATGATTTCTGCCAGGGTATGCAAACTTGTGTTGGTCTTGGTCAATATCAATGCCAAGATTTCATGATTTCTGCCAGGGTATGCAAACGTTTCTTGGTCTTGGTCAATATCAATGCCAAGATTTCATGATTTCTGACAGGGTATGCAAACGTTTCTTGGTCAATATCAATGCCAAGATTTCATGATTTCTGCCAGGGTATGCAAACGTTTCTTGGTCTTGGTCAATATCAATGCCAAGATTTCATGATGTCTGCCAGGGTATGCAAACATTTCTTGGTCTTGGTCAATATCAATACCAAGATTTCATGATTTCTACCAGGGTATGCAAACGTTTCTTGGTCTTGGTCAATATCAATGCCAAGATTTCATGATTTCTGCCAGGGTATGCAAACATTTCTTGGTCTTGGTCAATATCAATGCCAAGATTTCATTATGTCTGCCAGGGTATGCAAACATTTCTTGGTCTTGGTCAATATCAATGCAATGATTTCATGATTTCTGCCAGGGTATGCAAACGTTTCTTGGTCTTGGTCAATATCAATGCCAAGATTTCATGATTTCTGTCAGGGTATGCAAACGTTTCTTGGTCTTGGTCAATATTAATGCCAAGATTTCATGATTTCTGCCAGGGTATGCAAACTTGTCTTGGTCTTGGTCAATATCAATGCCAAGATTTCATGATTTCTGCCAGGGTATGCAAACATTTCTTGGTCTTGGTCAATATCAATGCCAAGATTTCATTATTTCTGCCAGGGTATGCAAACTTGTGTTGGTCTTGGTCAATATCAATGCCAAGATTTCATGATTTCTGACAGGGTATGCAAACGTTTCTTGGTCTTGGTCAATATCAATGCCATGATTTCATGATTTCTGCCAGGGTATGCAAACGTTTCTTGGTCTTGGTCAATATCAATGCCAAGATTTCATGATTTCTGACAGGGTATGCAAACTTGTGTTGGTCTTGGTCAATATCAATGCCAAGATTTCATGATTTCTGCCAGGGTATGCAAACGTTTCTTGGTTTTGGTCAATATCAATGCCAAGATTTCATGATTTCTGACAGGGTATGCAAACGTTTCTTGGTCAATATCAATGCCAAGATTTCATTATTTATGCCAGGGTATGCAAACGTTTCTTGGTCTTGGTCAATATCAATGCCAAGATTTCATGATGTCTGCCAGGGTATGCAAACATTTCTTGGTCTTGGTCAATATCAATGCCAAGATTTCATGATTTCTACCAGGGTATGCAAACGTTTCTTGGTCTTGGTCAATATCAATGCCAAGATTTCATGATTTCTGCCAGGGTATGCAAACGTTTCTTGGTCTTGGTCAATATCAATGCCAAGATTTCATGATGTCTGCCAGGGTATGCAAACATTTCTTGGTCTTGGTCAATATCAATGCCAAGATTTCATGATTTCTACCAGGGTATGCAAACGTTTCTTGGTCTTGGTCAATATCAATGCCAAGATTTCATGATTTCTGCCAGGGTATGCAAACGTTTCTTGGTCTTGGTCAATATTAATGCCAAGATTTCATGATTTCTGCCAGGGTATGCAAACTTGTCTTGGTCTTGGTCAATATCAATGCCAAGATTTCATGATTTCTGCCAGGGTATGCAAACTTGTCTTGGTCAATATCAATGCCAAGATTTCATGATTTCTGCCAGGGTATGCAAACGTTTCTTGGTCTTGGTCAATATCAATGCCAAGATTTCATTATTTCTGCCAGGGTATGCAAACGTTTCTTGGTCTTGGTCAATATCAATGCCAAGATTTCATGATTTCTGCCAGGGTATGCAAACGTTTCTTGGTCTTGGTCAATATCAATGCAATGATTTCATGATTTCTGCCAGGGTATGCAAACGTTTCTTGGTCTTGGTCAATATCAATGCCAAGATTTCATGATTTCTGCCAGGGTATGCAAACTTGTGTTGGTCTTGGTCAATATCAATGCCAAGATTTCATGATTTCTGCCAGGGTATGCAAACGTTTCTTGGTTTTGGTCAATATCAATGCCAAGATTTCATGATTTCTGACAGGGTATGCAAACGTTTCTTGGTCAATATCAATGCCAAGATTTCATGATTTCTGCCAGGGTATGCAAACGTTTCTTGGTCTTGGTCAATATCAATGCCAAGATTTCATGATGTCTGCCAGGGTATGCAAACATTTCTTGGTCTTGGTCAATATCAATACCAAGATTTCATGATTTCTACCAGGGTATGCAAACGTTTCTTGGTCTTGGTCAATATCAATGCCAAGATTTCATGATTTCTGCCAGGGTATGCAAACATTTCTTGGTCTTGGTCAATATCAATGCCAAGATTTCATTATGTCTGCCAGGGTATGCAAACATTTCTTGGTCTTGGTCAATATCAATGCAATGATTTCATGATTTCTGCCAGGGTATGCAAACGTTTCTTGGTCTTGGTCAATATCAATGCCAAGATTTCATGATTTCTGTCAGGGTATGCAAACGTTTCTTGGTCTTGGTCAATATTAATGCCAAGATTTCATGATTTCTGCCAGGGTATGCAAACTTGTCTTGGTCTTGGTCAATATCAATGCCAAGATTTCATGATTTCTGCCAGGGTATGCAAACATTTCTTGGTCTTGGTCAATATCAATGCCAAGATTTCATTATTTCTGCCAGGGTATGCAAACTTGTGTTGGTCTTGGTCAATATCAATGCCAAGATTTCATGATTTCTGACAGGGTATGCAAACGTTTCTTGGTCTTGGTCAATATCAATGCCATGATTTCATGATTTCTGCCAGGGTATGCAAACGTTTCTTGGTCTTGGTCAATATCAATGCCAAGATTTCATGATTTCTGACAGGGTATGCAAACGTTTCTTGGTCAATATCAATGCCAAGATTTCATGATTTCTGCCAGGGTATGCAAACGTTTCTTGGTCTTGGTCAATATCAATGCCAAGATTTCATGATGTCTGCCAGGGTATGCAAACATTTCTTGGTCTTGGTCAATATCAATACCAAGATTTCATGATTTCTACCAGGGTATGCAAACGTTTCTTGGTCTTGGTCAATATCAATGCCAAGATTTCATGATTTCTGCCAGGGTATGCAAACATTTCTTGGTCTTGGTCAATATCAATGCCAAGATTTCATGATGTCTGCCAGGGTATGCAAACGTTTCTTGGTCTTGGTCAATATCAATGCAATGATTTCATGATTTCTGCCAGGGTATGCAAACGTTTCTTGGTCTTGGTCAATATCAATGCCAAGATTTCATGATTTCTGCCAGGGTATGCAAACGTTTCTTGGTCTTGGTCAATATCAATGCCAAGATTTCATGATTTCTGCCAGGGTATGCAAACTTGTCTTGGTCTTGGTCAATATCAATGCCAAGATTTCATGATTTCTGCCAGGGTATGCAAACGTTTCTTGGTCTTGGTCAATATCAATGCCAAGATTTCATGATTTCTGCCAGGGTATGCAAACATTTCTTGGTCTTGGTCAATATCAATGCCAAGATTTCATGATGTCTGCCAGGGTATGCAAACGTTTCTTGGTCTTGGTCAATATCAATGCAATGATTTCATGATTTCTGCCAGGGTATGCAAACGTTTCTTGGTCTTGGTCAATATCAATGCCAAGATTTCATGATTTCTGCCAGGGTATGCAAACGTTTCTTGGTCAATATCAATGCCAAGATTTCATGATTTCTGCCAGGGTATGCAAACGTTTCTTGGTCTTGGTCAATATCAATGCCAAGATTTCATGATGTCTGCCAGGGTATGCAAACATTTCTTGGTCTTGGTCAATATCAATACCAAGATTTCATGATTTCTACCAGGGTATGCAAACGTTTCTTGGTCTTGGTCAATATCAATGCCAAGATTTCATGATTTCTGCCAGGGTATGCAAACATTTCTTGGTCTTGGTCAATATCAATGCCAAGATTTCATTATGTCTGCCAGGGTATGCAAACATTTCTTGGTCTTGGTCAATATCAATGCAATGATTTCATGATTTCTGCCAGGGTATGCAAACGTTTCTTGGTCTTGGTCAATATCAATGCCAAGATTTCATGATTTCTGTCAGGGTATGCAAACGTTTCTTGGTCTTGGTCAATATTAATGCCAAGATTTCATGATTTCTGCCAGGGTATGCAAACTTGTCTTGGTCTTGGTCAATATCAATGCCAAGATTTCATGATTTCTGCCAGGGTATGCAAACATTTCTTGGTCTTGGTCAATATCAATGCCAAGATTTCATTATTTCTGCCAGGGTATGCAAACTTGTGTTGGTCTTGGTCAATATCAATGCCAAGATTTCATGATTTCTGACAGGGTATGCAAACGTTTCTTGGTCTTGGTCAATATCAATGCCATGATTTCATGATTTCTGCCAGGGTATGCAAACGTTTCTTGGTCTTGGTCAATATCAATGCCAAGATTTCATGATTTCTGACAGGGTATGCAAACGTTTCTTGGTCAATATCAATGCCAAGATTTCATGATTTCTGCCAGGGTATGCAAACGTTTCTTGGTCTTGGTCAATATCAATGCCAAGATTTCATGATGTCTGCCAGGGTATGCAAACATTTCTTGGTCTTGGTCAATATCAATACCAAGATTTCATGATTTCTACCAGGGTATGCAAACGTTTCTTGGTCTTGGTCAATATCAATGCCAAGATTTCATGATTTCTGCCAGGGTATGCAAACATTTCTTGGTCTTGGTCAATATCAATGCCAAGATTTCATGATGTCTGCCAGGGTATGCAAACGTTTCTTGGTCTTGGTCAATATCAATGCAATGATTTCATGATTTCTGCCAGGGTATGCAAACGTTTCTTGGTCTTGGTCAATATCAATGCCAAGATTTCATGATTTCTGCCAGGGTATGCAAACGTTTCTTGGTCTTGGTCAATATCAATGCCAAGATTTCATGATTTCTGCCAGGGTATGCAAACTTGTCTTGGTCTTGGTCAATATCAATGCCAAGATTTCATGATTTCTGCCAGGGTATGCAAACGTTTCTTGGTCTTGGTCAATATCAATGCCAAGATTTCATGATTTCTGCCAGGGTATGCAAACATTTCTTGGTCTTGGTCAATATCAATGCCAAGATTTCATGATGTCTGCCAGGGTATGCAAACGTTTCTTGGTCTTGGTCAATATCAATGCAATGATTTCATGATTTCTGCCAGGGTATGCAAACGTTTCTTGGTCTTGGTCAATATCAATGCCAAGATTTCATGATTTCTGCCAGGGTATGCAAACGTTTCTTGGTCTTGGTCAATATTAATGCCAAGATTTCATGATTTCTGCCAGGGTATGCAAACGTTTCTTGGTCTTGGTCAATATCAATGCCATGATTTCATGATTTCTGCCAGGGTATGCAAACGTTTCTTGGTCTTGGTCAATATCAATGCCAAGATTTCATGATTTCTGCCAGGGTATGCAAACTTGTGTTGGTCTTGGTCAATATCAATGCCAAGATTTCATGATTTCTGCCAGGGTATGCAAACGTTTCTTGGTTTTGGTCAATATCAATGCCAAGATTTCATGATTTCTGACAGGGTATGCAAACGTTTCTTGGTCAATATCAATGCCAAGATTTCATGATTTCTGCCAGGGTATGCAAACGTTTCTTGGTCTTGGTCAATATCAATGCCAAGATTTCATGATGTTTGCCAGGGTATGCAAACATTTCTTGGTCTTGGTCAATATCAATACCAAGATTTCATGATTTCTACCAGGGTATGCAAACGTTTCTTGGTCTTGGTCAATATCAATGCCAAGATTTCCTTATTTCTGCCAGGGTATGCAAACGTTTCTTGGTCTTGGTCAATATCAATGCCAAGATTTCATTATGTCTGCCAGGGTATGCAAACGTTTCTTGGTCTTGGTCAATATCAATGCAATGATTTCATGATTTCTGCCAGGGTATGCAAACGTTTCTTGGTCTTGGTCAATATCAATGCCAAGATTTCATGATTTCTGCCAGGGTATGCAAACGTTTCTTGGTCTTGGTCAATATTAATGCCAAGATTTCATGATTTCTGCCAGGGTATGCAAACTTGTCTTGGTCTTGGTCAATATCAATGCCAAGATTTCATGATTTCTGCCAGGGTATGCAAACGTTTCTTGGTCTTGGTCAATATCAATGCCAAGATTTCATGATTTCTGCCAGGGTATGCAAACGTTTCTTGGTCTTGGTCAATATCAATGCCAAGATTTCATGATTTCTGCCAGGGTATGCAAACGTTTCTTGGTCTTGGTCAATATTAATGCCAAGATTTCATGATTTCTGCCAGGGTATGCAAACTTGTCTTGGTCTTGGTCAATATCAATGCCAAGATTTCATGATTTCTGCCAGGGTATGCAAACTTGTCTTGGTCAATATCAATGCCAAGATTTCATGATGTCTGCCAGGGTATGCAAACGTTTCTTGGTCTTGGTCAATATCAATGCAATGATTTCATGATTTCTGCCAGGGTATGCAAACGTTTCTTGGTCTTGGTCAATATCAATGCCAAGATTTCATTATTTCTGCCAGGGTATGCTAACTTGTGTTGGTCTTGGTCAATATCAATGCCAAGATTTCATGATTTCTGCCAGGGTATGCAAACGTTTCTTGGTCTTGGTCAATATCAATGCCATGATTTCATGATTTCTGCCAGGGTATGCAAACGTTTCTTGGTCTTGGTCAATATCAATGCCAAGATTTCATGATTTCTGCCAGGGTATGCAAACTTGTGTTGGTCTTGGTCAATATCAATGCCAAGATTTCATGATTTCTGCCAGGGTATGCAAACGTTTCTTGGTTTTGGTCAATATCAATGCCAAGATTTCATGATTTCTGACAGGGTATGCAAACGTTTCTTGGTCAATATCAATGCCAAGATTTCATGATTTCTGCCAGGGTATGCAAACGTTTCTTGGTCTTGGTCAATATCAATGCCAAGATTTCATGATGTTTGCCAGGGTATGCAAACATTTCTTGGTCTTGGTCAATATCAATACCAAGATTTCATGATTTCTACCAGGGTATGCAAACGTTTCTTGGTCTTGGTCAATATCAATGCCAAGATTTCCTTATTTCTGCCAGGGTATGCAAACGTTTCTTGGTCTTGGTCAATATCAATGCCAAGATTTCATTATGTCTGCCAGGGTATGCAAACGTTTCTTGGTCTTGGTCAATATCAATGCAATGATTTCATGATTTCTGCCAGGGTATGCAAACGTTTCTTGGTCTTGGTCAATATCAATGCCAAGATTTCATGATTTCTGCCAGGGTATGCAAACGTTTCTTGGTCAATATTAATGCCAAGATTTCATGATTTCTGCCAGGGTATGCAAACTTGTCTTGGTCTTGGTCAATATCAATGCCAAGATTTCATGATTTCTGCCAGGGTATGCAAACGTTTCTTGGTCTTGGTCAATATCAATGCCAAGATTTCATGATTTCTGCCAGGGTATGCAAACGTTTCTTGGTCTTGGTCAATATCAATGCCAAGATTTCATGATGTCTGCCAGGGTATGCAAACATTTCTTGGTCTTGGTCAATATCAATACCAAGATTTCATGATTTCTACCAGGGTATGCAAATGTTTCTTGGTCTTGGTCAATATCAATGCCAAGATTTCCTTATTTCTGCCAGGGTATGCAAACATTTCTTGGTCTTGGTCAATATCAATGCCAAGATTTCATTATGTCTGCCAGGGTATGCAAACGTTTCTTGGTCTTGGTCAATATCAATGCAATGATTTCATGATTTCTGCCAGGGTATGCAAACGTTTCTTGGTCTTGGTCAATATCAATGCCAAGATTTCATGATTTCTGACAGGGTATGCAAACATTTCTTGGTCAATATCAATGCCAAGATTTCATGATTTCTGCCAGGGTATGCAAACGTTTCTTGGTCTTGGCCAATATCAATGCCAAGATTTCATGATGTCTGCCAGGGTATGCAAACATTTCTTGGTATGGTCAATATCAATGCCAAGATTTCATGATTACTGCCAGGGTATGCAATCGTTTCTTGGTCTTGGTCAATATCAATGCCAAGATTTCATGATGTCTGCCAGGGTATGCAAACGTTTCTTGGTCTTGGTCAATATCAATGCAATGATTTCATGATTTCTGCCAGGGTATGCAAACGTTTCTTGGTCTTGGTCAATATCAATGCCAAGATTTCATGATTTCTGCCAGGGTATGCAAACGTTTCTTGGTCTTGGTCAATATTAATGCCAAGATTTCATGATTTCTGCCAGGGTATGCAAACTTGTCTTGGTCTTGGTCAATATCAATGCCAAGATTTCATTATTTCTGCCAGGGTATGCAAACGTTTCTTGGTTTTGGTCAATATCAATGCCAAGATTTCATGATTTCTGACAGGGTATGCAAACGTTTCTTGGTCAATATCAATGCCAAGATTTCATGATTTCTGCCAGGGTATGCAAACGTTTCTTGGTCTTGGTCAATATCAATGCCAAGATTTCATGATGTCTGCCAGGGTATGCAAACATTTCTTGGTCTTGGTCAATATCAATACCAAGATTTCATGATTTCTACCAGGGTATGCAAACGTTTCTTGGTCTTGGTCAATATCAATGCCAAGATTTCCTTATTTCTGCCAGGGTATGCAAACATTTCTTGGTCTTGGTCAATATCAATGCCAAGATTTCATGATGTCTGCCAGGGTATGCAAACGTTTTTTGGTCTTGGTCAATATCAATGCAATGATTTCATGATTTCTGCCAGGGTATGCAAACGTTTCTTGGTCTTGGTCAATATCAATGCCAAGATTTCATGATTTCTGCCAGGGTATGCAAACGTTTCTTGGTCTTGGTCAATATTAATGCCAAGATTTCATGATTTCTGCCAGGGTATGCAAACTTGTCTTGGTCTTGGTCAATATCAATGCCAAGATTTCATGATTTCTGCCAGGGTATGCAAACGTTTCTTGGTCTTTGTCAATATTAATGCCAAGATTTCATGATTTCTGCCAGGGTATGCAAACTTGTCTTGGTCTTGGTCAATATCAATGCCAAGATTTCATTATTTCTGCCAGGGTATGCAAACTTGTGTTGGTCTTGGTCAATATCAATGCCAAGATTTCATGATTTCTGCCAGGGTATGCAAACGTGTCTTGGTCAATATCAATGCCATGGTTTCATGATTTCTGCCAGGGTATGCAAACGTTTCTTGGTCTTGGTCAATATCAATGCCAAGATTTCATGATTTCTACCAGGGTATGCAAACTTGTGTTGGTCTTGGTCAATATCAATGCCAAGATTTCATGATTTCTGCCAGGGTATGCAAACGTTTCTTGGTCTTGGTCAATATCAATGCCATGATTTCATGATTTCTGCCAGGGTATGCAAACGTTTCTTGGTCTTGGTCAATATCAATGCCAAGATTTCATTATTTCTGCCAGGGTATGCAAACGTTTCTTGGTCTTGGTCAATATCAATGCCAAGATTTCATGATTTCTGCCAGGGTATGCAAACGTTTCTTGGTCTTGGTCAATATCAATGCCAAGATTTCATGATTTCTGCCAGGGTATGCAAACGTTTCTTGGTCTTGGTCAATATCAATGCCAAGATTTCATGACTTCTGCCAGGGTATGCAAACGTTTCTTGGTCTTGGTCAATATCAATGACAAGATTTCATGATTTCTGCCAGGGTATGCAAACGTTTCTTGGTCTTGGTCAATATCATTGCCAAGATTTCATGATTTCTGACAGGGTATGCAAACGTTTCTTGGTCAATATCAATGCCAAGATTTCATGATTTCTGCCAGGGTATGCAAACTTGTGTTGGTCTTGGTCAATATCAATGCCAAGATTTCATGATTTCTGCCAGGGTATGCAAACGTTTCTTGGTCAATATCAATGCCAAGATTTTATGATTTCTGCCAGGGTATGCAAACGTTTCTTGGTCTTGGTCAATATCAATGCCAAGATTTCATTATTTATGCCAGGGTATGCAAACATTTCTTGGTCTGGTCAATATCAATGCCAAGATTTCATGATTACTGCCAGGGTATGCAATCGTTTCTTGGTCTTGGTCAATATCAATGCCAAGATTTCATGATGTCTGCCAGGGTATGTAAACGTTTCTTGGTCTTGGTCAATATCAATGCCAAGATTTCATTATTTCTGCCAGGGTATGCAAATGTTTCTTGGTCTTGGTCAATATCAATGCCAAGATTTCATGATTTCTGCCAGGGTATGCAAACGTTTCTTGGTTTTGGTCAATATCAATGCCAAGATTTCCTTATTTCTGCCAGGGTATGCAAACATTTCTTGGTCAATATCAGTGCCAAGATTTCATGATTTCTACCAGGGTATGCAAACGTTTCTTGTTCTTGGTCAATATCAATGCCAAGATTTCCTTATTTCTGCCAGGGTATGCAAACATTTCTTGGTCTTGGTCAATATCAATGCCAAGATTTCATGATGTCTGCCAGGGTATGCAAACGTTTCTTGGTCTTGGTCAATATCAATGCAATGATTTCATGATTTCTGCCAGGGTATGCAAACGTTTCTTGGTCTTGGTCAATATCAATGCCAAGATTTCATGATTTCTGCCAGGGTATGCAAACGTTTCTTGGTCTTGGTCAATATTAATGCCAAGATTTCATGATTTCTGCCAGGGTATGCAAACGTTTCTTGGTCTTGGTCAATATCAATGCCAAGATTTCATGATATCTGCCAGGGTATGCAAACGTTTCTTGGTCTTGGTCAATATCAATGCCAAGATTTCATGATTTCTGCCAGGGTATGCAAACGTTTGAGCTCAACTGTATATTACTTTTAATGAAAAACAATTGTTAATGTGGCATGGTTTTGTAAGGCTTAAATGTAGATTTGCCAAGAAATAATATTCCATTAAAGTAGATCTAAACCCAAACTGGATGATATTTAGTTTCCTAAAGCACAGTGTTTCATAAACAACTGCCACTTTGTTTTCATAAAATACTTCCACCTTTTCCATTTCACCTTTTTTCTTCTCAGAGCTTCCCTTTTCAGACACTTCCTATCTATGTAAACTCCCTCCAGCACATCATTGCTCTGGGCTTGCTTTCAGTGGACTATGTCTGTGCAATGAATGCTGGGCAAAGCTGCATATAGTCACCATTGATGAAGGAACACAAATAGGCGACTGTGGTCACCTCATACCAGGAACTGCTGAACAAAGATCTTCATGGTAGGATCGCCAGGCAAGCTCTTTATAAAACCTGCAGATTTAATAAAAAATTAAAACAACTTTTAAAATTGTATTAACATGTTACAATTTAAATTAGATTTAGTCACCGTTCACAGCGCTGTGATTTAAAATCGCATGATTTGTGTGCAATTTCAACAAGATTTCAGGTGCAATTTCTGAAGACTTTATTGCTGTTTATGAAGATTTTCAATGATTTCTTGCAATTTGCAGTGCGATTTCCATTATATTTTATGTATATTTTATGGCCAATTTTCAGCTTTCAGCGCTGCTGCACTTTGAATGACAATTGTGCGGTCATGCAATACTGTACCCATATGAAATTTTTATCATTTTTTTTTACACAAATAGAGCTTTCTTTTGGTGGTATTTAATCACCTCTAGGTTTTTTATTTGTTGCTAAACAAACCAAAAACAACTGGAAATTTGGGGGGGAAATTTTTTTCTTTCTGTTATAAAATTTTGTAAACAAGTAATTTTTCTTCTTCACTGATGTGCGCTAATGTGGCTGCAGTGATGGGCAATGATAGGCTGCACTGATGAGCACTGATTGGTGGCACTATTGGGCACTGATGAGGAGGCACTGGTAGGTGGCATTGATGGGCATTGACAGGCAACACTGATGGGCACTGAAAGGCAGCATTCATATATGGTACTGATAGGCAGCACCGACTGGCACTGATAGATGGCACTGTCTGGCTCTGTTAGGCGGCACTGACAGGAACTGATAGGTGGCACTGACAGCCACTGATAGGCGGCACTGACTGGCATTGATAGGTGGCATTGACTGGCACTGATAGTTGGCACTGAAAGCTCAGATTGGCACTGATATGTGGCATTGATGTGCACTGACAGGTGGCACTGATGGGGCTACACTGATCATCAGGGCACTGAACATGATCAGTGTACATGTCCCCTCTGAGGAATACTGATTACTGGCTCTCCTCTCCTCACGAGCTGTCAGCATGAGGAGAGAAATGCTGATAACCGGCATTTCCTATTTACATGTGATCAGCTGTGATTGGACAGAGCTGATCACATGACAGAGCCGGCGTCATCGGCTCTTTCCACTGACCGGTGATCAGCTGTGTCCCAAGGACATAGCGCACCACCGATCCTCGCGCCCCCAGGGGTGTGCACGCGCAGTTAGAGTGGGAGGACGTCATATGACGTCCTCCCAGAACGAGAGAACCGCCACCCTCCCGTCATTTCCTTATGTGGAGGGCGGGTGGCGGTTAAAGTGAAATTAAACCCAAAACCAAAACATTTGATATATTACAGCTCACCAATGCTTGGATGTGATGGCTGCATTCATTTTTCTTTGTTAGGCTTTTTCTTTTCTATTTTTATCTGGTAATCCAACCAGTAAGCCTGTTGTTTTTCAAAAGCTCAAGCTCTCATGCAGAATGTATCAGTTCACATGGATGAGACAAACCATTTTTATCTGGTGATATGGCCAGTGACACACTCTCCAGTATTAGAATGCCACCACTCTGGATGATGAAGCATAGGGGGAGGGGAGTGTCAAATGTACTAGCAGAATTAAATACATTAGCAAATTGAAGCTAACACTTTATAAGCAGTTACAGCAAACACTTTTTTTTTTCCTTTTAGGATAAAAGTTTTACATAAATGAATAGCAGCTGATCATTGTAAGCACACCTGTTAGAGGTAAATGATTTGCCTCATCCCTGTAACTGATATATTTGCCAATGAGCAAATTTGTTTTTGAGAAAACAACAGACTTACTGGCAGGATCACCAGATGAAAATAAAGGAAAGAAAGCTTAAAAAAGAAAACTAATGCAGCCACCACATCTAAAAACTGGTAACCTGCAGTATAATAAATATTTGCTTTTGGGTTTATAACTGCTTTAGATTACAAAATATTTTTTTTTTCATTTATATTATCATTATTTTTTCTTTTTGCTAGCGAAAGTGAAGTTTTCCGATACATAAAACTTATCCTTCGGATATAATATATTTACATTATTTCAAGGATATAAAGACTGTAAACCTTATCATATATCTATTGGTTATAGACATGTCATGCAAAGAAGATATTTTAATAAGTTCTGATCTAGAAAAAAAAATTACATTTTGAATAACACTTTCAAAAACATGTGACCAAGTAAATCCAAACGGCGGGTATCATTACAATCTGCAGGATCTGCCAAGAGAAGAAATATAATTTGTCTCAGCTGATTACAGGAAAATTACATTCCCCGAGCTCATATGCTGATATCTCCAAGAGCCAAGCATTCCCGCTGCAATGCAATTATAACTGCCCCTAGATGGGAAAGAGTTAAGAAGCAATCATGACACTTAAAGTTTAATACCAGCACAGTACAATGTCACCTTGGAAACTAACCGCTAGCATAGCTGCATTCACTGTTTCTGTATAAGAGACTCCAAGGTTTGGCGTTATTATTGCTACATTATGCTTACCTGGAATACACTAGGACATACAGTATATTACTATTATACAGGATTTATATAGCGCCAACATTTTGCACAGCACTTTACAATATAAAGAGAAACAGTAAAGTTACAGTGCAAAAGGGTTAGGAGGACCCTTGTCAGGGATCACCGCGACGCATGAGTCTGCACATGCGTAGGTGTCCAACAAGACATGCAGGTAGGGGGCACTAGGACCCAGGCGCGCCTGTCACCTATGACGGCGCTGGGTAGGCACTAGGACCCAGGCGCGACTGTCAGTGCCGGGCGGGCTATTTAAACCAGCCCTGCACAGACACAAGTTGCCGTATGGTCTTCTTACCCTGTTCTTGCTAGTGTGTTTCCTGCTGATTGATTCGTTGCTGGATCCTGACTTCTCCTGCTCTGACCCCTGGCTCGTTTGACTACTCTTCTGGACATTTCTACTGATCTGAACTCCTGTTACCGAACCCGGCGAGTGAATTGACTCTTCTTGTCTGCTGCCTTGTACCACACTGATCCCACTGTTACCGAACCGGCCTGTCTGACCACGCTTATTACCCTGCTATCCATCCGCCCTGCATGGATCCGGTCACCACTGCTCAAGCCCATCTGCCTCTTCACGTCAGGCTCTCCACCTGTACACACTTCTGGCGGATCCCTCTACCACAGGTGGGTGTACTCAGGGGCCGCGACCTGGTCTCAGTCTGCTCCAAGTCCATCCCCACCATCAGGGGCCCTGGTGAACAGCAGACTGGGGCTTAGATTCCGCGCTCTGTGGAATCCTGTTCTGTGGAGTGCTAGAGGTACCGCCAGGCAGTGTCTGACAACCCTGTTCATAACAGCTTACTTTTCTTAATAAATACAACCCCAATTCCAAAAAAGTTGGGCCGCTGCGTAAAACGATTTGCAACGCTCATAAACCCATATTTTATTCACAATAGAAAATAAAAAACATATCAAAGGTTTAAAATGAGAAAATATAACATTTAAAGCTAAAAAAAAAAGCAATTTTGAAATTGATGGCAGCAACATGTCTCAAAAAAGTTTACAGCTGTGCAGCATACATCTTCTCTTAACAACACTTTGTAAACATCTGGACACTTAGGAGACCGGTTGCTGGAGTTTTGGGAGAGGAATGTTTTCTCATTATTGTTTGATATAGGATTATAACTGCTCAACAGTCCTGGGCAGGAGCGGACTGACAACTCATGGGGCCCCCCGGGCTATAAGGGATCATGGGGCCCCTGTGTCCTTGCCCAAACTCAAAAAAGCCTATGAAAAACGTACCAAGGGCATCTCATGGGGCCCCCTACTGATCCCGGGCCTTCGGGCAGTGCCCGAGTTTCCAAATGGTCAGTCCGCCCCTGGTCCTGGGTCTTCTCTGTCGTATTTTTCATTATAAGATGTGCCTAATATTTTCAGTTGATGAAAGGTCTGGACTGCAGGCAGTTAAAGCGGAGTTCCAGTCGCACAATGAAAAAAATAAAAGTCAGCAACTACAAAAACTGTAGCTGCTGACTTTTAACACCTTCCATACCGGGCACTTTTACCCTCTTCCTGCCCAGGCCATTTTTCAGGTCTCAGCGCTCTCACACTTTGAATGACAATTGCGCGGTCTTACAACATTGTACCCAAACTAAAATTTTATCATTTTCTTCACACAACTAGAGCTTTCTTTTGGTGGTATTTAATCAACACTGGTTTTTTTGCTAAATTAACAAAATTTGCTAAATTAACAAGAAAAGCCCGAAAATGTTGAAAAAAAAACACGTTTTTCTTTGTTTCTGTTATAAAAGTTTGCAAATAAATAATTGTTCTTCATAAATTTAGGCCGAGATGTATTCTGCTACATGTCTTTGGTTAAAATAACCCAAATTAGGATGTATTTTTTAGTTTGTAGGAAAGTTATAGAGTTCACAAACTATGGTATATATCTGAAAATTGATCAATCCTGAAGTACTGACAGCCAATCTCATTTCTTGAGGTCCAAGAATGTCAGAATAGTACAGATATCCTCCAAATGACCCCTTTTTTCAAAGTAGACAGTCCGACGTACTTCATAAGAGGAATGGCGAGTTTTTTGAAGTTGTATTTCTTTTGTCATAATTTTTCGGAAAATGAAAAAATTAAAAATATTATTTTCACTATTTTTTTTACATACTGTCACTAGTGCAGTACAGCGTCATCATATAACTGGCATGGCGGTGATCAGGGACACTGACTGGTGACAGTATGAAAAAAATATATATAATTTTTTTTTTTTTTTTTTAATTTTTTATTACATTTTTTTTCTTTTTTTAAGATTTTTTTTCATATTTCACTATGACCAAAGTAGTACAATGTTACCATAGTAACATTGTACTACTTTGGGGAAGTGATCGGTTTTTTTTTGTTTGTTTTTTTACACAATTTGCTTATAGCAAAGAATTACTTTGCTATGAGCAAGCATTTACCTGAATGACATCAATTCATTCAGGGTATTTTTTTTTTTTTTGTGCTTAGCTGTGATTTGGCCACGGCTAATCACATGACACAGCTGGGCTGTGATTGGCCCAGCTTGTGCATGTGATTGCTGTGACCATTCACAGCTAGGCACACTAGTATACAATGGATGGCATGAATGAAGTCATCCATTGTATACAACTGTCATGTGACCTGCTGTGATTGGTCACAGCATGTAACATGGTACGGGGACGGTACTCAGATCTGTCATCGGCCGTGTCCGAGGTACACAGCCGGTGACAGGTCACCCCGCTGCGCGGCTCTGCAGGTGCGCAAACTGCGCATGTGCGAAAGGATGCCATATGGCGTCCACCCGGAAAGGTAAGGGTTTTTGCCGGCTGCCATTCGGCCATAGGCTGGGCGGGAACCAGTTAAAAAACAGCCACTCACCTGTCCCACGATCCTGCAGTATCCTCCCCGCAGCCCGTTTCACCAGCCGTCTGGTGTTTAAGGCGACAGCAGCCAGCCAGGTGCACACTGCGCATGCGTGAGTAGCGCTGCACTTTCTGAATGCCCCCTATAGTCTTCTGGGACCTGTCACATGTCCCAGAAGACTACAGAGAGGGAGGGTAGGAGGACAACTTCCGCTTCCGATCGCCTAGACGATTGCAGCGAACGTGGGAGCAGATACCTGTCAATTGTGGATACCCACTTTCCCCCCGCTACCCAAAGGTGCCAATCCTTAATGGGGAGCGGGGAACCTGTCTTTAAAGCAGCACTTCCCCTTTTGGATGGAGCTCCGCTTTAAGCACCTGGAATCTTCTACTACGAAGCCATGCTGTTGTGATAGATGCAGTATGCATTTTAGCATTGTCCCGCTGGAATATGCAAGGCCTTCACTGAAAAAGGTGGGAGTATATGCTACTCTAAAACCTGGATATATCTTTCAGCATTGATGGTGCTTTTCCAGATGTAGAAGCTTCCCATTCCATACGCACTACCCCCATACCATCAGAGATGCAGGCTTTTGAACTGAACGCTGATAACAAGCCGGAAAGTCCCTCTTCTCTTAGGTCCAGATGATGGAGAGCCTATGGTTGCCAAATAAGAATGTCAAATTTCAATTACTCTGACCGCAGAACAATTTTCCACTTTGCAACAGACCATTTTAAATGAGCTATGGTCCAGAGAAGATGGCAGCCTTTCTGGATCATATTCAGAATTTCTTTGTATGATGGAGCTTTACCTTGAATTTTTGTTGGCATTGTGAACTGTGTTCACCGACAGTGATCTTTGGAAGTATTCCTGAGCCCATGCAGAATTATGCCTGTTTTTAATGCAGTGTCATCTGAGTGTCATAGCGCTTTGGCCTTGTCCCTTGCGCACAGAGATTTCTCCAGATAATTGAAATCTTTGGATGATATTATGTACTGTAGATGGTGATTTAATTAAAGTCTTTGCAATTTATGTTGAACATTATTCTGAAATTGTTCAACAATTTTTGGATGCATTTTTCACAGATTGGTGAACCTCTGAACACCTTTACTTCTTAGACACTCTGAATCTCTAAGATGCTATTGTTATACCCAATCATGTTACTGACCTGTTGCCAATTAACCTAATTAGTTGCAAAATGTTGCTTCAGCTCTTCCTTGTCAGAACCACTTACTTTGCCAGCTCTTTGTTGCCCTGTCCCAACCTAAACCTTTTTCTTAAAATGGTACATTTTCTCAGTTTAAACATTTGATAGTTTTCCTATTTTTTATTGTGAATAAAATATGGGTTTATGAGTTCTGCAAATCATTGCAGTTTGATTTAATGTAGATTTTATACAGCGCCCCAACTTTTTCTGACCTAAGCTTGAATGTTTAAAATAGCAATCTTTAAAGGATGCAGTTCAAAGAAAATGAAAATGGGATGTTACTGTATATACGGTATACAGTCATGTGAAAAATTAAGTGCACCCCATGGAAATTGTTGAGTTCTTTTAGCATATTTGAGCAGGCAAAGCAACATTAGATCTTTATTCAGAGTGCTAATAAATAAACTTTATATAAATACGAATTAGAACCCTAAAAACATTTGCCTTTTCACTCATTCATTCGAAAAAATATTAATAGATGTAATAGTGTACTGTGGAAAAACTAAGCTCTTTTTAGCAGGAATATCTTCCTGTAGACATTTTGTATAACTGCCCACCTATCTTGGACCACTTCTCAATTCAAACGTCCTTCAGTTGCAAGATGTTTGTTTCTTTGCATTAGCTGGCCATTTTAATTGGGATCAAATCAAGGGTTTTGAGTACGGCAATCCATAACCCTACATTGCTTCTTTTTTGAACCATTATTTGGTGGGTTTGCTAGTGTGCTTTGGTTCATTGTTGTGTTGAAAGACTTACACCGATCAGCTATAACATTATGACCACCACCTAATATTAAGTAGCCCCCCTTTTTCTGTCAAAACAGCCCTGATTCATTGAGGCATGGACTCCACTAGAACTCTGAAGGTATGCTGTGGTGTCTGGCACCAAGCTGTCAGCAGAAGATCCTTTAGGTCCTGTAAATTACAAGGTGGGGCCTCCATGGATTGGACTTGTTTTTCCAACACATCCCACAGTTGATTGATTGGATTAAGATCTGGAGAATTTGGAGGCAACAACTTCAGGTCATCTCCTTCCATTGCCCGGTGGTCCAGTTCTGATGCTCACATGCCTATTGTAGTCACATTTGGCTGTGGACCCCGGTCAGCATGGGCACCCAGACCAGTGTGTGGCTATGCAGTCCCATACACAACAAACTGCGATGCACTGTGTGTTCTGACAGCTTTCTATCGGAACCAGCATTAACTTTTCTCAGCAATTTGAGCTATCGTAGTCTTTCAATTGGCTTAGACTACACATACCAGCCTTCGCTCCCCACATGCATCAATGAGCCTCGGTTGTCCATGACCCTGTTGATAGTACATTGGTTTCTTTCCTTGGACCCTCAACAGCCCACAAGAGCTACAGTTTTGGAGTTGCTCTGAACCAGTCTTCTAGCCATTACAATTTGGTTCTTGTCAAAGTCTTTCAAATCCTTACGCTTGCCCATGCTATCTGATTTAAACACATCAACTTTGGGGACAACATGTTCACTTGCTGCCTAATATATCCCACCCACTTTCACATGCCACTGTAACAAGATAATCAGTGTTATTCACTTTACCTGTCAATGGTCATAATTCTGTGTATTTCCAGCATTTGGACAGTTAGCCTCATATTCTCATAAAACACTCTTTGATTAGATGCAGAATGTATAGTTAATTTGATGGCTGCAAGTTTTCCAAGCCCTAAAGCAGCAAAGCAATCCCAAACCAAGATTTTCCATTATCATTCTTCACAGCTGTTGTGGGGCTCTCCTGAAAACCTATATAGTTTGTGACAAACAGGTCTACTGTCACTGTATACAAACTTGTTGATTGATCAGTCTTCAGCACATTGCTTCAGAAGGCCTGGTATGTGCCTATAAGTTCAATGGAAAACTGTAACATTGCTTTAATGTTGTTTTTGGACAGTAAAGGCTTTTCTTACAGGTTGAATTGGGACAGTCTCTTTCTGATTCATTGTTGCACTTGCTGATGCACTTTGAACCCAACTGTTGCAAGAGTTATCGGAACTCCCCACATTTAATATGTAGGGTTCTTGGGATGTCTTTTAACATCATATGGTGAGCTCTTAGGTTGAATTTGCTAGGCCAGCCAGTCCTGCATGAATTAGCAGCTGTTTGGAATCATGTAGATTATTATCCTTACAGTCGAAAGCTTGATTATTAAATAGTTTGGCAATCTTGGCTTGTAGTGCTCTGATGCAGTGTAGTTCCTCTTTAATGCTTGACCTGGTGATGTTTCCTGAAGTAGGCACCTTTACTTCTACTAAAATATACCAGCAAATAATTTAACCTTAGAAATTTATAAAGCTTCACACCTGTTCATCTGAACCCACGTATTGACTACTATATGTACCTAAGGTCATCAAAGCTTAGCTAGAACATCTTGAACAAGATTTGAAGGCCAAAAACACAGGAAATCGTGATTCAAGCTTCATTTCTCATTTAAAAAAAAATAACAAATTACATTAGTGACAGTTCTGTAAATTTGTAAGTACAGTGGCCAAAATACGGCTGTGTCAAAATCATTTCATTGAACCATCTGGAATAATTCATGGGAGAACACCTTTTCTGACCTCTTGCAAGTCTAGGCTATGTAAAAGGAAGATCATTTTAAGACTTTGAGTTTGATAGCATTTTACAAAATACTTCAGATGATCAGAAAGGCTTTCCAATGAAACCTTTCAAGATTAAAAGGTGCTTTAATTGTTGAGACATCAGGGACTGCAAATCAGTATCACACACCAGAGACGGGACAAGAGAAAGAAACATTTATACTCCAGAGATAGCAGAGGAAAGGGTTTCCTGATTAATTAATTGGAAGACTAAAAAAACTGCCATGTCAAGTGAAAATAAACTTGAAAGATCTTCTCTCCCAGTAGAGAAGAAAAATGATAAATGTATTACCAAAATGCCCAGAAGGACTTCCATTTAGAACTATATTGCTATCTAACCCCAAAAATATTTGTCTTTTATGCCAACACATCTTAATCTGAAAGGTCAGTTAGTTTCTGAATTCTGAGTCTAACTGAATTGCTTACTAAATGCAATGTGAGGAAGCCCAATGGTACTTTGGAGTTTGAATTTCTAAAACCCCTATTCTTATGGACTGCTTGGAACAGTGCAAAAAGCAGTATTCATGTGAAATTCAAAACAACTAACCTATGAGAAATACTAAATATAGGTCAATGGAAGCCCGTCTCTAATTGCAGTGAGATACGGCTCATTGCCTTACTGAATACGCTCTATAATGAAAGATGTGGAAAGATGGGAGCTTAAGGCCATTATTAATCTGACAAATACAAGATGCAATAGAACAAAATAGGAAGTGGTGCTAACAACAGCTAAGACTACTGTTGTCACTTACCTGGTGGTAGAGCCTGACGCTCAGAGGAATGCCTCTCTGACATCTCCAGCTCAAGGGCCGCTGGTAGTGAGACAGTGGCTAGGAGAGCACAGTGAGGTATGAGTGCCTGCAGTGTGCCCAGTAGACAGGCTGGTGGAGACCAGCTCAGTAGAGTACCTTTCAGGAAGCACTGGGCAGACAGGATAACGCAGGATGCAAAGTCAGGCGTGCCAGGTTGATAACGAAACGTCAGATCAGGCATAAGCGGCAGATAGTAGAATAGTCAGGGCACAGGCTGAGGTCAGCAGGGGTGGAGCAGATCAGAAAAGGCAGGAAGCAAAGGCAGATTCCAGAGACAAGTCGAAGTCAGGGTAGGTAGCGTCCAGTGTGGTCAGAGGCAAGCTTGGTCAGCAACAGGAAGTCACAGGAACTAGCAACGGGATACATGGAAAAGTTGTGGATCAGACAGCAATGAGCCAGTGCAGCATTCCCATTAAAATAGTCCATTTAGCATCTGTATTACTGGGTGGCAAGGTCAACGAAGGACAGCAAGCATGTTATTTCCTTCCTGATCCATACCAGGCCACATACTTCTCGATATTAAAAGGGTACCTTGCAAGGGGAAGCAGCCAAAACTCCCCCCTTGAAAGTCACCTTCTCTCCATATCCTTTCCCCTAAAAGAGATATGGGGGTTTGGCAGGGACTTATAATAAGGGGGCCCCAAATATCCAGCCAAAGTAAGGGAGGGTTGAAATCTCTCTTAGGATTTTATTCATCTGTGTCCCACTGGGGAGATTTCCCTTTGCCTGCTGTCTTATTGTCCCAGCAGGAAGTGAGAAGAATTACTTCCAAAGTGAAGTAAATCCCTGGCTTTCACCAGGGCCACGAGAACTAGTGTCCTATTAGAACGCACTGGAACTATTCCTGTTCTGGTGAGAACTCAAAATGTGGGGTTTTCTTTCACTTTTAGTGTTAATGGTCACCAGAACAAATAGTGTCCCTAACATGGACAGCAATAAAAACCTGACAGTTGTTCTACTCGCTCTCAAATTAAAAACAAATGCCTCCAGTTATACTTTAGGCCATTTATAGCTGGACATTGGACTACAAAAAAAGTTCTGCCCTCAGGAAATCGTACGTGACTCTAGTCTTATGGCTTATTTAGGAGCAATAAGTTACATGATATCACCTGACATGTCAATGACTATGTGGGACACCCCATTTTCAGCTTATTATGTAACTGAGTGGAGCAATGGAGAATGGCCATCAACATGCAAAAAGCTTAAAGCCTAAATTATTTATTTTTTAAATCAGCCTATGGGATGAACTTAAATTTAATAAGAAATGTCCCTTTTTGCTGGTGGCTACTCTCTTAGTTGAAATCTTCTATCCTCTGGCCCTCCATTATACCCCCACAATGGTAATCTTCTGGGTGTTCATAAAGCTACTGGGCCTGTCATAAGCACTCACCGAAAGTGCCACCTATGCACGCTCTTTCTGTCCCCCTCCTCCATTCATAGAATCTGCACTATAGCTTCCAACAATGAAAACTCCTCTATAATTGGAGTAGGAGGACCTTTCAATCATACATCCATCCTCCTGTCATGGAGAGCTTTTCATTGCTGTTAGCTAAAGTACAGCTTCTGTGAATGAAGAAGGGGGGAAGAGAGGGCGGGCATAGTCCACACTCTTGATAAGGCTCACTAAAAGCACTTCTGATATAGCTACATAGTCACATACATAATGTGGTTCTAAAGCCGAAAGATTTATCTTAATGAATTCCTTGAATGAAAAAGGACTTCTTGTATATGGAAAATCCTATGCATTGTTTCACTTCTGGACAAAACAATTAACTAGCCGAGAAGATACACAAAGCTAAACTAACAAGAGGAAATGCCTAACGTCTTGCTAAAGAGGAGATGGGATCTCTTCTATATTTAATGTATTCAGATAAAATAAATCAGTTTCATGTACTTAACTTAGTGTAAATGCTGCTGTCTCATCTCTGCCTTAACCACTTGCCTACCGGGCACTTATACCCCTTTCGTGATCAGGCCAAGTTTCAGCTTTCAGCACTGTAGCACTTTGAATGACAATTGTGCGGTCATGCAACACTGTACCCATATGACATTTATATCATTTTTTCACACAAATAGAGCTTTTTTTTGGTGGCATTTAATTACCGATGGGTGTTTTATTTTTTGCACTATAACAAAAAAGAACAAAAAAAAAAGGAAAAAAAGGTTTTCTTTGTTTCTATTATAAAATTTAGCAAACAGGTAATTTTTCACCTTCACTGATGTGCGTTGATGAGGCTGCACTGATAGGCAGCACTGATGGGTACTGATGGGCACTGATGAGGCGGCACTGATGATGCTGCACTGATGCCCATCAGTGCTCAGCAGTGCCCCCATCAGTACCCAGCAGTGTCCCCCATCAGTGCTGCCCAGCAATTCCACCCATCAGTGCCACCCATCCATGCCGCCAGTCACTGCCGACAGTGCTGTCACTCAGCGCCGCTCATCAGTGTCACCCATCAGTGCCCAATGCCACAATAATGGGCACTGATAGGCGGCACTGATGGGCAGCACTGTCTGGTGGCATTGGCTGACAGCACTGACTGGCAGCACTGACTGATGGCACTGATGGGGGGGCACTGATGGGGGGGTACTGCTGGGCACTGATTGGTGGCACTGCTGGGCACTGGTGGGAGGCACTGCTGGGCACTGGTGGGAGGCATTGATGGGCACTGGTGGAAGGCACTGCTGGGTGGCACTGCTGGGCGGCACTGATCATCAGGGCACTGATCATCAGTGCCCTGATGATCAGTACCGATCTGTTGTTTGACAATTTCTGGTTATAGGCAGTACGTTCCTCACACAGTGACAGTGTGAGGAAAGTGATGCCGATAACTGGCAACTGTATTTACATTGTGATCTGCTGTCATGGACACAGCTGATCACGTGATAAAAGGCAGCTGTGATTGACCAACTACGGACATCATGGAGATCACTGGGTGCGCGCCACAGGGAATGCGCAGGAGGGTGCGTTCTGGGAAGAAGTCATATGACACCCTCCCAAAACTGGACAACCGCTCTGTAGCTGTCATTTGGCTATAGCGTGGTTGCCAAGTGGTTAAACTGTCTCACTGCTATGCACTGACTTTCTAGAAAACCCAGAATAATTAGTCTATAGCATTTTTGTCTGTTTGTGGTGATTGATTCTCACCTCCTTTTTGCCTCTCCCCCCCCCCCCCCACAATTCATGTGTTCCTTATCAGTTCCTAATTGGAGTGAAGAAGGATTCCTCATTTGATCATCTCCCTATAAATTTAGAGCAGCTTATGGGGGAAGTCACAGACAGAGCATTGTCCTGTGTGAGTGTATTTTCTGCTGGAATGCGAAACAGCAATTGAACACAGCAGTTTAACTAAAGCAGCAGAGAGAACAAACAATTCTACTGCACTCTGGATGGACTGCTAGCAAAACACCCTGGGAAACATATCCCACAATTCCAATTTCCACTCCATCTACCTTTTGATATGCCCCCTCTACCCCTCTTTTTCCTACTAGTATCCTCTGTTTCAAACTCTCATTTCATTACCCCTCTGCTCCACCCCAAAGCTTATATATACAGTCAGGTCCATAAATATTGGGACATGGACACAATTCTAGCATTTTTGGCTCTATACACCACCACAATGGATTTGAAATGAAATGAACAAGATGTGCTTTAACTGCAGACTGTCAGCTTTAATTTGAGGGTATTTACATCCAAATCAGGTGAACGGTGTAGGAATTACAACAGTTTGCATATGTGCCTCCCACTTGTTAAGGGACCAAAAGTAATGGGACAGAATAATAATCATAAATCAAACTTTCACTTTTTAATACTTGGTTGCAAATCCTTTGCGGTCAATGACAGCCTGAAGTGTGGAACGCATAGACATCACCAGACGCTGGGTTTCATCCCTGGTGATGCTCTGCCAGGCCTCTACTGCAACTGTCTTCAGTTCCTGCTTGTTCTTGGGGCATTTTCCCTTCAGCAAGTGAAATGCTCAATCGGATTCAGGTCAGGTGATGGACTTGGCCATTGCAGAACATTCCACTTCTTTCCCTTAAACTCTTTGGTTGCTTTTGCAGTCTGCTTTGGGTCATTGTCCATCTGCACTGTGAAGCGGCGTCCAATGAGTTGTGAAGCATTTGGCTGAATATGAGCAGATAATATTCCCTAAACACTTCATAATTCATCCGGCTGCTTTTGTCAGCAGTCACATCATCAATAAATACAAGAGAAGCAGTTCCATTGGCAGCCATACATGCCCACGCCATGACACTACCACCACCATGCTTCACTGATGAGGTGGTATGCTTAGGATCATGAGCAGTTCCTTTCCTTCTCCATACTCTTCTCTTCCCATCACTCTGGTACAAGTTGATCTTGGTCTCATCTGTCCATAGGATGTTGTTCCAGAACTGTGAAGGCTTTTTTAGATGTCATTTGGCAAACTCTAATCTGGCCTTCCTGTTTTTGAGGCTCACCAATGGTTTCCATCTTGTGGTGAACCCTCTGTATTCACTCTGGTGAAGTCTTCTCTTGATTGTTGACTTTGACACACATACACCTACCTCCTGGAGAGTGTTCTTGATCTGGCCAACTGTTGTGAAGGGTGTTTTCTTCACCAGGGAAAGAATTCTTCGCTCATCCACCACAATTGTTTTCCGTGGTCTTCCGGGTCTTTTGGTGTTGCTGAGCTCACCGGTGCGTTCCTTCTTTTTAAGAATGTTCCAAACAGTTGTTTTGGCCACGCCTAATGTTTTTGCTATCTCTCTGATGGGTTTGTTTTTTCAGCCTAATGATGGCTTGCTTCACCGATAGTGACAGCTCTTTGGATCTCATCTTGAGAGTTGACAGCAACAGATTCCAAATGCAAATAGCACACTTGAAATGAACTCTGGACCTTTTATCTGCTCATTGTAATTGGGATAATGAGGGAATAACACACACCTGGCCATGGAACAGCTGAGTAGCCAAATGTCCCATTACTTTTGGTCCCTTAACAAGTGGGAGGCACCTATGCAAACTATGATGGTGTGAACCTCCTGCGCTCCCAAGTGTTATTTGAAATTTTTTAAACAAAATAAATATGTGTCTAAATCCCAAAGAAAGCTGCTAACATCAAATCATATACCAGTGACCATATACAATGAAAGTAATAAGGGATGCAGCGCTACATTCAAATAATGCAACTATGTGAATGAGGGATCTTAAATCAACAAATTAAGTGAAATTAGATAACAATGGCAACATTAATAATACATATCAATAAGTGCTCGTTAAATATCATTAACACAAATAAAGTAAATAGCTCAAAACTTGTGAAAAACATGTATGAAAAACACCATCCATATATATATGAATAAAGCAAAAATACACATATATATGGTGCAATCCCACGTGCCTATTGTGAAGTGAAATGATGGTAATAATAGTACAAACAAAATGAAATCTCAAAGTCCAAAAAAATATATATACTAATGGTGACAAAACAGTAAATGGTGCTTCCAAATAATACTGTTAGTGACCATAGGTGAAACTCGTGCAAATTTCTGAGTGCGTCCAAATCTGAGAATCCAACCACCATCTGGATTAGCCTCTCACCTCATCCCTTCGACCCTTGCGGATCAAAGAGCAGTAGTGGATCCCTCTCACGGATCCTCCAGGCAATGAAACACTCCAAGGGCAGTTTTCTCAGACCAATATTCCCACACTGGCTCTTCTCCAGGAAAAGTTGTAGTATCAATCTCTCAAATGAGACAAAGGAATCCTCCCATAGTGTAGTATATTTAATTATACCATAGGGACAAACAGTATTTTTTGCATAACACTTACGTAGCAGCCAGTTCAAGAAAAAAATCTCATGCTTTTAGATGAGGATATATCTGTTTGGGTGTACAGCTGAATCCACAGGTGTAACAAGATGGCCGCCACGCCGGAAATACGTCACCACGTCAAGCCGACGCGTTGCGTCACAATGTCATGTGACTTCATCAGGGCTGTCAATCACAGTGACGATCTCACTTTAAATACCCATCCTGTTACGAGGAAACACCCTCATAGGAGGAGTTTTCCTCAGCATCGTTCCACCACTACTTGCCGCGGCCATAATACTGAAGACCACCAGGGACTCCTATGTGAATACTACATATTCATGACTACAGCGGGCACATGTATACAGAAATCAACTGGACACTGTATACTAGTGCACCCGCTATATCTATATACCCTATCTTTAGCAGAAACATATATAAACTGACCTTATTTTTAATTAATAAAAGCAAAATTATAATAAAAAACAAAAATAAATAATTTATTTATTAAATTAAAATTAAAATATTAATTAAAATTAAAAAATAAAAAATAAATATAAATAGACCATCTTTCCTATAATTATTAATCCTTACAATATAAATATAAATGACAGCCTATGATCTCCTATTATGTATAAGGAATCTACAAGCAGATTAATTCATATCAATATCTGGAAAAAATATATATATACATGCGTACATAAAACGCACATATATATACATGTTCCTAACCTCAGTTTGATCAAAAATTATGCATATTAAAAAATATAAAAATTAAAAATTATAACAATCTTGAAAATTATTATTTTATTAAAAAATGGGGATATATATTAATAATATCCCACCTCTTCACCAGCTAATCCAAGGACCTACACCGATAAAACTCATACATATATATTCTATCCAAAAGCATGAGTTCACATGATCAATACATAAAATGGTCAAGAAAATATATATATATATGACTATCGCACCATCTCAAAATACCCTCAAAAGTCAGAGATGAAACAATTTAGATGAAACTCGATGTTCAATCCATTGGGGAAATATGTGTGCATGTTATAAATCCATTTTGACTCTATTTGGCTCAAAGAACGCACCTTATGGCTACCTCGCCAGTGTCTCTTGTATTTGGTAATACCCCAAAATTTCAATTCACTAGGATCTTTATTGTGAAATTTGGCGAAATGCTTTGAGACGCTATGCTTCGGGAACCCCTTCTTTATATTTTGTACATGTTCCCGGAGCCTGACCCACAAAGGTCGTTTAGTTCTTCCTATATACTGCAGTCCGCAACTGCATTGCAGTGCGTACACAACACCCTCTGTCCTACATGTAATAAAATCTTCGATCTTAAATTCTTTGTCACTTACAGATGAAGAAAAACACATCAATTTCTTGTTCTTTCCTTTAGTGGATTTGCACGCATAACATGCCCTGCACGGAAAAAACCCATTTGTATCTAAAAAGGTGACTATATTCTTTTTAATGGGTGGATCAAGGACATTTTTCACAATTTTATCTCTTAATGATGGAGCTTTTCTATATCTGAAAATAGGGAATTCCGATATTATCTCCTTTAGGGCCGGATCGGCTTTCAATAGTGGCCAGTATCTTCTGAAAATAGTCTCCACTTTCTTGTAATGGACATTAAAATCTAGGCACATTGCCAGTTGGTTTTTTTGTTCCTCAATTTTTTCTCGATCTACAAGGAGTAGATCTCTTTTTGTATTACCAACTTCCTGGATCGCTTTACTAATTACATGCTGTGGGTAACCTTTGGCTATAAATCTATGGCCTATATTTGTTGCTTGGCTAAGAAAGTCCTCCTGTGTGGTACAATTTCTTCTGAGTCTGATCATTTGACCTTTAGGTATATTCAATAACAATGGCGGGAAATGGCAGCTGTCTTGAGGAATGTAACCATTCCTATCGACACTCTTAAAGAATGTCTTCGTGATAATTTTATTTTGTATGATTTTAATATCTAAATCTAGAAAGCTTATATGCTCCCGACTATGTTCCCAAGATAAAACAATATTATTGTTGTTCTTATTTAGATTATCAAAGAAATATAGTAAATCTTCTTCACTTCCCTTCCATAATACTATAATATCATCTATATATCTTTTAAACAGTATTAGTTCTTTTGGGGGTCTCAAATATACTGCCTTCTCTTCCCAGTGCGCCATGAACATGTTTGCCACACTGGGAGCAAAACGAGCTCCCATGGCTACACCTTTAACCTGATTATAAAAAATATTATTATGCCAGAAATAATTATGTTTCAAGCAAAATTCTAAGCAATCCAGAATGTATTTTCTCTGCCCTCTTTTTAAATTCCCATATTCTTTTAAGCCCCATTCAGTAGCTTCCATACCTTGTGTATGACCAATAATTGTATACAACGATGAGACATCAGCCGTTGCCAAGATCACATCATTACCATCTACTTTATCCAACATTTGTATTAGGTGCTTAGTATCTCTCAAAAAGGACTTAGTTCCTCTCACCAATGGTTGAAGGAACATATCTACATATTGTCCCAATCGTGCCAGTAAAGATCCAATTCCATTCACTATGGGACGTCCAGGGGGATGAGTATTGTTTTTATGAATTTTTGGGATGGTATAAATAATTGGAATCCTGCAGATTTCAGGAACAAGATATCTGGCTTCTTTTTTATTCAAATACTCTTTCTTACATCCTCTTTTGATCAATTTTTCTAATTCCTTCTTATAATTGGCCGTAGGGTCTTTTTTAATCATCTCATAGGTGCTATTATCACTTAATTGAGTACCTAATTCTTCTAAATAATATATTTTCGACATGACCACTATTCCCCCTCCCTTATCGGCCGGCCTGACCACTATGTCATTTCTCTGCGTTAGCATCTTAATTCCTTTTTTCATATCCATGTTAGGCCGAAACCTTGGGAGTTTCAAAGATTCCAAATCTTGACTCACCATTTTTTTAAAAGATTCAATTTGACAATTATTACTAATCTGAGGGTTGAATAGAGATTTGTTCCTTAATCGGGTATGTTGAATATTACTAACTGGTGCACTATTAATCATATTTCTAGTACTAGATAAACCCATAAAATACTTTTTAATATTAATCTTTCTAATAAATTTCTGTAGGTCTATAAAAATATCAAATTTATTTGCTGGTTTGGGTGGGGCAAACTTCAATCCTTTGTCCAACACAAGAATTTCTTCCTTAGTAAGTGTAGTACCGCTGATATTGAAAATACCTTCTCCTACTACTCTATTTTTCGCTTGGACCTTCCGTCCTGCTCTGCACCCTCTTGTCTTCCGGGGCTTCTGTTGACACATCCTTCTTTCCGGGGACTTCTTTCCCCACCCTCCTTCCCTAAAAAATTCCTCTGCTGATAGTCATAATCCAATGGTTCAAATCTATTGTATAGCGGTATAGGACTTCTCCCTTCAAAACGCGGTCCTTGCCATCCCAAATGTTCCTGTCTGGGACTTCTGGGATAGAAAGGCCTATTATCCTGTCTAGGACTTCTAGGATAAGATGGTCTATATTCCTGCCTGGGAAAATAAGGAGGTCCATAGGGCTGCTGATAGGGCTGCTGATAATAATTATTATTATTATGTTTGGGATAATACACTTACTAAGGAAGAAATTCTTGTGTTGGACAAAGGATTGAAGTTTGCCCTACCCAAACCAGCAAATAAATTTGATATTTTTATAGACCTACAGAAATTTATTAGAAAGATTAATATTAAAAAGTATTTTATGGGTTTATCTAGTACTAGAAATATGATTAATAGTGCACCAGTTAGTAATATTCAACATACCCGATTAAGGAACAAATCTCTATTCAACCCTCAGATTAGTAATAATTGTCAAATTGAATCTTTTAAAAAAATGGTGAGTCAAGATTTGGAATCTTTGAAACTCCCAAGGTTTCGGCCTAACATGGATATGAAAAAAGGAATTAAGATGCTAACGCAGAGAAATGACATAGTGGTCAGGCCGGCCGATAAGGGAGGGGGAATAGTGGTCATGTCGAAAATATATTATTTAGAAGAATTAGGTACTCAATTAAGTGATAATAGCACCTATGAGATGATTAAAAAAGACCCTACGGCCAATTATAAGAAGGAATTAGAAAAATTGATCAAAAGAGGATGTAAGAAAGAGTATTTGAATAAAAAAGAAGCCAGATATCTTGTTCCTGAAATCTGCAGGATTCCAATTATTTATACCATCCTAAAAATTCATAAAAACAATACTCATCCCCCTGGACGTCCCATAGTGAATGGAATTGGATCTTTACTGGCACGATTGGGACAATATGTAGATATGTTCCTTCAACCATTGGTGAGAGGAACTAAGTCCTTTTTGAAAGATACTAAGCACCTAATACAAATGTTGGATAAAGTAGATGGTAATGATGTGATCTTGGCAACGGCTGATGTCTCATCGTTGTATACAATTATTGGTCATACACAAGGTATGGAAGCTACTGAATGGGGCTTAAAAGAATATGGGAATTTAAAAAGAGGGCAGAGAAAATACATTCTGGATTGCTTAGAATTTTGCTTGAAACATAATTATTTCTGGCATAATAATATTTTTTATAATCAGGTTAAAGGTGTAGCCATGGGAGCTCGTTTTGCTCCCAGTGTGGCAAACATGTTCATGGCGCACTGGGAAGAGGAGGCAGTATATTTGAGACCCCCGAAAGAACTAATACTGTTTAAAAGATATATAGATGATATTATAGTATTATGGAAGGGAAGTGAAGAAGATTTACTATATTTCTTTGATAATCTAAATAAGAACAACAATAATATTGTTTTATCTTGGGAACATAGTCGGGAGCATATAAGCTTTCTAGATTTAGATATTAAAATCATACAAAATAAAATTATCACGAAGACATTCTTTAAAAGTGTCGATAGGAATGGTTACATTCCTCAAGACAGCTGCCATTTCCCGCCATGGTTATTGAATATACCTAAAGGTCAAATGATCAGACTCAGAAGAAATTGTACCACACAGGAGGACTTTCTTAGCCAAGCAACAAATATAGGCCATAGATTTATAGCCAAAGGTTACCCACAGCATGTAATTAGTAAAGCGATCCAGGAAGTTGGTAATACAAAAAGAGATCTACTCCTTGTAGATCGAGAAAAAATTGAGGAACAAAAAAACCAACTGGCAATGTGCCTAGATTTTAATGTCCATTACAAGAAAGTGGAGACTATTTTCAGAAGATACTGGCCACTATTGAAAGCCGATCCGGCCCTAAAGGAGATAATATCGGAATTCCCTATTTTCAGATATAGAAAAGCTCCATCATTAAGAGATAAAATTGTGAAAAATGTCCTTGATCCACCCATTAAAAAGAATATAGTCACCTTTTTAGATACAAATGGGTTTTTTCCGTGCAGGGCATGTTATGCGTGCAAATCCACTAAAGGAAAGAACAAGAAATTGATGTGTTTTTCTTCATCTGTAAGTGACAAAGAATTTAAGATCGAAGATTTTATTACATGTAGGACAGAGGGTGTTGTGTACGCACTGCAATGCAGTTGCGGACTGCAGTATATAGGAAGAACTAAACGACCTTTGTGGGTCAGGCTCCGGGAACATGTACAAAATATAAAGAAGGGGTTCCCGAAGCATAGCGTCTCAAAGCATTTCGCCAAATTTCACAATAAAGATCCTAGTGAATTGAAATTTTGGGGTATTACCAAATACAAGAGACACTGGCGAGGTAGCCATAAGGTGCGTTCTTTGAGCCAAATAGAGTCAAAATGGATTTATAACATGCACACATATTTCCCCAATGGATTGAACATCGAGTTTCATCTAAATTGTTTCATCTCTGACTTTTGAGGGTATTTTGAGATGGTGCGATAGTCATATATATATATATTTTCTTGACCATTTTATGTATTGATCATGTGAACTCATGCTTTTGGATAGAATATATATGTATGAGTTTTATCGGTGTAGGTCCTTGGATTAGCTGGTGAAGAGGTGGGATATTATTAATATATATCCCCATTTTTTAATAAAATAATAATTTTCAAGATTGTTATAATTTTTAATTTTTATATTTTTTAATATGCATAATTTTTGATCAAACTGAGGTTAGGAACATGTATATATATGTGCGTTTTATGTACGCATGTATATATATATTTTTTCCAGATATTGATATGAATTAATCTGCTTGTAGATTCCTTATACATAATAGGAGATCATAGGCTGTCATTTATATTTATATTGTAAGGATTAATAATTATAGGAAAGATGGTCTATTTATATTTATTTTTTATTTTTTAATTTTAATTAATATTTTAATTTTAATTTAATAAATAAATTATTTATTTTTGTTTTTTATTATAATTTTGCTTTTATTAATTAAAAATAAGGTCAGTTTATATATGTTTCTGCTAAAGATAGGGTATATAGATATAGCGGGTGCACTAGTATACAGTGTCCAGTTGATTTCTGTATACATGTGCCCGCTGTAGTCATGAATATGTAGTATTCACATAGGAGTCCCTGGTGGTCTTCAGTATTATGGCCGCGGCAAGTAGTGGTGGAACGATGCTGAGGAAAACTCCTCCTATGAGGGTGTTTCCTCGTAACAGGATGGGTATTTAAAGTGAGATCGTCACTGTGATTGACAGCCCTGATGAAGTCACATGACATTGTGACGCAACGCGTCGGCTTGACGTGGTGACGTATTTCCGGCGTGGCGGCCATCTTGTTACACCTGTGGATTCAGCTGTACACCCAAACAGATATATCCTCATCTGAAAGCATGAGATTTTTTTCTTGAACTGGCTGCTACGTAAGTGTTATGCAAAAAATACTGTTTGTCCCTATGGTATAATTAAATATACTACACTATGGGAGGATTCCTTTGTCTCATTTGAGAGATTGATACTACAACTTTTCCTGGAGAAGAGCCAGTGTGGGAATATTGGTCTGAGAAAACTGCCCTTGGAGTGTTTCATTGCCTGGAGGATCCGTGAGAGGGATCCACTACTGCTCTTTGATCCGCAAGGGTCGAAGGGATGAGGTGAGAGGCTAATCCAGATGGTGGTTGGATTCTCAGATTTGGACGCACTCAGAAATTTGCACGAGTTTCACCTATGGTCACTAACAGTATTATTTGGAAGCACCATTTACTGTTTTGTCACCATTAGTATATATATTTTTTTGGACTTTGAGATTTCATTTTGTTTGTACTATTATTACCATCATTTCACTTCACAATAGGCACGTGGGATTGCACCATATATATGTGTATTTTTGCTTTATTCATATATATATGGATGGTGTTTTTCATACATGTTTTTCACAAGTTTTGAGCTATTTACTTTATTTGTGTTAATGATATTTAACGAGCACTTATTGATATGTATTATTAATGTTGCCATTGTTATCTAATTTCACTTAATTTGTTGATTTAAGATCCCTCATTCACATAGTTGCATTATTTGAATGTAGCGCTGCATCCCTTATTACTTTCACCTATGCAAAATGTTGTAATTCCTACACCGTTCACCTGATTTGGATGTAAATACCCTCAAATTAAAGCTGACAGTCTGCAGTTAAAGCACATCTTGTTCGTTTCATTTCAAATCCATTGTGGTGGTGTATAGAGCCAAAAATGTTAGAATTGTGTCGATGTCCCAATATTTATGGACCTGACTGTATCACCCTCACGTCTACCATCTCCCTACTACTGCTCTCATCACCTGCTGCTAATACTTAACTCACCTGCTAACCAAAACATCAGGACAGGAAGGCATGTGCACTCGTATACATCCCGCTCCCATCTTACTTTCCTCACCCTCCTTCTTCTCCTACCCTCTGGGGATATCTCCCTGAACCTTGGTCCTCCAGTATCTCACCCCCATACCAGGCACCCTCTTTCCTCTGGGAATAGCCTCAATCCACCCAATTTAATCTCAGTCCAATCTCAATCTAAAATCCACCCTCGCTTTTTCATGTGCACTCTAAAATGCCCGCTCTTTAATAAGCTCACCTCCATCCATGACCTTTTTGACTCCCACTCCCTTAATCTATTAGCAATTACAGAAACCTGGCTTCAAGCATCAGATTCTGCTACTCCCGCAGAACTTTCCCATGGAGGCCTCCACTGAATTCAGACCCAGTGGTCGGAAGGAAGGTGAAGTTGGTTTGCTTCTATCCCCACTGAGCACCTTTCAAGTCCTTCCTACCCCTTCCTTTCTACCAGGGGCGGACTGACCATTTGGAAACTCAGGCACTGCCCGAGGGCCCGAAGTCAGTAGGGGGCCCCATGAGATGCCCCTGGTACCTTTTTCATAGGCTTTTTTGAGTTTGGGCAAGGACACAGGGGCCCCATGATCCCCTATTGCCCGGGGGCCCTATGAGTTGTCAGTCCGCCCCTGCTTTCTACCCTTCTTTTCTTTCAAGACTCACTGCATTCAGCTGTTTTCTCCAATCTCTCTGAAGTTTGCAGTGTTCTATCGTCCTCCTGGATCAGTGTTGTGCTTTCTTAATGACTTCTCTGCCTGGCTACCCTATTTTCTCTTCTCTGAATTATCCACTATCATTCGTAGTGATTTTAACATCCCTATTAATGTGAACAATCTAACTACATCCCAACTCTTCACCCTAACCTCATCTTTTGCCTTAACACAATGGACACAGTCCTCCACTCACTCTGATGGGAATACATTAGACCTTGTTTTCTCCCATTTTTGCACTCCCTACAACCTCACAAACACCCCCTTTCCTCTCTTTGATCACAATTTCATCACCTTCACAGTGTCTTCATCTTCAAACACCTATCCCTCCAAACAGCAAACAATTACCCACAGAATCCTTCACAACTTTAACCCTTCTCTTTTCTACTCTGCAGCTGACCACCTCTATGACAGAATCTCTCCCCTGTCTTACCCTGACCTGGCCTCTTCTGTCTACAACAGTTTGCTTTCATCCACACTAGACTCACTTGCTCCTCTAACTACACAATGGCTGCGACCATTACAACCTTAGCAGACTGACGACACCAGAAATCTTAAGAGACATATTCGTGCGCTGGAGCAATTGTGGCATAAAACCGAATCTCAGCAAGCATTCACCCTATATAAATCTGCTTTCTTAAAATACAATTCCTCCCTCCATGCTGCCAAACAAGCCTACTTTGTCACTCTTATTATTACCTTGTCATCCAGTCCTTGTCATCTCTTCTCTACTATTAACTCTCTGCTTATTCCACCTTCACTCAGTAACTCACTCGCTGCTTACGAGACTGCCAATCATTTCAAAAACAAGATTGATACTATTCGTAGGGGCATCTACACTACACAGACATCCATCCCACTTAGCATACCTTATACTAAACCTCCCTCAACACTTTCCTCTTTTGACTTGTTACTACTGCAGAGGTCACTAAAGTTTTCTCTGAAGCCCATCTCACCACCTGCCCCCTGGATCCTGTTCCCTCTCAACTACTACGGTCACCCTCTTCTTCTATCCTTTTCTCCCTCACTACATCTTCAATCTTTCCCTTTCTACTGGCACCTTCCTCTCCCCTCTAAAGCATGCACAGATCACTAGTATACTTAAAGAGCCCTCAGTAGACCCCACCAACTTTGACAACCTAAGACCAATCTCTCTACTCCCGATTACCTCTAAACTCTTAGAACGCTTAGTCTACCTCACTGACAACAACCTTCTTGACCCTTTACAGTCTGGCTTTCGCTCTCTACACTCCACTGAAACTGCCATACTGAAACTCACTAATGATTTACTAACTGATCCATACTCTTACTACTTGGCCACTACTCCATACTCTTACTACTTGACCTCTCTGTGGCTTTTGACACTGTTGACCATCCCTTTCTCCTCAACAAACTCTACTCTCTTGACCTCTGAGACTCTGCTCTCTCCTGGTTCTCCTCCTACCTATCGCAGCACTACTTCAGTGTTACCTATAACTCCTTCCTCTTTCTGTAGGGGTCCCTCAAGGTTCTGTCCTTGGACCCCTTCTCTTCTCCATCTACACCTCCTCCCTTGGTCACTTGATAAACTCCTATGGCTTCAAATACCATCTCTATGCTAATGACACACAAATCTATCTTTCTACTCCTCACCTCACCCCTTCAGTCTCCTCTCGCATTACTAACCTACTAAGTGACATATCAGCATGGATGTCACTCCACTTCCTCAAACTAAATCTTTCTAAAACGGAGCTCATACTATTCCCTCCAGCCCATGCCCCTAACCCTGACTTCTCCATCAAGATCAATAATACAACCATCAGTCCCTCTCCTCATGCCAGGGTACTAGGTGTAATCTTAGACTCCCATCTGTCCTTTCAGCCCCAAATCCAATCACTGTCCAAATCTTGTAAACTTCACCTCCGCAACATCTCCAAGATACGCCCAATCTTAACCACTAAAACCACTAAGCAACTTATTCACTCCCTAGTTATCTCTCGCCTTGACTATTGTAACTCCCAACTCATTGGCCGACCTAATCGCAGGCTATCCCCTCTTCAGTCTATCATGAATGCTGCTGCCAGACTCATCCACCTTAGCAACCACTCCATATCTGCCATCCCCCTCTGCCAATCCCTCCACTGGCTTCCCATTGCCCAACAAATAAAATTCAAAACATTAACAATAACATATAAAGCCATTTATAACTCTGCCCCAAATTACATCACCAATCTTGTCTCCAAATATCACCCACATTTTGCTCTCCGCTCCTCCCATGACCTCCTGCTTTCTAGCTCCCTTGTCTCCTCCTCCCATGCTCATCTCCAGGACTTCTCCAGAGTCACCCCCCATCCCCTGGAACTCTCTACCCCAATTTATCTGACTATCACCTACTTTGCCCACTTGTAGACGCTCTTAAAACCTATCTCTTCAGGGAATCCTGCCTTCAGCTAATAACCAAATCTTCTATTTCTCCTATCAGTTCATCCCCCAAACCTTTTGTACTACCAGCCCCTCCCTCTTAGATTGTAAGCTCCAAGGAGCAAGGCCTTCCTAGCCATCTTGTATTGAACTGTATCGTTGCTGTATTGTCTCCCTTTATATTGTAAAGCGCTGAGCAAACTGTCGGAGCTATATAAATCCTGTATAATAAAAAATAATAATTGTCAGGGATCACCGCCGCGATGGGCTCGGCGCAGGCGCAGTGCACCGCCCTGTGTTGGAATGCGAGCACTGGGACCTGGCCGACTGCGGCAAGTGAGTTCGCGCATGCGCAGTAGGGACCGCGGGCGCGCGCGTGGCACCAATGACAGCGCAGGGCGGGATATTTAAATGGCCCTGAGCTGTCATTCAGTGCCTTCTGGTCTTACCTGTATCCTGTATCCTGCGAACCTGTACCTAGTAAGTTGTTGACCCGGATTGTTCTTGACCTGCTGATTTCTCCTGCACAGACCCTTGCTTTGCCTGACCTCTCTCCTGAATGCCCCCCACTAGATCTGACCTGCTGTTGCTGACCTGGCGTGTGACCCGAATATTCTCTGCCCGCTACCTTGTACCGTACCATCCTCTCTGTTACCGATTTGGCCTGTCTGACTTCGCACTTGCTCAGCCATCCATCCACCCCATCGGGGTCACCTGACCTCCTCATATCAGGCTCTCCCCTGTTGGATCCCCTGGCGAACACCCCTACCACTGACGGGTGTACTCAGTAGTCGCGACCTGGTCTTGGGGTACTCCAAGTCCATCCCCACCATCAGGGGCCCTGGTGAACAAGTACTCTGGGGCTTAGATTCTGCGCTCTGGGGACACCTGGCCAGTGGAGTGCTAGTGGTGCCGCCAGGCGGTCCTTTACAATAATACTGTATATTGCAGGTCATACGGTTAAGATCTTATGGCACTTTTGTAATATACATACATATCTATGCAAGAGATTATATTCCCTTCAAAAGATTGTTTACAAGCTAATATGTTCTGAACTCTTTTACAAGCAAAACAACCTAGTTATCAAGGACATATTTGTAAAAAATTACCTTAAAATAGTAAAACAATTTTTCAATTTATGTGTTGATCAGATACAACAATACTATTTCCTTACAAAATTTCCAAAAAGAATTTCTTAATATTGCTATAGTTTGATTTTTAGTAATCACCATTGTTAGAAATAAAGTGTGTATGTATGTGTTATAATGTAGCTATACTCAAATAGTACTCGAAAGTATGCAAATTATTTTCATTTTGTTTTGTGTATCATCAATATTTTAATTATGGACTGCTATGTATGAAACACCACCTAATTGTAGTTAAAAATTTCCATTTAAATGCTGCTACCACAAATTAGAAGGCTGCCAGACACTTGCTTTCCATATAAAACAACATCATTCAATCTGTATAGGAAAATAATATTTTATCAAATAAGGATTTGATTTAGATTTCACAGATAAACTCAAGACAGACATTTATAGTGTCTCTGTGCAACCTGATAGCAAAGTGAGCTAATGCTTGTATAAACACATAATTGATCAGAAACTTGATCCACCACTGAGAAATAAGGGTACACCTTCTGGGCCAGGTTTCTGATGTTTTATGAGTTGTATTGTCTTCACTGAATAAATTGCAAGTCAGGTAGCCAAAGGGATATTAGGTCAGACATCACATTACCATCATCTACAAGGAATCTTCACACATCTCATTGAAGATCCAGAGACTCATCATCTGACACACACTTCACTGACCCTAGGACCCACATCTTCCAGAATTGTTAGAAGCCATTTTGAGAAGACAAACCCCACCAATTGGTCGGATGCCGTTGAAAGGGTCTGGTCAACGGCCATTTCAAAGTCTACATCTGTTTTTGGAGGGTAACTATATCGTATTATTCTCTTGGATATTTTTCTTGTCTTAATTATTAGGCTAAATGCAATATTCTTTGCAATAATTTATCATTACCAATACCATAACTAGAGATGAGCGAAGAAATGAAAAATTCGATTCGACTGATTCGGCGAATTCGTGGACAATATTCGATTCGAGTCGAATAAATTCGCTGTGAATTTAACTTAAAAAAGGGTGTTTCTAGGCTTCAGAGAGACTTAATATTAGTGCAGAACACTGTACCTTTAATTTAAATGCCCTTGGAGTCTGCTGGGGAAGAGAAATAATACTGTCTGTCAGTATGACATGCAGATGAGTGCCGTCGATCTTAGAATCACTGCACACTTCACTCCTTTGGCCAGTCACGGGGCCAAAACCAGTGTTTGGAGCCACAGTGTGGCGGTGGAGGCAGCAGCAATGGGAGGCCATACAGCAACCTATGACAAAATGGAAACCAGCAGGAGCGTGAGGAGACCTGAAAGTGGCACATGGCAGAGTGGGAGCAATGGGAGGCGGTACAGGGACCCAGGTCACACTATGGGCCCAGCAGCAGCGTGACCAGGCGGTACGGGGGCCCATGGCCGATATGGGGCTTGGTGGCACCTATGGAAGGCCTGTAATCTGCCAGCAACCTATGACAAAATGGACAACCGCAGGAGTGTGAGGAGATTTCAAAGTGGCACATGGCAGAGTGGAAGCAATGGGAGGCCGTACAGGGACCCAGGTCACACTGTGGGACCAGCATCAGCGTGAACAGGCGGTACGGGGGCCCATGGCCGATTTGACCTCATTCATCCCATAGTCCTGCCGACTCACGAATAGCGTGGCCTCCTCAAAGGGCCTGAGCAAGCGCAGGTGTCACACATGAGCTGCCAATGGCTGACATCTAAGTTACACAGGGAGTACCTTTATCCGCTTTTAACATCAGGAAATCTGTGATGGCCTTTAGCTGTTCGTAAAGGCGGTCTAACATATGTAGGGTTGAATTCCACCTTGTTGCAACGTCACAGCATGAGGAGTCGGTACGGGGGCCCATGGCAGATTACATGTCTGGCAGCAGCTATGTGAGGCCCGTAATCTGCCTGCACCCTATGTCAAAAAATTTAACACACCAGCAGTGTGAAGAGACCTGAAAGTGGCACATGGCAGCAGAGTGTGGCGATGGAGACAGCAGCAATGGGAGGCCGTACAGGGACCCATGAGAGACTCTAGACTTGGCAGCAGCATGAGGAGGCGGTATATAGGGGCCCATGGCAGATTAGGGGCCTGGCAGCAGCTATGTGAGGCCCGTAATCTGCCTGCACCCTATGTCCAAAAATTTAACACACCAGCAGTGTGAAGAGACCTGAAAGTGGCACATGGCAGCAGAGTGTGGCGATGGAGACAGCAGCAATGGGAGGCCGTACAGGGACCCATGACAGACTCTGGACTTGGCAGCAGCATGAGGAGGCGGTATATAGGGGCCCATGGCAGATTAGGGGCCTGGCAGCAGCTATGTGAGGCCCGTAATCTGCCTGCACCCTATGTCAAAAAATTTAACACACCAGCAGTGTGAAGAGACCTGAAAGTGGCACATGGCAGCAGAGTGTGGCGATGGAGACAGCAGCAATGGGAGGCCGTACAGGGACCCATGAGAGACTCTAGACTTGGCAGCAGCATGAGGAGGCGGTATATAGGGGCCCATGGCAGATTAGGGGCCTGGCAGCAGCTATGTGAGGCCCGTAATCTGCCTGCACCCTATGTCAAAAAATTTAACACACCAGCAGTGTGAAGAGACCTGAAAGTGGCACATGGCAGCAGAGTGTGGCGATGGAGACAGCAGCAATGGGAGGCCGTACAGGGACCCATGACAGACTCTAGACTTGGCAGCAGCATGAGGAGGCGGTATATAGGGGCCCATGGCAGATTAGGGGCCTGGCAGCAGCTATGTGAGGCCCGTAATCTGCCTGCACCCTATGTCAAAAAATTAAACACACCAGCAGTGTGAAGAGACCTGAAAGTGGCACATGGCAGCAGAGTGTGGCGATGGAGACAGCAGCAATGGGAGGCCGTACAGGGACCCATGACAGACTCTGGACTTGGCAGCAGCATGAGGAGGCGGTATATAGGGGCCCATGGCAGATTAGGGGCCTGGCAGCAGCTATGTGAGGCCCGTAATCTGCCTGCACCCTATGTCAAAAAATTTAACACACCAGCAGTGTGAAGAGACCTGAAAGTGGCACATGGCAGCAGAGTGTGGCGATGGAGACAGCAGCAATGGGAGGCCGTACAGGGACCCATGAGAGACTCTAGACTTGGCAGCAGCATGAGGAGGCGGTATATAGGGGCCCATGGCAGATTAGGGGCCTGGCAGCAGCTATGTGAGGCCCGTAATCTGCCTGCACCCTATGTCAAAAAATTTAACACACCAGCAGTGTGAAGAGACCTGAAAGTGGCACATGGCAGCAGAGTGTGGCGATGGAGACAGCAGCAATGGGAGGCCGTACAGGGACCCATGAGAGACTCTAGACTTGGCAGCAGCATGAGGAGGCGGTATATAGGGGCCCATGGCAGATTAGGGGCCTGGCAGCAGCTATGTGAGGCCCGTAATCTGCCTGCACCCTATGTCAAAAAATTAAACACACCAGCAGTGTGAAGAGACCTGAAAGTGGCACATGGCAGCAGAGTGTGGCGATGGAGACAGCAGCAATGGGAGGCCTTACAGGGACCCATGACAGACTCTGGACTTGGCAGCAGCATGAGGAGGCGGTATATAGGGGCCCATGGCAGATTAGGGGCCTGGCAGCAGCTATGTGAGGCCCGTAATCTGCCTGCACCCTATGTCTAAAAATTTAACACACCAGCAGTGTGAAGAGACCTGAAAGTGGCACATGGCAGCAGAGTGTGGCGATGGAGACAGCAGCAATGGGAGGCCGTACAGGGACCCATGACAGACTCTAGACTTGGCAGCAGCATGAGGAGGCGGTATATAGGGGCCCATGGCAGATTAGGGGCCTGGCAGCAGCTATGTGAGGCCCGTAATCTGCCTGCACCCTATGTCAAAAAATTAAACACACCAGCAGTGTGAAGAGACCTGAAAGTGGCACATGGCAGCAGAGTGTGGCGATGGAGACAGCAGCAATGGGAGGCCGTACAGGGACCCATGAGAGACTCTAGACTTGGCAGCAGCATGAGGAGGCGGTATATAGGGGCCCATGGCAGATTAGGGGCCTGGCAGCAGCTATGTGAGGCCCGTAATCTGCCTGCACCCTATGTCAAAAAATTTAACACACCAGCAGTGTGAAGAGACCTGAAAGTGGCACATGGCAGCAGAGTGTGGCGATGGAGACAGCAGCAATGGGAGGCCGTACAGGGACCCATGAGAGACTCTAGACTTGGCAGCAGCATGAGGAGGCGGTATATAGGGGCCCATGGCAGATTAGGGGCCTGGCAGCAGCTATGTGAGGCCCGTAATCTGCCTGCACCCTATGTCAAAAAATTTAACACACCAGCAGTGTGAAGAGACCTGAAAGTGGCACATGGCAGCAGAGTGTGGCGATGGAGACAGCAGCAATGGGAGGCCGTACAGGGACCCATGACAGACTCTAGACTTGGCAGCAGCATGAGGAGGCGGTATATAGGGGCCCATGGCAGATTAGGGACCTGGCAGCAGCTATGTGAGGCCCGTAATCTGCCTGCACCCTATGTCAAAAAATTAAACACACCAGCAGTGTGAAGAGACCTGAAAGTGGCACATGGCAGCAGAGTGTGGCGATGGAGACAGCAGCAATGGGAGGCCATACAGGGACCCATGACAGACTCTGGACTTGGCAGCAGCATGAGGAGGCGGTATATAGGGGCCCATGGCAGATTAGGGGCCTGGCAGCAGCTATGTGAGGCCCGTAATCTGCCTGCACCCTATGTCAAAAAATTTAACACACCAGCAGTGTGAAGAGACCTGAAAGTGGCACATGGCAGCAGAGTGTGGCGATGGAGACAGCAGCAATGGGAGGCCGTACAGGGACCCATGAGAGACTCTAGACTTGGCAGCAGCATGAGGAGGCGGTATATAGGGGCCCATGGCAGATTAGGGGCCTGGCAGCAGCTATGTGAGGCCCGTAATCTGCCTGCACCCTATGTCAAAAAATTTAACACACCAGCAGTGTGAAGAGACCTGAAAGTGGCACATGGCAGCAGAGTGTGGCGATGGAGACAGCAGCAATGGGAGGCCGTACAGGGACCCATGACAGACTCTAGACTTGGCAGCAGCATGAGGAGGCGGTATATAGGGGCCCATGGCAGATTAGGGGCCTGGCAGCAGCTATGTGAGGCCCGTAATCTGCCTGCACCCTATGTCAAAAAATTTAACACACCAGCAGTGTGAAGAGACCTGAAAGTGGCACATGGCAGCAGAGTGTGGCGATGGAGACAGCAGCAATGGGAGGCCGTACAGGGACCCATGACAGACTCTAGACTTGGCAGCAGCATGAGGAGGCGGTATATAGGGGCCCATGGCAGATTAGGGGCCTGGCAGCAGCTATGTGAGGCCCGTAATCTGCCTGCACCCTATGTCAAAAAATTTAACACACCAGCAGTGTGAAGAGACCTGAAAGTGGCACATGGCAGCAGAGTGTGGCGATGGAGACAGCAGCAATGGGAGGCCGTACAGGGACCCATGACAGACTCTAGACTTGGCAGCAGCATGAGGAGGCGGTATATAGGGGCCCATGGCAGATTAGGGGCCTGGCAGCAGCTATGTGAGGCCCGTAATCTGCCTGCACCCTATGTCAAAAAATTAAACACACCAGCAGTGTGAAGAGACCTGAAAGTGGCACATGGCAGCAGAGTGTGGCGATGGAGACAGCAGCAATGGGAGGCCGTACAGGGACCCATGAGAGACTCTAGACTTGGCAGCAGCATGAGGAGGCGGTATATAGGGGCCCATGGCAGATTAGGGGCCTGGCAGCAGCTATGTGAGGCCCGTAATCTGCCTGCACCCTATGTCAAAAAATTTAACACACCAGCAGTGTGAAGAGACCTGAAAGTGGCACATGGCAGCAGAGTGTGGCGATGGAGACAGCAGCAATGGGAGGCCGTACAGGGACCCATGACAGACTCTAGACTTGGCAGCAGCATGAGGAGGCGGTATATAGGGGCCCATGGCAGATTAGGGGCCTGGCAGCAGCTATGTGAGTCCCGTAATCTGCCTGCACCCTATGTCAAAAAATTTAACACACCAGCAGTGTGAAGAGACCTGAAAGTGGCACATGGCAGCAGAGTGTGGCGATGGAGACAGCAGCAATGGGAGGCCGTACAGGGACCCATGACAGACTCTAGACTTGGCAGCAGCATGAGGAGGCGGTATATAGGGGCCCATGGCAGATTAGGGGCCTGGCAGCAGCTATGTGAGGCCCGTAATCTGCCTGCACCCTATGTCAAAAAATTTAACACACCAGCAGTGTGAAGAGACCTGAAAGTGGCACATGGCAGCAGAGTGTGGCGATGGAGACAGCAGCAATGGGAGGCCGTACAGGGACCCATGAGAGACTCTAGACTTGGCAGCAGCATGAGGAGGCGGTATATAGGGGCCCATGGCAGATTAGGGGCCTGGCAGCAGCTATGTGAGGCCCGTAATCTGCCTGCACCCTATGTCAAAAAATTTAACACACCAGCAGTGTGAAGAGACCTGAAAGTGGCACATGGCAGCAGAGTGTGGCGATGGAGACAGCAGCAATGGGAGGCCGTACAGGGACCCATGAGAGACTCTAGACTTGGCAGCAGCATGAGGAGGCGGTATATAGGGGCCCATGGCAGATTAGGGGCCTGGCAGCAGCTATGTGAGGCCCGTAATCTGCCTGCACCCTATGTCAAAAAATTAAACACACCAGCAGTGTGAAGAGACCTGAAAGTGGCACATGGCAGCAGAGTGTGGCGATGGAGACAGCAGCAATGGGAGGCCTTACAGGGACCCATGACAGACTCTGGACTTGGCAGCAGCATGAGGAGGCGGTATATAGGGGCCCATGGCAGATTAGGGGCCTGGCAGCAGCTATGTGAGGCCCGTAATCTGCCTGCACCCTATGTCTAAAAATTTAACACACCAGCAGTGTGAAGAGACCTGAAAGTGGCACATGGCAGCAGAGTGTGGCGATGGAGACAGCAGCAATGGGAGGCCGTACAGGGACCCATGACAGACTCTAGACTTGGCAGCAGCATGAGGAGGCGGTATATAGGGGCCCATGGCAGATTAGGGGCCTGGCAGCAGCTATGTGAGGCCCGTAATCTGCCTGCACCCTATGTCAAAAAATTAAACACACCAGCAGTGTGAAGAGACCTGAAAGTGGCACATGGCAGCAGAGTGTGGCGATGGAGACAGCAGCAATGGGAGGCCGTACAGGGACCCATGAGAGACTCTGGACTTGGCAGCAGCATGAGGAGGCGGTATATAGGGGCCCATGGCAGATTAGGGGCCTGGCAGCAGCTATGTGAGGCCCGTAATCTGCCTGCACCCTATGTCAAAAAATTAAACACACCAGCAGTGTGAAGAGACCTGAAAGTGGCACATGGCAGCAGAGTGTGGCGATGGAGACAGCAGCAATGGGAGGCCGTACAGGGACCCATGAGAGACTCTAGACTTGGCAGCAGCATGAGGAGGCGGTATATAGGGGCCCATGGCAGATTAGGGGCCTGGCAGCAGCTATGTGAGGCCCGTAATCTGCCTGCACCCTATGTCAAAAAATTTAACACACCAGCAGTGTGAAGAGACCTGAAAGTGGCACATGGCAGCAGAGTGTGGCGATGGAGACAGCAGCAATGGGAGGCCGTACAGGGACCCATGAGAGACTCTAGACTTGGCAGCAGCATGAGGAGGCGGTATATAGGGGCCCATGGCAGATTAGGGGCCTGGCAGCAGCTATGTGAGGCCCGTAATCTGCCTGCACCCTATGTCAAAAAATTTAACACACCAGCAGTGTGAAGAGACCTGAAAGTGGCACATGGCAGCAGAGTGTGGCGATGGAGACAGCAGCAATGGGAGGCCGTACAGGGACCCATGAGAGACTCTAGACTTGGCAGCAGCATGAGGAGGCGGTATATAGGGGCCCATGGCAGATTAGGGGCCTGGCAGCAGCTATGTGAGGCCCGTAATCTGCCTGCACCCTATGTCAAAAAATTTAACACACCAGCAGTGTGAAGAGACCTGAAAGTGGCACATGGCAGCAGAGTGTGGCGATGGAGACAGCAGCAATGGGAGGCCGTACAGGGACCCATGAGAGACTCTAGACTTGGCAGCAGCATGAGGAGGCGGTATATAGGGGCCCATGGCAGATTAGGGGCCTGGCAGCAGCTATGTGAGGCCCGTAATCTGCCTGCACCCTATGTCAAAAAATTTAACACACCAGCAGTGTGAAGAGACCTGAAAGTGGCACATGGCAGCAGAGTGTGGCGATGGAGACAGCAGCAATGGGAGGCCATACAGGGACCCATGACAGACTCTGGACTTGGCAGCAGCATGAGGAGGCGGTATATAGGGGCCCATGGCAGATTAGGGGCCTGGCAGCAGCTATAGGAGGCCCGTAATCTGCCAGCACCCTATGTCAAAAAATTAAACACACCAGCAGTGTGAGGAGACCTGAAAGTGGCACATGTTTGAGGCATGATTCATGGCGGATTTAGTCAGTTGTGTCAGGAACTGGTGGTTTGAAATCCAGACTAATCCACGCCTGATTCATTTTCACAAACGTGAGTCTCTCCACACTTTGGGTGGACAGTCGTGTCCTCCGCGGAGTTACAATACCTCCTGCCGCACTAAACACGCGCTCCGATGCCACGCTACTGGCCGGGCATGACAGCCTTTCAAGGGCAAATTCAGCTAGTTGGGGCCAAAGGTCAAGTTTCGTTGCCCAGTAGTCAAGGGGATTGTCTACCTCGGTTGGCAGGGTGCTGTCCAAGTAGGCCCAAGCCTGTTGTTTGAGCTCCTGCTCCAGGTCCACCTGATGCTGCTGCTGCTGCTGCGGCTGGTTAGTAGTTTCCTCACTGCGCTGGTGAAGAAAGCTACTCATCATCGACTGCAGACTGAGGCAGCCACTGCTGGTGGAGCTGCCACTGCTCCTACCACCCCACCCCTCCCCTGCTGCCATGCCAGCGGAACGCGAGCGCACAGGGCCCACAGTGTCTGAGGATGGACGTTGGCGCACAAAGGCAGAGACCAACTGACTACATAGGTGGTTTTTATAGTACGTAATTTTGGCCTCCCTCTCAGCAGGTGTGAAAAAGGCCACCATTTTGGACCGGTAGCGAGGGTCCAACAAGGTGGACAGCCAAAAGTCATCCCTCTGTCTGATGGTTATTATTCGGCTGTCGCTACGCAAGCAACCGAGCATGCTATGGGCCATTTGTGCCAAGGAATGCGAGGGACTCCCTGCCTCCATCTCCACAGCATACTGCCACGGTGCGTCTGGGTCCTCTGTCTCCTCCTCCTCCTCCTCTACCAGATGCTCCTGCTCCTCCACTCCTGTCCGCTGAGTGGAAAAACCACCCATTTCACTCAATAATTCCTGAGCACAAATGTCCTCCTCTACCTCCTCCTCTTCTTCCTGTCCTGCCCCCACAGGGGTCATGTGGCGTTGAGATCTGTGCGCCACGTCTACCGCACCCTGACCAGCCATTGTTAACAGCATTTGTTCCAGGACGTGCAACAGAGGAATGACGTCGTTCATCCCATAGTCCTGCCGACTCACGAATAGCGTGGCCTCCTCAAAGGGCCTGAGCAAGCGGCAGGTGTCACGCATGAGCTGCCAATGGCTGACATCTAAGTTACACAGGGGAGTACCTTTATCCGCTTGTAACATCAGGAAATCGGTGATGGCCTTTCGCTGCTCGTAAAGGCGGTCTAACATGTGTAGGGTTGAATTCCACCTTGTTGCAACGTCGCAGATCAGGCGATGCTGTGGAATTCCGTTCTGCCGCTGCAGCTCAATGAGGGTGTTCTTTGCGGTGTAGGAATGGCTGAAATGCATGCACAGTTTACGTGACATTTTAAGGATGTCTTGCAGTGGGATGGTGGATTTTAGGAACCGCTTGACAACCAGATTGAACACGTGAGCCATGCATGGCGCATGGCACAACCTTCCTTGACGCAGAGCAGACACCATGTTCTTTCCGTTGTCAGTCAACATGGTTCCGATTTTTAGTTTGCGCGGAGACAGCCATCTGTCGATTTCTCTGTTCATTACACTCAGCAGTTCCTCCCCTGTGTGACTACGTTCGCCAAGGCATACCAGGTGCAGCACAGCGTGACACCGTTGCGCCCTGCACATGTGATATGCCGGTCGGGTAATGGGACTTGGCACGGGGGTGGCGGCTGAGGACACGGCGGAAAAAGAGGTGGTAGAGGCGGACATGCTTGCTGGACCAAGGACGTGCAAACGTGGAGGCAAAAGCGTCGTGACCTGTCCAAGTTGCTGGTGCGGCTGTGCCGGCACCACGTTCACCCAGTGGGCCGTAAATGACATGTACTGTCCCTGACCGTAGTTACAGCTCCACACGTCGGCGCTGCCGTGCACTTTGGCAGAGACCGACATGCTCAAAGACTGGCCCACCATCTCTTCTACATGTGAATGCAGGGCTGGCACTGCCTTTTGGGCAAAGAAATGACGGCTTGGCACTCTCCACCGCGGCGCGGCACAAGCCATCATTTCTCGGAAAGGTGCTGAGTCCACCAGTTGGAAAGGGAGGGACTGCAGCACCAGCAACTTGGACAGGAGGACGTTCAGCTTTTGCACCGTCGGGTGCGTGCTCGCAAACTGTTGTCTCTTGGATACGGATTCCAAGAAAGACTGTTGACGGAATCCGAGAAGAGGAGTAGCAGGAGAAGGAGCATCTGAACGAGCGGAAGATGCCAATGAGCGACAACTCCCCTCAGCAGAGGTGTTGGAGCCTTGACTGGCTGATAGAGGGCGATTGACGACGTCGGGTGACGGAGCAAGTAACGGAGCGGGTGATGGAGCGGGGGCTGGGGCAGGCAGAACCGCCGTATGTTTATCACGGTTTTCCCAGGCCACCGAATGGTGACGCTGCATATGCTGACGCAACGCTGTAGTCCCAACATGGGCCCCCTGGCCACGCTTGCATTTCTGGCCACATAGTCGACATACGGCTACGTTTACTTCCTCGGGCGGCTTGAGGAAAAATTGCCACACCACCGAGTAGGAAACTTTGCCCCCGCTACTCTTCACTGGCTGACTGCTACTTCCTCCGTGCGCAACGGCACCACTACTGGCCGTGGTGGTAGGCTGCAGTGGAGCTGGTGCTCTACTCCGTGGACGTTTGGCTCCACTGACACTGATGCGACCCTGCTGCTGTCTCCTGGGCAACCCACCGACTGTTTTGCTCGCTGCCAAGCTGCCACCCTCTTCTCCTGATGATGCGGAAGAAATTGCCTGATGACGACGAGGCTGCCAAGTGCGATCAACCTCCTCATCATCAAGTAGGGTCTCCGCCTCACTACTAGCCCCCTCGGCTGCGTCTGGGTCAGGAGACAGACCTGTCTCTAGACCGGCTACCGAGCCACTCTCCTCGCCAGTACTTGTTCGCTTGGCTGCTGAAAAGGCCGATGTCTCCCCCCGTTCCTGACCGCCCTCTGTTAGCTCTTCCTCACTGTACAGTGGGGCTGAGCCCACAGCATGCGATACTTCGCTTGGTGAGGGAACAGCAAAGGACAGGGGCAGGTAGAGGACACGTGATTTCAGTGGGCTTGGTCCCGGGCCATGCCAACTAACGGTTGTGTCTGACGTACCCACCGACCGTTGGCTGTAGGTGTCAGAGGTGACCTGGGAAGAGGAAGACGACCGAGCCAACCAATCAATGACGGCAGGGTTGTCGGTGGAGACACGACCGCTGGATGACACCGGGAGCACTGGCCTCTGGCTGCGAATACTGCTGCCTCGACCCCTTCCTCTGCTGCCACGTCTGCTCGCTCCTAAAACATTGCCTCCTCTGCCACTCCTCTGCATGTTGTCTGACATACTATTTAATTCAACGATTAGGTGTCCCTGAGTAACAATTCTCTGGCACTCAGTAACAATTCTGTCTGTCCCTGAGTATGAATTCTGTGGCCCTGAGTAACAATTATGTGTCTGTGCGAGTAACAATTCTGTGTCTGTGCGAGTAACAATTCTGTGTCTGTGCAAGTAACAATTTTGTGTCTGTGCGAGTAACAATTCTCTGGCACTCAGTAACAATTCTGTCTGTCCCTGAGTAACAATTCTCTGGCACTCAGTAACAATTCTGTCTGTCCCTGAGTATGAATTCTGTGGCCCTGAGTAACAATTCTGTGTCTGTGCGAGTAACAATTCTGTGTCTGTGCAAGTAACAATTTTGTGTCTGTGCGAGTAACAATTCTCTGGCACTCAGTAACAATTCTGTCTGTCCCTGAGTAACAATTCTCTGGCACTCAGTAACAATTCTGTCTGTCCCTGAGTATGAATTCTGTGGCCCTGAGTAACAATTCTGTGTCTGTGCGAGTAACAATTCTGTGTCTGTGCAAGTAACAATTTTGTGTCTGTGCGAGTAACAATTCTCTGGCACTCAGTAACAATTCTGTCTGTCCCTGAGTAACAATTCTCTGGCACTCAGTAACAATTCTGTCTGTCCCTGAGTAACAATTCTCTGGCACTCAGTAACAATTCTGTCTATCCCTGAGTATGAATTCTGTGGCCCTGAGTAACAATTCTGTGTCTGTGCGAGTAACAATTCTGTGTCTGTGCAAGTAACAATTTTGTGTCTGTGCGAGTAACAATTCTCTGGCACTCAGTAACAATTCTGTCTGTCCCTGAGTAACAATTCTCTGGCACTCAGTAACAATTCTGTCTGTCCCTGAGTAACAATTCTCTGGCACTCAGTAACAATTCTGTCTGTCCCTGAGTATGAATTCTGTGGCCCTGAGTAACAATTCTGTGTCTGTGCGAGTAACAATTCTGTGTCTGTGCAAGTAACAATTTTGTGTCTGTGCGAGTAACAATTCTCTGGCACTCAGTAACAATTCTGTCTGTCCCTGAGTAACAATTCTCTGGCACTCAGTAACAATTCTGTCTGTCCCTGAGTAACAATTCTCTGGCACTCAGTAACAATTCTGTCTATCCCTGAGTATGAATTCTGTGGCCCTGAGTAACAATTCTGTGTCTGTGCGAGTAACAATTCTGTGTCTGTGCAAGTAACAATTTTGTGTCTGTGCGAGTAACAATTCTCTGGCACTCAGTAACAATTCTGTCTGTCCCTGAGTAACAATTCTCTGGCACTCAGTAACAATTCTGTCTGTCCCTGAGTAACAATTCTCTGGCACTCAGTAACAATTCTGTCTATCCCTGAGTATGAATTCTGTGGCCCTGAGTAACAATTCTGTGTCTGTGCGAGTAACAATTCTGTGTCTGTGCAAGTAACAATTTTGTGTCTGTGCGAGTAACAATTCTCTGGCACTCAGTAACAATTCTGTCTGTCCCTGAGTAACAATTCTCTGGCACTCAGTAACAATTCTGTCTGTCCCTGAGTAACAATTCTCTGGCACTCAGTAACAATTCTGTCTGTCCCTGAGTATGAATTCTGTGGCCCTGAGTAACAATTCTGTGTCTGTGCGAGTAACAATTCTGTGTCTGTGCAAGTAACAATTTTGTGTCTGTGCGAGTAACAATTCTCTGGCACTCAGTAACAATTCTGTCTGTCCCTGAGTAACAATTCTCTGGCACTCAGTAACAATTCTGTCTGTCCCTGAGTAACAATTCTCTGGCACTCAGTAACAATTCTGTCTATCCCTGAGTATGAATTCTGTGGCCCTGAGTAACAATTCTGTGTCTGTGCGAGTAACAATTCTGTGTCTGTGCAAGTAACAATTTTGTGTCTGTGCGAGTAACAATTCTCTGGCACTCAGTAACAATTCTGTCTGTCCCTGAGTAACAATTCTCTGGCACTCAGTAACAATTCTGTCTGTCCCTGAGTAACAATTCTCTGGCACTCAGTAACAATTCTGTCTATCCCTGAGTATGAATTCTGTGGCCCTGAGTAACAATTCTGTGTCTGTGCGAGTAACAATTCTGTGTCTGTGCAAGTAACAATTTTGTGTCTGTGCGAGTAACAATTCTCTGGCACTCAGTAACAATTCTGTCTGTCCCTGAGTAACAATTCTCTGGCACTCAGTAACAATTCTGTCTGTCCCTGAGTAACAATTCTCTGGCACTCAGTAACAATTCTGTCTGTCCCTGAGTATGAATTCTGTGGCCCTGAGTAACAATTCTGTGTCTGTGCGAGTAACAATTCTGTGTCTGTGCAAGTAACAATTTTGTGTCTGTGCGAGTAACAATTCTCTGGCACTCAGTAACAATTCTGTCTGTCCCTGAGTAACAATTCTCTGGCACTCAGTAACAATTCTGTCTGTCCCTGAGTAACAATTCTCTGGCACTCAGTAACAATTCTGTCTATCCCTGAGTATGAATTCTGTGGCCCTGAGTAACAATTCTGTGTCTGTGCGAGTAACAATTCTGTGTCTGTGCAAGTAACAATTTTGTGTCTGTGCGAGTAACAATTCTCTGGCACTCAGTAACAATTCTGTCTGTCCCTGAGTAACAATTCTCTGGCACTCAGTAACAATTCTGTCTGTCCCTGAGTAACAATTCTCTGGCACTCAGTAACAATTCTGTCTGTCCCTGAGTATGAATTCTGTGGCCCTGAGTAACAATTCTGTGTCTGTGCGAGTAACAATTCTGTGTCTGTGCAAGTAACAATTTTGTGTCTGTGCGAGTAACAATTCTCTGGCACTCAGTAACAATTCTGTCTGTCCCTGAGTAACAATTCTCTGGCACTCAGTAACAATTCTGTCTGTCCCTGAGTAACAATTCTCTGGCACTCAGTAACAATTCTGTCTATCCCTGAGTATGAATTCTGTGGCCCTGAGTAACAATTCTGTGTCTGTGCGAGTAACAATTCTGTGTCTGTGCAAGTAACAATTTTGTGTCTGTGCGAGTAACAATTCTCTGGCACTCAGTAACAATTCTGTCTGTCCCTGAGTAACAATTCTCTGGCACTCAGTAACAATTCTGTCTGTCCCTGAGTAACAATTCTCTGGCACTCAGTAACAATTCTGTCTATCCCTGAGTATGAATTCTGTGGCCCTGAGTAACAATTCTGTGTCTGTGCGAGTAACAATTCTGTGTCTGTGCAAGTAACAATTTTGTGTCTGTGCGAGTAACAATTCTCTGGCACTCAGTAACAATTCTGTCTGTCCCTGAGTAACAATTCTCTGGCACTCAGTAACAATTCTGTCTGTCCCTGAGTAACAATTCTCTGGCACTCAGTAACAATTCTGTCTGTCCCTGAGTAACAATTCTCTGGCACTCAGTAACAATTCTGTCTGTCCCTGAGTAACAATTCTGTCTGTCCCTGAGAATGAATTCTGTGGCCCTGAGTAAGAATTCTCTGGCACTCAGTAACAATTCTGTCTGTCCCTGAGTAACAATTCTCTGGCACTCAGTAACAATTCTGTCTGTCCCTGAGTAAAAATTCTGTGGCCCTAATAACGTTTCTGTGGCCCTAAGTAACAATTCTCTGGCACTGAGTAACAATTCTGTCTGTCCCTGAGTATGAATTCTGTGGCCCTAACTAGCGTTTCTTTGTCCCTAAATAACGATTCTGTGGCCCTCATTAACAAGTCTGTGTCCCTGAGTAATGGTTCTCTGTCCCTAAGTAACTTCTCTCTGTCCCCAATTCTCGTTTCTGTGGCCCTAACTCTGTCCCTGTCCCTAGTACAGAGCGGTCTGCCTCTGTTCAATGACTGCAGGCAAATGAAGATTTCCAAAATGGCCGCTATATATACCTCGACCATTACACAGTGCTGGCTGGCTGGCTGCTGATTGGCTGATGCGATCACATGTCGTTGAGGAATGCATTATGGGGCAGCGCGCCTTGTCTGCGCGCCTTCCCCGACATCCCCGCTCCGTCGCCGCACATGTCAGCCGCCATTTTCGGAAAAATTTCGATTCGCGCGTCCGAATTAGGCTGTTTTTCGGATTCGGCACGAATCGAAATTTTTCCGATATTCGACTCGAATTCCACTTCGGATACTTCGATTCGCTCATCTCTAACCATAACCACTAGAGTTAGATCTTTTTTTTTTAATTATATTTTGTTTCCTTTGGCTGTATTGGTGCACACTATTGTGTATTTTGACACTTATTCTTTCTGCAGAAGAATAACAGCTTGAATCCATAAAAATGAAGAAAATATAGATGCCGCGCTCTATCAAGACCTATTACCTGTATATAGTATAAAAACTGTATTTACATTAAATCTCTAATAGCTGCATGATCTCTTATGTGTAACCATACATGATTGTAATGCCAATCAATACCCAAACATGTGTTAATAGTGAATAAATGAATTAGGAAAATATATATCAAAATTGGTGATATAAAAAAAAAAAAATTAAAAAATAAATAATAAAAGTCTGTACAAAATTATTCAAATTTGTGTCCTTCGATGATTAAATAAATAATCCAATTAATAAATTGAAAAATTAGTAAAAGGTGAGATTCAATAAATATTGTGCATTGGCTGCCAGGTAGTTATAAATGGTTATGCTGTCTACGAGGAGAAATTAATTAGGTCATTTAATTATATATATATATATAATATACATATATATATTTATATATATATATATATTTAATCAGAAATAAATACGCTTTTTTTTTACTTACTACACTATGAGGACATCCTCTTTTGCAATAAGTTTGGTTGCAAAATGACGATTGTAGATTTAAAGGGCAATACACCCAATTGGTGGTAGGCTACTATAGCTGCTCTGGAGGATATCTAACCACAGCAGAGCGAAGTCTGAATTCTACCCCAGGCTGGAGAAAGCGTATTTGACTTGGGTTTATACAGGTCACACGGTGAGTGCATTTATGAATGGCGGTGGGAGTCACTGTGCATGAACTTAGGTATCAACTCAGAAAGTGGTACGTGTCACAAGGAATATGTCATCTGAAGACTGGGACTATGTACTTTATTTACATTATTGATTGAATTATTATTTGTTTTTTTTGGATTCACTTCATCAGTGGTTCACTGCATACATTATATGTATATTAATATGGTTTTGTAATTCATATTATTAGTGATGCACATTATTTGCACCTTTTTTGTATAGGGAAGAAGCAACCAAAATAATTATTTTTGGTTCCATTGAAGTGATTGTGGGAGCACTATCATTTGGTTGCAGCCACCCGCTTTTGTTTTCAGCACCTTTACTTAGGGAAGGAGTTTTTTTGAGGATTAGTGGGTAGCACGGGGTAATATATTATTACTTGATTGGTTCCTGAATAGATAAGTTCACCTTTCATAACATGTTACATTTTACACCTATATTCAGGGTGTAATATGTAACATGCTATGAAAGCACCAGCCTCCGCTTCCCGCCGATCCCCGGCTTTGACGACTAGTGGGGGATCTCCCTCCCCCCCAGATAGCTATAAAATTTTTAAAAAACATGGCCGTGCCGCATTACTCTTCTGTGAATAAGAAACTACAAGTCCCAACAGCCTTAGCAGCTGTGGAGCGCTAAGGTAGTTCATTGAATCTTCCTGTCAGTACATCTGCTAGCTCGTAAGTCCCATATGGGCAAGCAGATATACTGACAGGTCTGCAGGAGACCTGCATGGCATCTGTGATCTACTGATTGCTTGTAATGCTTTACAGGATCCTGGAAAAAAAATGTGCAATGTATTATTTTTTACCAAAAGGTGAACTTATCTGTTAAGTAATCCATAGTGAAGATCATGACAATGTCTGTGTTAACCTCTTAATCCGACTGTTAGTGGTGTTTGTAAAGTGACTTATTGTAAAATCAATTGTATTTATTTTATAGTCCTCAGTCCATACTTACACCCAATCTTATTATGTTAATCAAAGAATTTCTGGACAAAGAATCTTGAAAATAATTAGTCGTTTTTTTTTTTTATTATTTTTGTATTGGAGGCACTGTTGTTCATTGAAAGGTTAAATGTTCAATATAGCTGACTAAATTAATCCTTCAACATCCCTGACAGATTGGTTTGTGTGAAAGTTATAGTGTCTACAAACTATGGTATATATAATGGAATGTTTATGGTTTTACTAGCAGTGATCAGCGACTTATAGTGGGGGAATTCTAGTACAGCGACTAGTGCATAGCTATTAGGATGCGCATAGCGTCGCTCATAGAAATAAGCAGATGCTCCTCGCCAATAGAAATGCGTGTGACCATGCTTCTACCTACTTCTGTACCTTGATGTCTGCCTGCTACTGACCTCCACTGCCTCTGTGACCCCACTCCTGCTTCCAACTTGGCTTCATACTACTTCTAAATGTCTGCTTCTGCTGTCCTTCATAACCTCTCCAGTCATTGCAATGTGTTCCTGCCTAAAGCTTTCTGAGAGCCTAAGCAAGCCATGCTTCCAGAACCTGCAGTATATGCGGAGCCCCGCTTTAGCCATGCTGGTGCAGCTTTCATCATATCTGCTTCTGGCCTGATGTCCTGCCCAGGGGCGGACTGACCATTTGTAAACTCGGGCACTGCCCGAGGGCCCGGGGTCAGTAGGGGACCCCATGAGATGCCCATTTTTCATAGGCTTTTTTGAATTTGGGCAAGGACACAGGGGCCACATGATCACCTATTGCCCGGGGGCCCCATGAGTTGTCAGTCCGCCCCTGGTCCTGCCTGACTTCTCAAACCTGCATCTCCTGCTGCAAGTTCTTCTATAAACACTTGCCAGCACTCATGTTCCTCCTGTCCCTCGGCACCATCTGTTCCACCTTCAGTGGGGCCTGGGCTGGGGATACAAGAGAGACCTACCTTGTCAATTCATTCTCCTACCAGGTACATGACAGCTGTATATAGAGCATTAACTGACACTGTAATGGAGGTACACTAACTGACTAACTGACACTGACATCACCAATGACACTAATGCAGTAATCAGTGATAATACTATACAGTGTCATTGCACTAATGACACTGGCTGGGAAGGGGTTATCATCTAGGGGCGATCAAAGGGTTAATTGTGTGCCTAACTATGTGTAATATGTGTATTATGTGCTTCTTTTTACTAAATGTCTGTTTTTTCCCTCTGTACAGACCACTGTGCTGTTTTTCAACACAGGGCCCTTGGCTGTGATTGGACACAGCTGATCAGCAGGTGTCAGCCATGGATCATTGACTGAAACCTGCTGACAAAATCCCACTGTATCCAATCACAGTGGGAGCCAGCTAGGGGAGGGGCACACATGCGCCCTGAACCCAGAAGCCACTGCCAACGTACAGGTACGCGATTGTGACTGTATGAGCCCCCTGGCCTCAGCAAAAATGCGGCTTGGTGGTCAGCAAGTGGTTAAAACTTAACAACAATAAAAAAAAGAAACAATTAGAAAATCTCTGCAGACACAATCTTAAACCCTTAGTTGATCAAGAAGAAGGTAAGAAAACCCCAATAAAGCATGATACAATTTGCTCCAGTGGGGAAATAAATCCCTTCCTGATCCCCCAAAAGGCAATCAGATATTCCCTGGATCAACAATCAGTGATGTTATTACAGTAAATGTTATTATCTGTTATATTTTGTGCATTTAGAAATGCCTCAGCTCCCCAGTGCAGTACATCGTCTTCATATGACTGGTGTGGAAGTGATCAGGGATACTGACTGGTGACATAATTTTTTACTCAATTTTTAAACTTTTTTTTCTTTTTGAACTATTTTTTTTTTACATACTGCACTGTCATCAGAGTAGTTCAGTGACAATATACTACTCTGGTGAGGTTATCAAGGATTTTTTTTTTTACGCTGTTATTGCTTATAACAGTGATGATCAAGTGAAATGCTTTGGGATCTTGTTTCTGGATTATTCATCAATATGAAATAGCCATTCAATTGGCACCACATTAAAAATGTGGGGTGGAAACATCATTGTTTAGAAATGTAATGGGCTTGATGTTCTGTAATCAAATACACATAAAATAGGTGCTGTGGTATTCTCTTCAGTGTCTAATTATGAACATACCAGGGGCGGACTGACAACTCATGGGGCCTCCGGGCATTAGGGGATCATGGGGCCCCTGTGCAGGGGTATATTTACCACAAGGCAAACAAGGCATTTGCCTAGGGCGGCTTTTTTCAGGGGGGCAGCAGTGCCCCCAGAAAGAAGGAAAGGAAGGGACACATACGGCATGGGGACCAGGAGGGATCCAAGAGAGGCTGTGGTAGTGGAAAGCTCTGTCAGGTGGGGGGGGGCAGGGGTGTTGGTCAATGTCAGGCTCTCTCTGCATGGGGGGGGGGTGGTGTTGATTTGTGTCAGGCTCTTTCTGTGGAAGGGGGGGTGTTGGGTGGCCAATTTTGGTGTTGCCTAGGGCAGCACAAAACATAAATGCACCACTGCCCCTGTGTCCTTGCCCAAACTCAAAAAAGCCTATGAAAAAGGTACCAGGGGCATCTCATGGGGCCCCCTATTGACCCTGGGCCCTCGGGCAGTGCCCAAGTTTCCAAATGGTCAGTCCATCCCTGGAACATACATAAATAAATTAAAGTGCATATATAAACAGATGGCAAAATGGGAAATTAGTAAACGGAGTGCTTCACCATTCACAAATAAACAAATCAAGCAAAAAGTAAAAGTGCAAGAATTGTGAAAAATGACAAAATAATATAGTTCCAAATAATCTATAGTGAAAAAAATTACTTAATATACTTTTTTCACTACCATTTTTTCACTTTAAATTTTGTTCATGATAAATAATTTTTTTCAGTATAGTTTATTTGGAACTATATTATTTTGTCATTTTTCACAATTCTTGCACTTTTACTTGATTTGTTTATGGTGAAGCACTCAGCCTGGTGTTCACTAATTTCTTATTTTGTCATCTTCATTTCATTTTATTCCTTATATAACCAGAGGCGTATTTAGCGCAAGGGAAACAAGGCATTTGCCTAGGATGGTATTTTTTCAGGAGGCAGCGGCATTTTTCAGGGGGGGCAGAGGCATTTTTCAGGGGGACAGCGCCGCCCCCCAAAAGAAGGGATGGAAGAAAGGACACACGCAGCATGGGGACCAGGTGGGATCTGAGAGAGGCTGCGGGCTGCTTGATGGTGTATGCAGTCTGACTCTTGTTCCTGGGGATGTCCTGAGCTGTGAAGGTGAGTGTCTTCTCTCTCGTCGGGGTGGGGTTGGCGGTGTATGGGGGGTGGTGGTGGTGGAGGGCGCTCTCAGGTGGGGGGGGGCTGAGGTGTTGTTGGTCAATGTCAGGCTCTTATCGTGGGGGTTGGGGGTGTTTGTCAGTGTTAGGATCTCTCCATGGGGGGTGGGGGGGGGGGGGATTTATGTGTTGCTTAGGGCAGCATGAAACCTAAATACACCACTGTATATAGCGCCATCAATCTACTTTCTTCATTACAACACTGAGACTACATTATTATTATTTCAGGTACTTATATAGCACCCTCAATGTACACAGCGCTTTACATATATATTGTACATTCACATCAGTCCCTAACCCTCAAGGGGTGTACAATCTAAGGTCCCTAACTTACATTCATACATACACATACTAGGGACAATTTAGACAGAAGCCACTTAGCCTACCAGCATATCTTTGGAGTGTGGGAGGAAACCGGAGTTCTCAGAGGAAACCCACACATGCACAGAGAGAACATGCAAACTCCAGGCAGGTGGTGCTATGGCTGGGATTTGAACCAACGACCCTAGTACTGCCAGGCGGAAGTGCTAACCATTTGTCCACTGTGCTGCCCATATATAAGCCATCTGCTTATACAGTGAGGAACAGAAGTATTTGAACACCCTGCGATTTTGCAAGTTCTCCCACTTAGAAATCATGGAGGGGTCTGACATTCACATTGTAGGTGCATTCCCACTCTGAGAGACAGAATAAAAAAAAAATGCAGGAAATCACATTGTATGATTTTTAAAGATTGTATTTGTCTTGCACTGCTGAACATAAGTATTTGAACACCTGAGAAAATCAGTATTAATATTTGGTACAGAAGCCTTTGTTTGCAATTACAGAGGTCAGACGTTTCCTGTAGTTCTTGACCAGGTTTGCACTGCAACAGGGATTTTGGCCCACTCCTCCACACAGATCTCCTCTAGATCTTTCAGGTTTTGGGGCTGTCACTGAGCAACACGGAGTTTCAGCTCCCTCCAAAGATGTTCTATTGGATTTAGGTCTGGAGACTGGCTAGGCCACTCCAGAACCTTGATATGCTTCTTACGGAGCCACTCCTTGGTTATCCTGGCTGTGTGCTTCGGGTCGTTGTCATGTTGGAAGACCCAGCCACGACCCATCTTCAATGCTCTGACTGAGGGAAGGAGGTTGTTGCTCAAAATCTCACAATAAATGGCCCCATTCATCCTCTCCTTAATACAGTGCAGTCGTCCTGTCCCCTTCGCAGAAAAGCACCCCCAAAGCATGATGTTACCACCCCCATGCTTCACAGTAGGGATGGTGTTCTTGGGATGCAACTCATCCTTCTTTTTCCTCCAAACACGACGAGTGAAGTTTAGACCAACAAGTTCTACTTTGGTCTCCTCTGACCACATGACTTTCTCCCATGCCTCCTCTGGATCATCCAGATGGTCATTGGCAGACTTCAGACGGGCCTGGACATGTGATGACTTGAGCAGGGGAACCTTCCGTGCGTGCAATTTGAAACCATGACGGCGTAGTGTTCTACGGACAGTGACCTTTGAAAGTCCCAGCTCTCTTCATGTCATTGACCAGCTCCTCCCTTGTAGTTCTGGGCTGATTCCTCACCTTTCTTATCATCAGTGATACCCCACGAGGTGAGATCTTGCATGGAGCCCCAGTCCGAGGGAGACTAACAGTCGTCTTTAGCCTCTTCCATTTTCTAACAATTGCTCCAACAGCTGATCTATTTTCACCAAGCTGCTTGGCAATTGCAAGTTTTTCTCTGGTGTCTTTTGACAGCTCTGTGGTCTTGCCCATGGTAGTAGTTGGCGTCTGACTGACTGTGGGGTGGACAGGTGTCTTTAAAGAGCTCAGACAGGTGCTACTAAGTTAGATTAATGAATGGAGTAGAGGTGGACTTTTTAAAGGCACAGTAACAGGTCTTTGAGAGCCAGAATTATTGCTGTTTCTTAGGTGTTCAAATACTTATGTTCAGCAGTGCAAGACAGATAAATTCTTTAAAAATCATACAATGTGATTTCCTGAATTTTTTTTTAATTCTGTCTCTCAGAGTGGGAATGCACCTATAATGTGAATTTCAGGCCCCTCCATGATTTCTAAGTGGGAGAACTTGCAAAATCTCAGGGTGTTCAAATACTTCTGTTCCTCACTGTATATGCACTTTAGTATATTTATATCTGTTCATATTTTTAGGGCTGTTTAGCTGAGTGTTTTTGAGATATTCTGTGCACATATTCATTATTATTCAGCCGGGTGTTTACTCTATTTTGATATTTATATTTTATTTATTGATTGATTTATCCATATATTGTGAGACATCTTTTATCACTTGTATATCACAGCATATGATTGGAATTAGACACTGAAGAGAGGAGCGCAGCATCCATTCTATGTTTCTTTGATTCGTTTTGTGGGGACACAATTAGGTGATTGCAGCAGCTCCCAGTTTTTGGATAGGTGGTGGCAGTGCATGAGGATCTATATCTTTCTTATTTGATGTTCTGTAATGTTTCTCATATTTGCGTGAATTACTTTTACGATGGGATTTATGTACCCCCTTGTTTTTTTTAGATTTATGGAATAAAGGAGATTGTTCTTTGAAGTTGTATTGATGTTCTTTCTGAGAGACCACCCACCCGAAGATCCTTTTTTTTAGAATGTTGCGATTCGCTCCACTACTAGGAATAGAACAAAAACAATATTTAAAAAATGAACAGCCTGTTTCTGATACACAGTGCTTTAGGAAGAAAAGGCCTCATTTACCCCAGATAGGTCAATCAAGGGTTAAAGGCAAACTGTGCTTTTGTGGGAAAAAAATAGCAAATGAATAAAAATAGAGAATATGCAATTGCTACACGAGTAATATTGTAGTTGAATGTCATTAAAAATGACCTTTCCTTTTCAATCTGCAGCGCTTTAATTTTTTTAAAATGAAATATGGCAACCTGGAGGCTTTATATACACAGATGGTGTACAGAACGCGAGCCTAAAATATATTTTCCTGCTTGTGTGATTGACTCACTGATTCTCCCAGATGTCTGCACTAAGATAATAATCAGATTTTGGGCATCCCCTGCAACAAAAATGTCATTTTTGGTGAGATACTCCTAAAGGGAAATAATGTCTAAAGGGATGCAGACTCACGCAATTTCCTCACGCAAATGTGTGGCCTCCTGGCGTCTGGGCCTTCACGCCGAGCGGCCACACATTTACGTGCAATTAAGAAAAACATATGTGCTGAGAACACGTGCCCTGCGCGCTCTCAACACACATGTCCGGTACTCACGGAAAGGTCCCAATCTCCTCTTTTGATTGGAATCTTTCCTGATCATGTGTCCGCCGTGACGGCCAATCAAGGCGGTCACATGACCCTAAAACCCTGCCCCGCCTTCTGTTGACGGGGGTTTACTGATGTTGGTTGCTGAGGGATCTATTGTTGCCAGCGGGGTCTATTGTTGCAGAGACAGATCTACCTTTGCTGTGGGGGAGTGTTTCGGGTGGGTCTATTATGTCTGGGAATTATCTATTGTTCCTCCAGGGTACTTATGTTGTTGGGGAGGGATCTACTGTTGAGGGGAGGTTATTGGTGCTGCCTGCTGGGGGATCTATTGTTGCCAGCGGGGGCCTATTGTTGCTGAGGCAGATCTACCATTGCTGTGGGGGGTTGTTTTGGGTGGGTCTATTGTGCCTGGGAATGATCTATTGTTTCTCCATGGTTCTTATGTTGCCAGGGAGGGATCTACTGTTGAGGGGAGGTTATTGATGTTGGCTGTTGGGGGATCTATTGTTGCCAGTGGGGGGTCTATTGTTGCTGGGGCAGATCTACCATTGCTGTAGGGGGTTGTTCTGGGTGGGTCTATTGTGCTTGGGAATTATCTATTGTTTCTCCATGGTTCTTATGTTGTTGGGGATGGATCTACTGTTGAGGGGGGTTACTGATGCTGGCTGCTGGGGGATCTATTGTTGCCAGCAGGGGTCTATCATTGCTGGTGCAAATCTATCATTGCTGTGGGGGTATTTTATTTCAGGGAGTCTGTTGTTGCTGGGAAGGATCTATTGTTGCTGAGAGTCTATTATCATTAACCAATTTCATATAAATTACTTAACATGACAAAATGATACTTGGCTCGGTATTCTCTAAGAAGCAGTACTAGGAAGTAGATAGTGGGCGGAGACAAGGGACAGTGCTCAGAGGTAGGTCAGGGGTGGAGACAAAGGGGGGTTTATTTACTAAAGCTGGAGAGTCCAAAATCAGACTCCCTTCTGCATAGAAATCAACCAGTTTCCAGGTTTCATTGCCAAAGCTTCATTGAACAAGCTGAGGTTAGAAGCTGATTGGTTTCTATGCAGAAGGGAGTCTGATTTTGGACTCTCCAGCTTTAGTAAATAAACCCCAGGGTGTCTCCAGCGAGATTGGAGTACCTGCGCATATTCTCTGAGAAAAAAAGCCCCGGTGTTAAGATAGATATGAGTGTTGGTATTTAGCTTTTGGAAGACAGCAAATCCTGGAAAAGAAGCTTTATTACTAAGGGAAAAAAAAAAAAAAAATGAACAAGGTCTGAGTATACGTATTAAAGCGACAAGAGTTAAATTTCTATCTAGTATAAAGCAAATGTTCATTGTAGGCTTCCCTTTGAATTGGATCCGATCTATTCATCATCATTCCGAACAAGACTTCAAAGGTGTATCAGATAAATGCCTAGCAGGGTAATTCATTAGGCGGAGATAGGAGTGATCTAGGTTCTATTGCATGTCACTATTCTCAGCGGTGCTCCAAACACATCTATGGGAAGTGAAAGAATACCTATTCTTCTTACTTTATTCCCAAAATGTTGGGATCCCTGCTACCTGCTCCTCAGGTAACACGTTTGTTTCATTTATGTGTCGATGGTAGGAGGCTATGAGGGCGGAGAGAATTCACTGCCCACTGATTTTAGCTGTATAAAGGTATAGATAGAACTATACTGCACCACCGCTCTCACCATAACACCCAGCTAATATAGACTAATGATACATTGAACCAACTGGCAGATAGTTCTATGGGCTATTGGCAGGCCTTTTTTTAAGTAGGTTTTAAGGTTTTATAAAGGAAAGTATGCTAGATAAATTAAACGAATAAGGAGTTCGAATACATTTGAAAAGAGTGGAAAAATGTAAAAATGTAGTGAGCGCTGTCAATAATTAGCAGCTGAACATTCAAGGAAAACGCATAAAAGTCCCAAGAAATATATATATAAGTAAAATGCGGCGCTATTAATATATCATAAATGGTTAAATGGATAATGATAAGACACAGTCCAGTGAAAGGTGCTCGTTGATTCCCGGTGCAAATGGTAGAAATGCGCACTAACCAGAAGCGTATAGGTAATACGCATGTGAATAAATATCCTGAAGATTCCCCTCTCCTTTCTGGTCTGATCACGGGAATAGCTGGAAAGGATGAAGATCAAGCGCCCTCGTGTGGTGAAGATGTGGTCCAGCAGGTCAGAGAAATCTTTGCCAAGATGTAGTTCCCCCTCTCAGGAGCTGACACAGGAATCACTTAGGGCTGTAAAGGTTGAAGAAGCTCCTCGCAGGAGACACAGGGAAATACTCATAGTGTAGTAGGTAACTGACTTTATTAGAAAAGCATGGGTGCATAGTACAATCACAATGGTGCCAAGTATGGGTGAACACACTGACCCTTTAAATACAAAGATGGCCGCCGGGCCTCCACGTGGCACGGGCGGCGTAGTATCAACAGCGTCCTGGGTCAGTGTGTTCACCCATACCTGTCGATTTATGTGTCCCTACATAATCCTCCCTCTCAATATACCTGATTTACTCCCAGAGTCCACCCCCATAAACCCATTTACTATAAGGGACCCTGATGAAGTCATGGGACAGTGACGTAACACGTGGATCTGTTAGCGGAGCGTGGTGATGGTCGCCACCATTTTGGTACACCGTGGGAGCATAAAACCATATCAATACATGTGTTTGAGGCCTGATTTCAACTGATGTGATAAAAAGTCCAGGAAGTGACGAAACGCGTCAGCCCACGTGACGTCTGACGCACTGACGTTTTCCAGAAGTGCAGCCATGGCCATTTTGGAAGTGGGAACATGCGGTGGTTCCCTTATGTGATGTGATCTGTAGATGTGTGTCTGTGATGGGGAACTGATATCTGCAATTTTAAATGTAAGTTGCCAAATACATTTATTATACTCTATGGTACCTTCTCTAATTGCTAATTTACTTATGAGGAGAGTGGAGGAGGAATCCCAGGATTGATCTGGACCCGGGAATTTTGATGCCATCTCTTATGTGTTTGACAAGCCTTTTGAAACATTATTGGGGTAATTATTCACTACTACACGAGCTGGAGTGCTGTTTGTTTTGTGCAGTGGGTTGAATTAATAGCACAAAGTTTTTCACAGAGTGCGATAGCACCTGTCACTTGAGTGGATCACTATTGTTTATTGCAGTGTTCACAGAATGTTTTCACAATTTAGGATTTATTAAAAATGTTTTTTTTCACGTGTTATGCACAAGTTAAGTGTTTGATGTGATTCACAATGAATGGCACAAATTTTCCTTGTTTATAAGGATATTACACTATGTTGAGCCTTTTTGGTTTTTGAGGTATATGAATATTGGACACGTCACGAAGATTGAAAATAAGAGAGACATTTTCTTGGAAGAAAAAAGGACTATACATAAATATAAAGTGCAGCGCTATCCCTAAAATTACTAAATGAATAAATATAAAGTGCAACCTAACTGTGCAAAAATTAGCAGTGCTCTAAATAATACCACAAGGTACTAAACCTACGTGCAAAATGTGCAATTACAATAAAGTGCAACACGTGTAATCCCAAATGGGAATATAAAGTGAAAATTAGTGCCGATCACTAACGCAAAATCACTGCAAACATCTGTTATATAAAAATAAGTCCATAAGGAAAATATAGTGTCCAAATACAACATAAATGCAAGAACTTCCTGCGCTAAGAATGGGGCCCTATTCACCAAGCTGCTGACACAAAGCTCCTTACCAACAAGAGTGAATAAATAGAAATATAAAGTGCAGCGCTATCCCTAAACATACTAAATACATATAAATATAAAGTGCAAACTAACTATTCAAAGTGCTCTAAATAATACCACAAGGTACTAGACTTATGTGCAAACTTGTGCATTTACAAAAATTGTGCAACCCGTGTATTCCAAAAATGAGAATAAAGTGCAATTAGTGACAATCAAAATCACTGCAACCCTCTGTTGTAAATGATAATAAGTCCAAAGAAAGATTAAAGTGTCCAAATGCAACAAAAAAGACTTTCAATCTTCATGCATGTGTCACACGTGTCCACACTGTGTGAATCCAAACTTTAGCCGTGATGGCCCCTCACCTCCTTGCCAAGACCCCACAGGGTCAGCTCGCTTTAAAACAGGACACCACTTTGATGGCTCACCAGGACCTCCCCCGCCTCTTACACTCTATCAGCAGTCTCCTCCTCGGTTCATATACAAACAAAAAGACTCACATAGTGTAATCCTGTTTATTTTGTAAAGTAGATATAGAATATAGTGTCCAAATACAACATAAGGAACTCTCAGTCTTCATGCATGTGGTCACACGTGTCCACACTGTGTGAATCCAAACAATAGCTGTAGTTTGGATTCACTACAGTGTGGACACGTGTGATCACATGCAGGAAGACTGAGAGCTCCTTATGTTGTATTTGGACACTATATTTTCCTTATAGACTTATTTATATATAACAGATGTTTGCAGTGATTTTGCGTTAGTGATCGGCACTAATTTTCACTTTATATTCCCATTTGGGATTACACGTGTTGCACTTTATTGTAATTGCACATTTTGCACGTAGGTTTAGTACCTTGTGGTATTATTTAGAGCACTGCTAATTTTTGCACAGTTAGGTTGCACTTTATATTTATTCATTTAGTAATTTTAGGGATAGCGCTGCACTTTATATTTATGTGTATTCACTCATTTTTGGTAAAGAGGTTTGTGTCAGCAGCTTGTTGAATAGGGCCCCATTCTTAGCGCATGAAGTTCTTCCTTTTATTTTCTCAAAAAGGACTATAGTCTTTTGGAATTGCACTTGTGGTCATCGAGACAAGGGGGACATTTATTTATGATTCTATTTTCACTTTATTAATATAATTTGTGAAAGAAAGACTTTATCATTTTTATACCGTCCTGTCACAGAAATCCACGTGGCTTGGGCTCCAGGAGAGGCCTCCTTCCCACCAGAGGCGTCCCTAGGGTTGGTGTCACCCGGTGTGGTAACACTTGGTGACACCCCCTCCGACGATCCCCACAGAATGGATCGGATCTGCGGATTGGGGAGGAGAATGGATCGGACTCAGATCCATTATGCTCAATCTGCAGATCCAATCCATCCTGCGGGGATCGTCAGCTTGCTTTACAGCTTACCTTTTTCATGGAGCGGGTCCGGTGTCACCCCATGTGGACAGTGTCACCCGGTGCGGGCCGCACTCCCCGCACCTACCTCGGGATGCCACTGCTTCCCACCAACTATGGACCAAGGACTATGTGCAGGTGGTGAATTCCAGCATATGGGTTTACGAAACTTTATTTTTTGTAACGGGTTTCCTGGCATCAACTATTGTTTGCTTAAATTAAGTTTAGGTGACAAGCTCTCACTTTGTTTAGACTGTTAGGTGCCAGGAAGGAGTCCACTGTTTTCTTGTGTTTGATTGTTAATTTGTTTATGTTATGTCTTTTTCTCCTGGAACTTCTAATGTGGGCCATACCTGTCTAAGGGGGAGGTTTTTGTGTATAAATGCTGTGCTGTTTGTTAATAAAATCAGTCCTTGTTTTACTCTAACATTGGTTCTGTCTGATGCTTGGAGTGGAGGAAGCTGTAGTTTGGCAGAGATACCCATTCGGGGTGTCAGGCAGTCTGTCACATGCCTTTACTGCATTAGGAGACTGGCTCTTTGCATATGACCCATACATATGGACATCTATGTACTGGTTTCGAGACGCATATCCCACATTCTTGCTCAAGAAGACCTTACCCATTCTGCATACTTGGTTTGATTGCATTATTTTTTCATGTCAAATGCTATATATATGTTGACAAAACATGTTGCAAATGTTTTCCTTCTGTGACATTATTGCTGCTGTGAACAGGCAAGTATTCATGGAATTAAAAAAAAACAAATAATGGTATGATCCAGTTTCCCCTGGATCATGGATGAGAGGACTTTGATGGGGGGGGGGGGGCACTGTGGTGGGGGGGGGGGCTCCGATAAGATAGAGAGCCTCTGGCGCTGTGATGAGGAGTCTTTGATTTATAGGGGGGACCTCTGACAGGATTGGGGGTCTCTGAAGTAAAGATGAGACTCTGATGTGAAGGAGGGTCTGGTGATTGGAGACCTGAGATGTAAAGGTGGGCTTTTAATGCAAAGTTAATTTCATCAAGATGGTTGTATGCTTCAGTCCAGGCTCAGGTTTCCAATTGATAAGTAACAATTAGGGTTTTTTTTTTTTCATTTTAAACTGGGGTGCCTCAAGAGGGTGCCATGACTGAAGAAAGGTTGAGAAACACTGTCCTAAACTATTACATATTGAAACATGGAAAAGGATGACACCTGTTATTGAAAGTAAAGTTGTATTTTGCTGCCATAGTCAAACGTTGGTAAAAGCTCTGCCCCTAGGGTCGTGAGATATTTCTAATAAAAATTGCTAGATTGTGCTATTGCAGGAACCATGCTTTCTATTCACAGCTATGAGCCAAATGTCTGGCAAGGCCACATAGCCTTGAACAGCACACACTAGCAATAGATGGGGCATAGCCACCCAGTTCCAAATAATAGTGGGCATTTGTGTTTATAGCCTTGCAGAGTGGTGGTGAAAAAGCAAAGGTGAACTTTAGAACAGGGATGCAGAAGTGAGCTGTTGAGCAGGGGTGTAAAGGTGAGCAGTGAAAGAGGGAAGCAAAGTTAAGTTGTGGAAGAGAGGTTCAAAGCTGAGCTGTTGACCAAAGGTGCAGAGGTGAGCAGCGAAAGAGGGATCCAGAGTTGACTTGTGGAAGAGAGGTTCAAACCTGAGCTGTTGAGCAGGGGTGTAGAGGTGAGCAGTGAAAGAGGGATCCAGAGTTGAGTTGTGGAAGACAGGGTCAAAGCTGAGTTGAGCAGGGGTGCAGAGGTGAGCAATGGAAGAGGGATACAGGGTTGAGTTGTGGAAGACAGGGACAAAGCTGAGTTGAGCAGGGGTGCAGAGGTGAGCAGTGAAAGAGGGATCCAGAGTTGAGTTGTGGAACAGAAGTTCAAAGCTGAGCTGTTGAGCAGGGGTGTAAAGGTGAGCAGTGGAAGACAGACCCAGAGCTGAGTGGTAGAAAAGGAGTTCAAAGCCAAGCTGTTGAGCAGGGGTGTAGAATTGAGGAAGAGTGATCCAGAGATGAGTTGTGGAAGAGGGTTCAAAGCTGAGCTTTTGAGCAGTGGTGTGGAGGTGAGCAGTGGAAGACGAATCCAGAATTGAGTTGAGGAAAATGGGTTCAAAGGAGGGGTGTAGAGGTTAGTAGTGGAAGAGATACATTATATTGGCAAAAGTATTGGGACACCCCTCCAAATCATTGGATTCAAGTGTTTCAATCACCTTCATGGCCGCAGGTGTATAAAATCAAGCACAAAAATAGAACAGAAAAAAGCCACCTGAAATAACACAAATAGTTTGTGTCCTAGTACTATCTCCGACTCACTTATCATAGAAGTGTGGATTTATAAACCGGAAAATGCATAATAGAAAATATGGTAGTGTGACAAGAGCAACACCACCCAAAAGAAAGTGGTTACTTAGAAATCCACGCGGAGTAATAAAAGTTTAGTAGTTACAAAGAGTACTTTATTTGATCACATAGATCACAGGGAGGTTAAGCATAAGCACGGTGAACATATCAAACAAATAAAATCATTTAAAAGCACTTGGCGTCCTCATTTCTGGGTGATTTTGGCACATAGGGAACCATATAGGGCAATGGGGTATTCTCTAGTTATATAATCCTAGATTTCCATATAATTCAGTCTTGTATTTAGATTAGCCATGTATTTTTCAGATGTATTCTTGGTATAAGCCAGGGTATGTAGAATAGCTTCCTGGTAACTGGAAACTGGAACAAAAGAATATGGTGATAAAAAAGCTTAAATAGCACATAGATCACACCATAGCTGCCCCATGCAGAGGTAAACTAGTACTTAAATTACCTTCTCAGTAACTTGGCTGTCATACCAGCGTGATGGATGTAGAGCCTTCCTGGGTAACCACCCCAGGTGAATCAAGGTCCACAGTAACAAGTGATTCTAGAGATATATATAAAAATATAAAGATCATAAACATCAAGCAGAATCCCTGAATAATAAAAAACAACAAAAAAAAGGTATATATTACCATCAGTGAAGATCAAGAGGACATACGTCGACTTGAAATAGGATCAGGTCCTTACTGCTTGTTCAGTAGTGTATATATAGGTGGGAAGCCAGGTAGTCTCAATACATGAATTTCAAAAAGAGTATTATATATAAAGCAGGCACTGTATACCTGAATCTATATACCCAATGAAGGGTTTCCAAAAATTACTCAAACTGAGATGGTAAAGCAGTTCCTTAAGGATGTAACTATATCACAGCGTGCAGCACATGTGTGACATAGAGTATATATAAATTCCTCTAAAGAGGATTTTCAAAAAATTCCCTGAAAAAACAGGGGTACTAGGCACATATAGCATTCCCTATAAACTCCATATAAGCTCTATAAGTCTAAACAGCAACTGCCGCTAACTGAGCCAAGTAAGCAAAAGTAACTTGCCACCGGTGGAAGATATACTCCTATTAAAGATTGCCATATGCGGACTGCTGGAATAGTAGCCTTATGGTAGTTTGTTCAAAGCCTCATGCCTTCCTAGCATGGAGCTGGAGCAACGCCGCTCCTTTCCTCCTCGTGGACACCGCACCCTATGAAGACGCCGAGCGTAGTGACGTCATTACGTTGACGCGTTTCGTCCGCCAATCACCATGGACTTTGTCAGAACTGGGAGGGGACTTCATTCCATTGCCTTATATAGTACACTAATTGCATACAGAGAGATCTCCATGTCGCCCTCTTGTGTTGAAAAGATATCACTACATTGAAAAATCCAAAGTGAGTTTAAAAGAACATATATTGACTGCTGACAATACAGAGGAAGGCCTTATTTAGATAGAAAAATCATCTTTAGTAAAAATAGAAGAAAGGAGAGGATAATTATAATTCTAACGACGAGAGACAGAGAGTACGGGGACCATCAGAGCCAAATGGAAAATCTATGTTTTAATACTATTTTTATTATTATAAAAAATCCAATCTGAGGTAAGATGAGGCCTACCTCAAGTTGGATTTTCTATTTGGTCCCCTCAGGGCCATCAAACCGAGAGTATATTTTACCAAGGGAAACCATTATTTCCTTAATTTAGAAATAGCCATGTGGGCAATATAGCACAAGAAAAGGTATAAATTCAAAAAAACTTAATTCAGGAAGACTTTAAAGTTAAGTTCTGTATTTAATCCATATGGGACAAGTGCACCCAGAGTATAGATCCAGAATTTCTCTTTTTGGAGAAGGACTTTATCGAAGTCACCCCGTCTAGCTGAAATATTAAGCAAGAAGATCCCTTTAACTTTCAGGCCTTCTGTCCTTTCCCCATGTACTACTTTAAAATGTTGTGCCAGGGGATTCTCTTTCTCCCCCTTGCCTTCATTTCTATTTTCATTTCTAATATCTCTCAGATGTTCACCAATCCTAGTTCTAAGATTCCTTTTAGTTTTTCCTATATACATCTTCTTACATGGACATTCTATCATATATATTACTCTATTACTGGAGCAGTTAATGAAACTACGTATCTGAAATACCCGAGAATTATCCTTGTTAAAAAACTGGTTAGTCTTATGCACAAATGGGCAGATTTGACAGTGGCCACAGGGAAACATACCTCACGAGCGTGTCTTCCTAGTTAACCAATTTGTTTGTGGGGTTCTCTGAAATTCTGACTGTACTAGTATGTCATTTAGGTTCTGAGCTCTTTTTGCTACCATTTGAGGGCTCTCCCCCACAATTCTTGCTATCTGTGGATTTTGTGTTAATAAATGCCAATGAGAGTCCAGGGCCTTCCTAACTTCACTCCATTGTTGTCCAAATTTAGTTATGAATCTTACAGGTTGGTTTAAGGGGTCCGCCTCTATATTTGATTTTGGCTTATTTATTAGTTCCTCTCTCGTTCTACCTAAGGCTCTTCGTTTAGCTCTTCTTAGGGTTCTATGTGAATACCCCCTTTCCCTAAATCTCTTATAAAGCTGAATAGATTCATTTCTATACTGAGCTTCTTCTGTACAGTTCCTTTTTATTCTCTGAAACTGACCAATAGGTATGCCCTGTTTTAAACTCCTTGGATGGTAGCTACTAGCATGCAGGAGTGTATTAGCCGCTGTTTCCTTTCTGAATGTTTTAGTAACTAGTCTACTCTCATATATTGAGATTGATAGGTCCAAGAATGATATTACCTCTCTATCTACTATATAGGTTAGTCTGATATTTCTATCGTTCTCATTTAGGAACCCCATGAAGTTTTCCAACTGATCCATACCACCGTCCCACACCATAAGGACATCATCAATGTACCTCAGCCATTTCACCACATGTTGCTTAAAGGGAATAGATGGGTAAACCAGCTCTTCTTCCCATAAGCCTAAATGCAGACATGCAAATGCCGGGGCCCAGGGTGCTCCCATGGAGGTACCACATATTTGCTGATAAAAGGAACCCAGGAACTGGAAGCAATTATGGGTCAGCATAAATTCCAGAAGGTCCAGAATAAATTCATTCTGAGCTTCCATTTCAGGAAAATATATCTCAAGGAAGAAAGCCACAGCTCTCAAACCCCAGATATGTGGAATAGAAGTATACAGTGATTCCACATCTATGCCAACCAGAAGTGCCCCCTCAGGAACTTTGAAGTTTACAATTTTTTTCAATACATCTCCGGTATCCCTTACATAAGATCTAAGTTCAAGGACCAAGTCCTTAATAAGATCATCAACAAACCTATCAATTAATTCCTCTTGATCTTCACTGATGGTAATATATACCTTTATTTTGTTGTTTTTTATTATTCAGGGATTCTGCTTGATGTTTATGATCTATATATTTTTATATATATCTCTAGAATCACTTGTTACTGTGGACCTTGATTCACCTGGGGTGGTTACCCAGGAAGTCTCTACATCCATCAGGCTGGTATGACAGCCAAGTTACTGAGAAGGTAATTTAAGTACTAGTTTACCTCTGCATGGGGCAGCTATGGTGTGATCTATGTGCTATTTAAGCTTTTTTATCACCATATTCTTTTGTTCCAGTTTCCAGTTACCAGGAAGCTATTCTACATACCCTGGCTTATACCAAGAATACATCTGAAAAATACATGGCTAATCTAAATACAAGACTGAATTATATGGAAATCTAGGATTATATAACTAGAGAATACCCCATTGCCCTATATGGTTCCCTATGTGCCAAAATCACCCTGAAATGAGGACGCCAAGTGCTTTTAAATGATTTTATTTGTTTGATATGTTCACCGTGCTTATGCTTAACCTCCCTATGACTTAAATCTATTTTTGAGAAAGATCCTTTTAAAAATCCTGTATTTGCTTAGAGATGAACAGAATTCCTATGGTCTAGACTCAGAAAGGGAACAACAGGCATTAAGTGACCTCCTAAGCCTTTTGGAGGAGACCCCTACGCTAGGTGAGTGTCAGGAATGGACTGGCCAGCAATAGTGGGACTCAGCTGCCTTATGAGCTGCAGTACCAGGGCTGGCTAGCGGGTGCTCCCAGCAATCAGAGACTCAACCTTGCAGCCAGTCAAACACCTGGAACTAATTATACTGGTGTATTTAAGGGACATTCAGACCTGCAGACTCTGCCTTGGTGTTGTGTTTCTCTTGGGCCCTGTTTCCTATTCCTGTTCCCTGTTCCTGTTCCTGTCTGATTCTCTGCTGACCCTGCTCTGATCCCTGGCTTGTCTGACCATTCTCCTCTGCCTGACCCTCTGTACCACGCTGCCCGCTACCTGCTGAACCTGGCCTGTGACCCCGACCATTCTCCGCTTGCTCCCCCTGTACCTACCTGCCCGACTGATATTGACCCGGCCTGCCTGATGACGCTTGCATTGTATGTACTGTTATCTGTGGGTGGTTGGTTGGTTTGTTTGCACTGTGTTATGTTTTAGTATTGCACTGCGTTTATGTTTGTATTGTTAGTGTTAATAAATTACATTGTTTATAACATATCTGAAGTCTGCGTTTCCCTGCGTCAGTCACACACCTCTGGTCATACCCGGGAGCCCTGACAGTGAGACTGGGGAAAAATGTGTTTCAAACAAGTGGAAAAGACACACTAGATTAAAAACCCCATCTAGAAGGATGCCTAATATCAGGGAAAATAAATGGCTAAGTACCTTTTTAGATCTGGTACATGAGGACCTGAGTAAAATTAACTGGACAATGAGGAACCCCGATAACCTCACTCAAGGTGAAAGAATAGCACTTAGGGAACTAAAAAATGCTAAAAACATTGTGATTAAAAAGAGCGATAAAGGGGGAAATGTAGCACTATTGGAAAGTGATGAATATGAGAAGGAGGTACTGAGACAGCTGAGGAACCCCAACATATACTGTAAACTCTATACGAATCCCTTCCCTAAACTGGTTGCTGCTCTGAACAAAAAAGTGGAATTGGCGCGAGAAGTAAACCTTCTAACCAAACAGGAAGGTGATATGTTAACAGTAGATGTCTATAATATTCCCACTTTCTATGTAATCCCAAAAATACATAAAAACCCCACCCAACTACCCGATAGTATCTGCCATTAAAGGCCCGCTGGAATTAATTGGTAGGTTTGTTGATGATCTTATTAAGGACTTGGTCCTTGAACTTAGATCTTATGTAAGGGATACCGGAGATGTATTGAAAAAAATTGTAAACTTCAAAGTTCCTGAGGGGGCACTTCTGGTTGGCATAGATGTGGAATCACTGTATACTTCTATTCCACATATCTGGGGTTTGAGAGCTGTGGCTTTCTTCCTTGAGATATATTTTCCTGAAATGGAAGCTCAGAATGAATTTATTCTGGACCTTCTGGAATTTATGCTGACCCATAATTGCTTCCAGTTCCTGGGTTCCTTTTATCAGCAAATATGTGGTACCTCCATGGGAGCACCCTGGGCCCCGGCATTTGCATGTCTGCATTTAGGCTTATGGGAAGAAGAGCTGGTTTACCCATCTATTCCCTTTAAGCAACATGTGGTGAAATGGCTGAGGTACATTGATGATGTCCTTATGGTGTGGGACGGTGGTATGGATCAGTTGGAAAACTTCATGGGGTTCCTAAATGAGAACGATAGAAATATCAGACTAACCTATATAGTAGATAGAGAGGTAATATCATTCTTGGACCTATCAATCTCAATATATGAGAGTAGACTAGTTACTAAAACATTCAGAAAGGAAATAGCGGCTAATACACTCCTGCATGCTAGTAGCTACCATCCAAGGAGTTTAAAACAGGGCATACCTATTGGTCAGTTTCAGAGAATAAAAAGGAACTGTACAGAAGAAGCTCAATATAGAAATGAATCTATTCAGCTTTATAAGAGATTTAGGGAAAGGGGGTATTCACATAGAACCCTAAGAAGAGCTAAACGAAGAGCCTTAGGTAGAACGAGAGAGGAACTAATAAATAAGCCAAAATCAAATATAGAGGCGGACCCCTTAAACCAACCTGTAAGATTCATAACTAAATTTGGACAACAATGGAGTGAAGTTAGGAAGGCCCTGGACTCTCATTGGCATTTATTAACACAAAATCCACAGATAGCAAGAATTGTGGGGGAGAGCCCTCAAATGGTAGCAAAAAGAGCTCAGAACCTAAATGACATACTAGTACAGTCAGAATTTCAGAGGACCCCACAAACAAATTGGTTAACTAGGAAGACACGCTCGTGAGGTATGTTTCCCTGTGGCCACTGTCAAATCTGCCCATTTGTGCATAAGACTAACCAGTTTTTTAACAAGGATAATTCTCGGGTATTTCAGATACGTAGTTTCATTAACTGCTCCAGTAATAGAGTAATATATATGATAGAATGTCCATGTAAGAAGATGTATATAGGAAAAACTAAAAGGAATCTTAGAACTAGGATTGGTGAACATCTGAGAGATATTAGAAATGAAAATAGAAATGAAGGCAAGGGGGAGAAAGAGAATCCCCTGGCACAACATTTTAAAGTAGTACATGGGGAAAGGACAGAAGGCCTGAAAGTTAAAGGGATCTTCTTGCTGAATATTTCAGCTAGACAGGGTGACTTCGATAAAGTCCTTCTCCAAAAAGAGAAATTCTGGATCTATACTCTGGGTGCACTTGTCCCATATGGATTAAATACAGAACTTAACTTTAAAGTCTTCCTGAATTAAGTTTTTTTGAATTTATACCTTTTCTTGTGCTATATTGCCCACATGGCTATTTCTAAATTAAGGAAATAATGGTTTCCCTTGGTAAAATATACTCTCGGTTTGATGGCCCTGAGGGGACCAAATAGAAAATCCAACTTGAGGTAGGCCTCATCTTACCTCAGATTGGATTTTTTATAATAATAAAAATAGTATTAAAACATAGATTTTCCATTTGGCTCTGATGGTCCCCGTACTCTCTGTCTCTCGTCGTTAGAATTATAATTATCCTCTCCTTTCTTCTATTTTTACTAAAGATGATTTTTCTATCTAAATAAGGCCTTCCTCTGTATTGTCAGCAGTCAATATATGTTCTTTTAAACTCACTTTGGATTTTTCAATGTAGTGATATCTTTTCAACACAAGAGGGCGACATGGAGATCTCTCTGTATGCAATTAGTGTACTATATAAGGCAATGGAATGAAGTCCCCTCCCAGTTCTGACAAAGTCCATGGTGATTGGCGGACGAAACGCGTCAACGTAATGACGTCACTACGCTCGGCGTCTTCATAGGGTGCGGTGTCCACGAGGAGGAAAGGAGCAGCGTTGCTCCAGCTCCATGCTAGGAAGGCACGAGGCTTTGAACAAACTACCATAAGGCTACTATTCCAGCAGTCCGCATATGGCAATCTTTAATAGGAGTATATCTTCCACCGGTGGCAAGTTACTTTTGCTTACTTGGCTCAGTTAGCGGCAGTTGCTGTTTAGACTTATAGAGCTTATATGGAGTTTATAGGGAATGCTATATGTGCCTAGTACCCCTGTTTTTTCAGGGAATTTTTTGAAAATCCTCTTTAGAGGAATTTATATATACTCTATGTCACACATGTGCTGCACGCTGTGATATAGTTACATCCTTAAGGAACTGCTTTACCATCTCAGTTTGAGTAATTTTTGGAAACCCTTCATTGGGTATATAGATTCAGGTATACAGTGCCTGCTTTATATATAATACTCTTTTTGAAATTCATGTATTGAGACTACCTGGCTTCCCACCTATATATACACTACTGAACAAGCAGTAAGGACCTGATCCTATTTCAAGTCGACGTATGTCCTCTTGATCTTCACTGATGGTAATATATACCTTTTTTTTTTGTTGTTTTTTATTATTCAGGGATTCTGCTTGATGTTTATGATCTTTATATTTTTATATATATCTCTAGAATCACTTGTTACTGTGGACCTTGATTCACCTGGGGTGGTTACCCAGGAAGGCTCTACATCCATCACGCTGGTATGACAGCCAAGTTACTGAGAAGGTAATTTAAGTACTAGTTTACCTCTGCATGGGGCAGCTATGGTGTGATCTATGTGCTATTTAAGCTTTTTTATCACCATATTCTTTTGTTCCAGTTTCCAGTTACCAGGAAGCTATTCTACATACCCTGGCTTATACCAAGAATACATCTGAAAAATACATGGCTAATCTAAATACAAGACTGAATTATATGGAAATCTAGGATTATATAACTAGAGAATACCCCATTGCCCTATATCAGTGATGGCGAACCTATGGCACGCGTGCCAGAGCTGGCACGCAGAGCCATCTCAGTGGGCACGCCAGGAGGAAGAGAGGAAGAGGAAGAGAACGCGCTCTCCTGCGCACCTCCGGTGGCGCGCACCGGGCGATCTCCGTGATCGCTGTGTCCTGCGGACACAGCTGATCACGTGACATGGTAAAAGGCCAATCACAGCGGCCTTTTACCACGTGATCAGCCGTGTCCAATGACACGCTGATCACCAGGAAATGCAAATGCACCCACCTGTGCCCAACAGTGCGCCCACCTGTGCCCAGCAATGCACCCACCAGTGCCCACCTGTGCCGCCCACCTGTGCCACCCACCAGTGCCCATCAGTGCAGCCCAGCAGTGCTGCCAGTCAGTGCCACCAGTCAGTGCCCAGCGGTTGTGCCAGTCAGTGCCCAGCAGTGATGTCAGTCAGTGCCACCTATCAGTGCTATCAGTACCCATTATCAGTGTCGCCTATCAGTGCCACCTATCTTTGACACCTCATTAGTGCTGCCCATCAGTGCCACCCATCAATGATGCCCAGCAGTGCCGCCGGTCAGTGCCGTCTGTCAGTGCCTCCAGTTGGTGCTGTCAGTGCCGCTTATCAGTGCCCATCATTTCCTGCATATCAGTGCATCATCAGAGCCTCCTCATCAATGCTCATCAGTGCTACCTATCTGTGCCGCCTCATCAATGCCCATCAGTGCTGCCTATCAGTGCAGCCTCACCAACGCACACCAAAGAAGAAATATTACCTGTTTGCAAAATTTTAGAATAGAAGCAAAGGAAACCTTTTATGTTTTTAATTTTTTGCTCTTTTTTCATTTATAGTGCAAAAAATAAAACACCCAGTGGTGATTAAATACCACCAAAAAAAGCTCTATTTGTGTGAAAAAATGATAAAAATTGCATATGGTTACAGTGTTGCATGACCGCACAATTGTCTTTGTTAAGTGCAACAGCACTGAAAGCTGAAAATTGTCCTGGGCAGGAAGGGGGTAGAAGTGCCCGGTAGGCAAGTGATTAATTCCAGTGTTGGCACTTTGAAATAAAAAAGTTGGTTTTGTGTTGCAGTTTGGGCACTCGGGCTCAAAAAGGTTCGCCATCACTGCCCTATATGGTTCCCTATATGCCAAAATCACCCAGAAATGAGGACGCCAAGTGCTTTTAAATGATTTTATTTGTTTGATATGTTCACCGTGCTTATGCTTAACCTCCCTGTGATCTATGTGATCAAATAAAGTACTCTTTGTAACTACTAAACTTTTATTACTCCGCGTGGATTTCTAAGTAACCACTTTCTTTTGGGTGGTGTTGCTCTTGTCACACTACCATATTTTCTAATATAAAATCAAGCACTTAGGCATGCAGACTGCTTCTACAAACATTTGTGAAAGAATGGGTCGTTCTCAAGGAGCTTAGTAAATTCAAGCGTGGTCCCGTGATAGGTGGCCACCTGTGCAATAATTCCACTAGTGAAATTCCTTGCTGCTAAATATTCCACGGTCAACTGTAAGTGGTATTACAACAAAGTAGAAGCAACTGGGAACAACAGCAACTCAGTCATGAAGTGGTAGGCAACATAAAATGACAGAGGGGGGTCAGCGCATGCTGAAGCACACAGTGCGCAGAAGTTGCCAACTGTCTGTAGAGTCAATAGCTAAAGACCTCCAAACTTTGTGTGACCTGCAGATTATAGTGTATCTAGAGTTGGATTGCGGAAGAGAGCTTCAAAGCTGAGCTGTTGAAAAAAGATGCAGAGGGGAGCAGTGGAAGAAGGGTGTAGAAGTAAGCGGTGTATGAGGGGTGTAGTGGTAGGCTAAGTGCACATGTGAGCTGTTGAGCAGGAATGTGGCCTTCAGATTATCACAATAACAGTGCAGAGAGAGCTTCATGGAATGGGTTTCCATAGCCGAGCTGCTGCATCCAAGCCTTACATCACCAAGTGCAATGCAAAGCATCAGATGCAGTGGTGTAAAGCACTTTGCCACAGGACTCTAGAGCAGTGGAGACGTGTTCTCTGGAGTGACCAATCATGCTTCCCTGTCTGGCAATCCGATGAATGTGTCTGGGTTTGGTGGTTGCCAGGAGAACGGTACTTGCCTGACTGCATTGTGCCAAGAGTAAAGTTTGGTGGAGGGGAGATTATGGTGTGGGGTTGTTTGTCAGAGGTTGGGCTTGGCCCCTTAGTTCCAGTGAAGGGAACTCTTAAGGTGTCGGCATACTAAGACATTTTGGACAATTTCATGCTCCCAACTTTGTGAGAACAGTTTGGGGATGGCCCCTTCCTTTTGCAACATGGCTGCGCACCAGTGCACAAAGCAAGGTCCATAAAGCCATGGATGAGCGAGTTTGGGGTGGAGAAATTTGACTGGCCTGCACAGAGTCCTGTCCTCAACCCAACTGAACACCTTTGGGATGAATGCAAAGGGCGGGGCCAACTCAATTTTGAACCCTACGGACTAAGACTGGGATGCCATTAAAGTTCATGTGCGTGTAAAGGCAGGCCGACCAATACTTTTAGCAATATAGTGTATCTAGAGTTGAGTTGTGGAAGAGTGCTGCAAAACTGAGCTGTTGAGAAAAGGTGCAGAGGGGAGCAGTGGAAGAAGAGTTCAGTGGTAAGCATTGTATGAGGGGTGCAGTGTTAGGCTAAGTGCAAAAGTGAGCTGTTGAGCAGGAGTGTAGAGATGAGCTATGGAAGAGGGGTGCAGAGGTGGGAAGTGGAAGAGGGGTGCAGCAGTGAGAAGTGGAAGAGGGGTGCAGAGGTGATAAGTGGAAGAAGGGGTGCAGAGGAGAGAAGTGGAAGAGGGGTGCAGAGGAGAGAAGTGGAAGAGGGGTGCAGAGGTGAGAAGTGGAAGAGGAGTGCAGAGGAGAGAAGTGGAAGAGGGGTGCAGAGGTGAGAAGTGGAAGAGGGGTGCAGAGGTGAGAAGTGGAAGAGGGGTGCAGAGGAGAGAAGTGGAAGAGGGGTGCAGAGGTACATTCTGCAGCAGGGATGCAGATATGAACTGTGAAGTATGGTAGCAAAGGTGAGAAGTGGAAGAGTGGTGCAGAGGTAAGCTGTAGAGCAGGGTTGCAGATGTCAGCAGTAGAAGAGGGAGGCAGAGATGAGCTGTTGAAGAGGGGTATATCAGTAAGTGGTAGAAGAGGTGTGCAGGTGATTCATCAGTAGGTGGTGGAAGAGGGTTGCAAGGGGTGCAGAGGTGTAAATTTAAGAGAAGTGTAGTAGAGGTGAGCAGTGGAGTACAAAGGTTAATGCTGGAAAAGGCTTAAGTTAAAGGTACTGTATAAGTTAAAGGTGCTGCAGCAACAAATTTGACTACTTCTTCTGTCACTCTGCTACTAGTCTCTGTCTATACCTCAGAGTCCTGTTATTATGATATTGATTGTATCTTTATGGATGAAATCATCTTTCTGTCACAAAATACTGAGTGCCTACAGCTTCATCCATGTCACTATGGTACCAATTGGATTTATTAAAGGCTGTTCACTTTGCAAGGGAATTTTCCCTTAGCTTAGTAAATGAGGTGAATCCTTGCTGAACCATCATCCTATCATGTGCAAGTAAAAACACTATTTTTTTTTCCTTGCATGTGATTGGGCATTCTTTGCAAAATTAATTTTCACCACATTCACTAAGATAAGGAAACATGATTTTTTTCTCACATAACTTTATTCATGTTAGTATGGAGACCATAAAATAATATAGGAGGAGCACAACTCTGCTTGTCTAAAATGGACATGATTCTTACATATGCTACCTACCTAGGGAACAGTAAAGATCCCATTCATTCATCTTCAAAACATCTCTATGTGTCCACAATGCAGAATTTAGTGGCTGTCTATAAAAAGACAGGCTGATTTAGACTTTCTGTAAAGTTGGTAAAGAAATAAAAAATAATTTTAGTAAGTTTTTTATTATGATCAAAACTATAAATTAACGTTTCAAAATAATAAAACTTTTATGAATATTTTGTGTTCTAATGTCCAGTCAACAGGGAAGCTCTCAGCTCCTTGTCGCGTGTTTTTCAGGCACTGCTTAGATTAAATGAATCAGAAGACTGGCTCACCCCAGTATCTCACTTTCCCTTTTAGCCTATTATGATGGCCCCATATGAAGCTGTAATCAGAGAGAGTCCGTCTAAAGGCAATCAGCTCCTGCTGAGCTCTTTCTTTTGAAAACCTACAATAATGTAGTAGAGTGACATCAGTGTACCTTGTATTCATTGCTTATTTGTAAAACCATGATTTGATATAAATGCTGTAAAAAAAAAATTAGTTTAAAACCATAAACTTTAAAACTGAACTCCAGGCACACAGATAAATACACATGTAAGATATATCCCCCAAAGAATTTGTATATGTGTCCAGGGGTGGACTGAAAACTCATGGGGCTCCCGGGCAATAGGGGATCATGGGGCCCCTGTGTCCTTGCCCAAACTCAAAAAAGCCTATGAAAAAGGTACCAGGGGCATCTCATGGGGCCCCCTACTGACCCCGGGCCCTCGGGCAGTGCCAGAGTTTCCAAATGGTCAGTCCGCCCCTGTATGTGTCCATTCCAGATCTGAGATCTACACAGCTCTTTTACACAACTTAGCCCAGCTTGGCAATTCAAAAGATCTGATTTTTCTATGCTGCATTAAAGAAGAAATCCAGGAGTTGGATAATTTTATCCACTTACTTTTGGCCAGCTTGGCCTAAACAAATTATGCAGCTGCCACCTCCTGTGGCCAATGGTAAAGCTATAAAAAAGGAAAGTATGTCCACTTCCGGCAAGTGTTCTAACGACTTCCCGTCTGTGTACTAAATAAAGGGAGTCGCTCGCTCCTGTACCTCTGCCACTCAGGAGAAGCCTTGTATTTTTTCAGTTGGCTGAGGTAGAGAGGTGGGTTAAAGACATCATGATTTCTGCCTCGGCCAATCAGAGGAAGCTCATTCATTCATTTAAAAGAATACAAGGCTTCTCCTGCAGGTGGAGGAGGTTTTGAAGCAAGTGACTGTCTCTTGAATTAGTACACAAGGACACTGTTTGCTGTATGTACCATAGGCTTCAACAATAAATTACTTATTCAATAATGGCCAAAAAGAGGTGGCATCTGCATGATTCCTTTGTGCGAAGCTGGCCAAAGTCATTGTGTAAATTCCAGTATTCCTGGAGTTCTTCTTTAAGAAAACTCAGTTCTCCCATGGTCTGGCTCAGGGGTCTCCAACCTCTAAACAAAGGGCCAGTTTACTGTCCTTCAGACTTTAAGGGTGGCTGGACTGTGGTCAGTGGGAGTAGAAAATGTTCTGGCATCAGCTGGTGTAGACAATGCCTTATCACAAGTGCCTCATTGTTGGTGTCAGAAGAAGAAGTTATGCCCCATCATTGGCATCAGTGGGTGCAATATTGCCCCACTGTTGGTGTTAGTGGGAGTAATTATTACTATACAGGATTTATATAGCGCCAACAGTTTTCTCAGTGATTTACAATATAACAGGAGACAATACAGCAACAGTACAGTTCAATACAAGAGGTATAGGAGGGCCCTGCTCCTCGGAGCTTACAATCTAGGAGGGATAGTGTTCAATCATTGGAATCAGTAGAAGGAATAGTGACCCATCATTGGTATCAGTGAGAGGAATAGTGCACCATCATTGGTATCAGTGGGAGGAATAGTGCCCAATTATTGGCATCAGTTGTAGGAACAGTGTCCCATTATTAGTATCAATGGGAGGAATAGGGTTCCATCATTGGTATCAGTGAAAGGAATGGTGCTCCATCATTGGTACCAGTGGGTGGAATAGTGTCCCATCATTGGTGTCAGTGGGTGGAATAGTGTCCCATCATTGGTGTCAGTGGGTGGAATAGTGCCTCATCATTGGTATCAGTGGGAGGAATAGTGTCCCATCATTGGTGTCAGTGGGTGGAATAGTGCCTCATCATTGGTATCAGTGGGTGGAATAGTGCCCCATTATTGGCATCAGTGAAAGGAATAGTGTCCCATCATTGGTGTCAGTGGGAGGAATAGTGCCCCATCATTAGTATTAGTGGTAGGAATAGTGTCTCATCATTGGTATCAGTGGGGGGAATAGTGCCCCATTGTTAGTATCAGTGGAAGGAATAGAGTCACATCATTGGTATCAGTGGGAGGAATAGTGCTCCATCATTGGTGTCAGTGGGAGGAATAGTGTCCCATCATTGGTGTCAGTGGGAGGAATAGTGCCCCATCATTAGTATTAGTGGTAGGAATAGTGTCTCATCATTGGTATCAGTGGGGGGAATAGTGCCCCATTGTTAGTATCAGTGGGAGGAATAGAGTCACATCATTGGTATCAGTGGGAGGAATAGTGCCTCATCATTGGTATCAGTGGGAGGAATAGTGCCCCTTCATTGGTATAAGTGGGAGGAATAGTGTCCCATTATTAGTATCAATGGGAGGAATAGTGATCCATCATTGGTATCAGTTAAAGGAATGGTGCTCCATCATTGGTACCAGTGGGAGGAATAGTGCCCCATTATTGGCATCAGTGGGAGGAATAGTGCCCCATTATTGGCATCAGTGGAAGGAATAGTGTCACATCATTGATGTCAGGGGGAAAAATAGTGTCCCATCATTGGCATCAGTAGAATGAATAGTGTCCTATCATTGGTATGTGTGGCAGGCATAGTGTCCCATCATTGGTATTTGTGGGAGGAATAGTGTCCCATCATTGACACATCAGTGGGAGGAATAGTGTCCCATCATTGGTATCAGTGGGTGAAATATCGGCCCATTGTTGGCATCAGTGCGAGGAACAGTGACTTGCTTCAGTCGGATAAATAATGCCCCATGGGCCAGATAAAGGCAAGCAAGGGACCACATCCAGCCAGCTGGCCACAGTTTGGAGATTACTGGAGGAAAATATATCCAAAATGCATTATAAAGGAGGAATATATAGTGTATTTTTATGTAACTTGACATTTTTAAAATGTGAGTCTGTCATATTTTTGTTATTGCATTGATGAAAAAGAACCATGCAAAAGAAGATTAGTAGTATTTACGAGTCCAGTGGGCAGTGGCCTCGTAGGTGATGACTCCTATCTTAGCACTGTTACAGAGTTAAGTGGCCAAAAAAGAGGGCAAACACTTTGAGATGTATTTATAAAACATTTACTCTCCAGGTTGGATGAATAGTTGGAATAGTTTGAATCAGAAAAATACCGTAAATAAGTATTTATTTCCTATAATCATCAATTCCATCTAGTGGCCGTAATGCAGCATTTTTCTGTTTCACCCTCTTCTGTATGAATGAAAAACATTCAACCTGTAGAAAATATAGCCAATAGACATTCGATTTTGCTGGCATTTATACAGAACGAATGTTAACGCAGTTTTGTGGGACAATCGCTCTGCAGTTTTTTCTATAAATACACCTCTTAGCTTGCAAGCAGCCTGCTTTCTGTAACAAATGCAACGCTGTACCCAAACAAAATTTATATCATTTTTTCACACAAATAGAGCTTTTCTTTGGTGTTTTTCTTTTGGTGGGTTTTTTATTTTTTGCAATATAAATGAAAAAAGACTGAACATTTTGAAAAAAAAATATATTTTTTTACTTTCTGTTATAAAACATATCCAATAAAAAAATCTAAAAAAATTAAATTTCTTCATAAATTTTGTCCAAAATGTATTCTGTTATATGTCTTTGATCAAAAAAATCCTAATAGATGTATATTGATTGGTTGGCATGAAAGTTATAGCACCTACAAACTATATTATATATACTGGAATTTTTTTTATACTACTAACGGTGGTGACTTATGATAGGACTGAGATAATGCGGAAGGCAAACTGGCACTAACTGACACTGGGGAGAACTGACTAACTGCCATTGACATCACCAGTGACATTAACCATTTCAAGTCCGGACACTTTCACCCCCTTCCAGTCCAGGCCAATTTTTAGCTTTCAGCGCTGTCACACTTTGAATGACAATTGGCGGTCATGCAACACTGTACCCAAATTAAATTTTTTGCATTTTTTTGAGACAGCTAAAACTTTCTTTTGGTGGTATTTATTCACCACTGGGATTTTAAGTTTTTTTTGCTGTGTTAATGAAAAAAGACCAACTTTTTTGAAAAAAAAGTGTTTTTTCTTATAAAATTTTGCAAATAAATCATCTTTCTTCATAAATCTTGGCCAAAATGTATTCAGCTACCTTTTTGGTAAAAAAAATAACCCAAATCAGTTTATAAAAAAATAATTATTTTCAAAAAGATTTTTTTACATTATTATTTTATTTTTTTAATTATTATTTATGTCTTTTTTTTTTTTTAACATACCGTCACCCATAAAGGCTGTAAAAGCAATCATTTCTCTTTTTCTCTGGCTGCATTCCTGCAGCCATTGAGAAATACTGTGAGAGCTGTGATTGGTCACAGCTTGTCACATGGTACAAGGCTTTTGTGAATGGCCTTGTACCATGTGACCTATGTGATCATTCACAGAATTCACACGTAGTAAACAATGATGAAGTGGCACCTTGTTTACTACTATTCATGTGATTACTGATTGGCCAATCACTGATCACATGAATCGGGATCGCACACAGTGGCCCCCTTCAGTGATCTCTGTTCAGACACAGCAGGCACATATTGTGGCGCTGCGTCTCCCAGGGAGCATGCACTGACATTGGATGTGGAGGGACGTTTTTCGGCATGGGCCAGACGGGAAGAGGTTAATCCAGTGATTAATTGTAATACTAGATACTGTCACTGTACTGATGACACCAGCTGGGAAGGGGTTAACATCTAGGACAATCAAGGAGATAAATGTGTGCCTGCCAATGTTACCTATGTGTAACCTGTGCTGCTTTTTAGTCCTCATGCACACGGGACGTTTTTACAGCGGCTGTGTTTGGCTTTTGGCGTATTTTTCTACAGCTAGTAACCCCCCCAGCATGTTATCCTATGTGTCCAATCACACACAGACTGTAATCAATGTTTTTTGGCACAAATCCCCCCCTCCTAGCATATCCGCTTCCAATTCCGCCTCCAAGCACAATTTCCCCTCTCCCAATCCCCTTCCTAACAGAAATCCCCCCCATCCCCTTCCTAGCACAAATTTCTTTTCAATCCCCTCTCCTAGAACAAATCCCCCCCCCCAAATCCTTCCTCCTAACACACCCTCCAATCCCCCCTCCTAGCAGCACAACACCTCCTCTCCTAACACAAATCCCCCCAATCCCCTATCCTAGCCCAAATTCTTTCCAATCCTCTCTCCTAGCACAAATTCCCCCCCAAAAAAAATCTACACTCCTAGCACACGCCCAATCCCCCCTCCTAGCAGCACAACACCCTCCCCAGCCCCTAATCCCTCTCTCCTAGCTTGAATTCCCTAAATCCCCCCCTTCTAGCACAAATCCCCCCTCCCAGTATCACTCCTCTTCCTTTTAATCCCCCCACCTAGGACAAATTCCCCCAAATCCCAGGGACTTTTTTGGCTGTAAATAAAACCCAGGATTAGTGGGTTTCTAGAGGAGTTTTTTTTTAGCTGTATAAATGCTCTAACACTGAAAAACGCCACAAATCGCCGCAAACCGGCATTTTTAGAAGTTTTTTAAGCAAAAAAAATGTTTTGTAAAAAAAAATGCAAACGCAGAAAAATGCAGGAAAACCCCGCTAAGCGCAGCGAAACACGGCAAAACACTAATACAAAAACACTTTAAAAAGCTGAAAAACGATTTTAATGTGACTTTACACAGCTAACATTACCATCATTATCAAAACACCCCGTGTGCCTAATGATCTCTACGTTTGCTTTGGAGGGATGAGAAACAGAGAGATTGATTGTCAACACAGAGCTCTGGGCTGTGATTGGACACAGCTGATCAGCAGGTCCTGGCCATGAATCATTGGCCGGGACTTGCTGACAGGTTCCTGTTGTGTACAATCACAGCGAGTGCCGGTAGGGAGGGGGGCCCACATGCACATACCCTAAACCCAGAAGTGGGCACAGCAATGTACAGGTACTTTGCCTACAGCGGCCGCCCATCCACAGTACATTGCAGGCAGGTAGTGGGGAAATAGTTAAGAAATCCTGCTCTCCCTCTTATATATCCCCTGGGGGGGGTGAATTGACTGGTGGATATGTCTTATGCAGGGGCGGACTGACCATTTGAGCACTCGGGCACTGCCCGAGCGCCCGGGGTCAGTAGGGGGCCCAATGAGATGCCCCTGGTACCTTTCATTATCTTTTTCATAGGCTTTTTTGGGTGTGGGCGAAGACACAGGGGCCCCATGATCTCCTATTGCCCGGGGGCCCCATGAGTTGTCAATCCGCCCCTGGTCTTATGTTTTTACATCCGGCCAATGGTGGTGAGCTGTGTCAGGGGTGATATCGCAACTAATGAAAATTCTTTCCCGTTTTGTGTTTTTATTTTTCTGTTACTGCAAGATCCGGAGCATTTTTTTACACTTCTCAGATTACAATTACAGAAATAACCGAATTATATACACTTCTTGTTACAAAAACAGATATAAGGTGTAATTATCTGTAATTATACTTTTCACAGTCGCTAATAACAACATTTTGATACTTTTCTTTTTTTTTTCATTTCCAACATTTTCATCTATTTGAACAGAGAAGGCATAGTTTGTACAGGACATCCTCGAGTATTTATTGCCCTCTACTGGTAATAGACAATATTTTTTTTTTATAGCTAGCAATTGCCTGAAGCATCACAGTGATTATACAAGAAGCATCATTATCACTTCTGCCCCTGCCAGCAATCAGTCCTACTGAGCACAAAGAGTGCGTCGCAGTCGAGGTATTAGAGGATATTGTTCTATAAGATCAGTTGATTTACTGAACTCTGCAGTTTTTGGAGTGTTTCAATAAATGGAACACACAGGGCATTGTAGGATAATGTAATTGCAACTGTACTATGATAACGTCGACCCACTGTGCAAGCGTTGCTCCAGGCAGTATTTAAAGCTGAATTCCGGGCACAAAAAAAAAAAAAAATAATTAAAATATATTTCTCACCAGCCACAAAGATTATCAATTCACTTTGTATGAAACAAATACCTTTGAAAACACAGAAATGTTCATTAAAAGTAACAGTGACACCATCACTGTGCTGAGAGCAGAGCTGTGGGAGGGGCCCAGCAGGCTGCACCCACTTCCAGGGCCAGTGGGGTCCTTGAATTGGGTCCCTAGGCAAGCCAGCTACTTGCGCCCCCTCCCCCCAAAAAAAGAAAAAAAAGCTTCACCTGTAGTTCTACTTCACCCCTCCTAGCACACATCCTCTTTCCCCTTAAATGTTCTAGCACAAATACTCTCCCCCAAATCCCCCCTCCTAGTATAAATCCCTCAATCCCTCCTCCTAGCACAACACCCTTCAAATTACCCTTCCCAGCACAAATCCTTCCTCCCCACCCAAATCCCTCCTCCAGCACAAATCCCCCCCTCTTAGCATATCCGCTTCCAATCCCGCCTCCAAGCACAATTTCCCCTCTCCCAATCCCCTTCCTAACAGAAATCCCCCCCCCCCATCCCCTTCCTAGCACAAATTTCTTTCCAATCCCCTCTCCTAGATCAAATCCCCCCCCCCCAAGATCCTCCTAGCCAGGGGCGGACTGACCATTCGAGCACTCGGGCACTATCAACCTACAGAGGACTGAATTCAAAGACACCCCGAAAATCAAAGTGAAAAAATTATTCAGCAGGCTAGTCCATTTTGCTGAAATTTCATTGCAGAAACTCAGAATGGTCCTCAGTAGTTTGTATGGCCCCCATGTGCTTGTATGCATGCCTGAGAACATCGGGGCATGCTCCTAATGAGACGACGGATGGTGTCCTGGGGTATTTCCTCCCAGATCTGGACGAGGGCATCACTGAGCTCATGGACAGTCTGAAGTGCAACCTGGTAGCGTCGGATGGACCGGAACATGATATCCCAGAGGTGTTCTGTTGGATTTAGGTCAGGTGAGCATGGGGACCATTCAATGGTATAAATTCCTTCTTCCTCCAGGAACTGCCTGCATACTCTCTCTCGCCACATGAGGCCGGGCATTGTCATGCACCAGGAGGAACCAAGGACCCACTGCACCAGCGTAGGGTCTGACATTGGTTCCAAGGATTTAATTCTGATACCGAATGGCAGTCAGGGTGCCATTGTCTAACCTGTAGAGGTCTGTGCGTCCCTCCATGGATATGCCTCCCCAGACCATCACTGACCCACCACCAAAATTGTAACTATGTTACAGGCAGCATAACATTCTCCACGGCTTCTCCAGACCCTTTCATGTCTGTCACATGTGTTCAGGGTGAACCTGATCTCATCTGGGAAAAGCACAGGGTGCCTGCGAAGGACCTGCCAATTCTGGTGTTCAATGGCAAATGCCAATCGAGCTCTATGGTGCTAAGCAGTGAGCACAGGGCTCACTAGAGGACATTGGGCCCTCAGGCCACCTTCATGAAGTCTGTTTCTGATTGTTTGGTCAGAGACATTCACACCAGTGGCCTGCTGGAGGTCATTTTGTAGGGCTCTGGCAGTGCTCATCCTGTTCATCCTTGCACAAAGGAGCAGTTACCCAATCTGCTGATGGGTTAAGGACCTTCTACGGCCCTGTCCAGCTCTCCTAGAGTAACTGCCTGTCTACAGGAATCTCCTCCATGCTCTTGAGACTGTGATGGGAGACACAGCAAACCTTCTGGCAATGGCACGTATTGATGTGCCATCCTGGAAGAGTTAGGCTGCCTGTGCAACCTCTGTAGGGTCCAGGTATTGCCTCATGCTACCAGTAGTGCACTGACCCTAGCCAAATGTAAAACTAGTGAAAAACAGTCAGAAAAGATGAGTAGGGAAATAATGTCAGTGGCCTCCACCTGTAAAACCATTCCTGTTTTGGAGGTTGTCTCATTGTTGCCCATCTAGTACACCTGTTGTTAATTTCATTAACACTAAAGCATCTGAAACTGATTAAAAACCCCCTCTGCTACTTAACTGACCAGATCAATATCCCAGGTGTTTATCTGACTTGATGCTATACTCTGATTAAAAAGTATTCCTTTAATTGTTTTGAGCAGTTTATACGACATGAAATATTTCTGAAAGTTTATGTAAAGTCTTAAATTATTGCACGTTCTCTCAGCTGAAGACACGTGGATCCTGGAATACAGTTCAAGTAACACTGTACTTCTCAATGCAGTTCTTAAACAAGAGAAATAGGCATTTCTGCCACTAGAGGAAACTGCAGCAGAAAGATTCCAGTTTAGCCTGCTTATGGGCTCCATCTTGTACCTCCTACAGTTGGGTGATTGTTGGAATACAATAGATGATAGTTTCTGTTTTTATTTAAGGCCTTAGGTGGCAGCTAAGAGGGTCGATTTGTCTGACAAATTAGTTTATCTTTATAACCTTTAAATGATTCCTATTAATGTTCTACACATCACAGCATAATGTTTACTTATAATCTGGTCAGTAAATTGTTTTTTCTTTTCCTTCTCTCAGTAAAATGGTGAGACCAACATTTCCACAGTGCAGTTTCTGCTAAAATCAAAGCTGCAATTTGCAGATAATGTGAGAAGAAATATTCTTTTCCAAATGCTACAATGATGACAAAACACATCCTGGCATGCCAGAGGTGCCCTAAAGACACTTTATGACATGGAATGATGAGAATCAAAATGACCGTGCAAGTAGCTTTTCCCTCTTGAGTTCTTCTTCCAGAAACACTCTTTCTGCTGCTTCTGGATCAGCACAAAGTGCTTCTTCACCAGCAGCATCTTCATGTAATTAAGTGTTGTAAGCCACTGCCTCCCAAAAATACACAATCTCTTCATTTATAGATAAAATGACTCCTTAAAATCAGGAGAATATTGATCAAGCTCTTCATAGAGCAACATATGCTTGTGGATCAGCATTTTCAATAGCTGAAAATGCATATTGGGAGGAATTTTTTACATTATTATAAGGGAAGGGGGGGGGGTCGTAACCTGTTCTCATGGATAGGTGAAATGTTCTTAACATATACAGTCCTTGTTATTCCATTTTTAATAAAAAATAAAATGTCAAAAGCAAGTTTAGTTTATTTACTGAATAAGCTGTACGTTTTTATTTCAAAACATAATACTTCATTATACACTGCATTTCACCTTCCCGGTGTAACAAGACTTTCAATTTGTAAAATTACTCCACACTGAATTTTTTTTTTTTAATTTTTCAGGAAATGTCAATTTTTTTCAGAGAATAACAAGTTTTTTTCATGGCTTCAAAACTTTCAGAAATAGTACTCTAAATACAACTAACAGCCATGTAGCCCCTGTGCTTCACCTAACATGTTGGCTTATTAAAACCTAAAATAAATCTATGGGTTACCAGCAATTCATCTTCATAGTAGAAGCATTAAAGTACATTCTCTCAGCACGTCTAAAGGCACCTTTAAATTGACAGTATTTTACATCTGCTCAGGCTAATTAAAGGTGTTTTCCATCTTATGATTACTTCAGTTTCTTAGTTTTTTCTAATAATAAATCAATATTTGCTCATGATAATTATAGATAAACCACTGCAGGAAAAATGTGTAGCTCATAGCAGTAAGATGCCAGCTGTTACATTAATGGAAGTTAAAAATATAGCAGTTTTCTATTCTTTTGTTAGGAACGGACTTTTGATTACATACAGTAAGATGAGTTTCGCATTTTCATACAAGTCTTTGGGAATGCAAAACCCATGTGAAACAATTTAGCTGCAGGTCAGAAATATGTCAGTTGCAGGTCAATGTGGCCAGCGAATTCTGAATGATCTCAGGAGCATCTCAAATTGACGCCCTTGACACAAGCTTAATGCTTATTGGTACAGGCTTTTTTTTCCCATTATGCACAAAACATCCATGAGATAATACTTCTGTGAAGGTTCTTCTTTATCAAGCCCATGGTATAGCTAGTAGTAATTAGTTACATTCAACTGGACTTGTTCTGTAATTTTGATGACACTTCATAGCTTATCCAAGCCACTTCTTCAGTTCCCGAGTCCATCAGAGGGGAGAAGTAGAACACACGGAGTAATACAGTCATCCCATATGTAGCAGTAATCTTGAAAAAACTCAAAAGGATGTTTAGCTAACATGACATCCCTGTGTCCTTCAAGCTCATTAATATTCTGAGACAAAGGTTTGTGACCCAACAACCAAACACAAGCAAAGTAACTTGGTGTGGTCAGTGTAGTGAGAAATGCAAGGACCTGTAGGTTGGAAAGACAAAACATAAGCAAAGTAACTTGGTGTGGTCAGTGTAGTGAGAAATGCAAGGGCCTGTAGGTTGGGAAGACAAAACATAAGCAAAGTAACTTGGTGTGGTCAGTGTAGTGAGAAATGCTAAGACCTGTAGGTTGGGAAGACAAAACACAAGCAAAGTAACTTGGTGTGGTCAGTGTAGTGAGAAATGCAAGGACCTGTAGGTTGGGAAGACAAAACACAAGCAAAGTAACTTGGTGTGGTCAGTGTAGTGAGAAATGCAAGGACCTGTAGGTTGGGAAGACAAAACACAAGCAAAGTAACTTGGTGTGGTCAGTGTAGTGAGAAATGCAAGGACCTCTACATTGGGAGGACAAAACAACCCCTCCCCGAACACATGGCTCAATATAGAAGGGCAAATTCTACAGGTCAACACTCAGCAGTCTTCCTACACCTTAAGGAAAAGGGACCTTCTCTCCAAGACATAGAAGTGCACATTTTGGACAGATAGGATAACTAGTTTTGTGAAAGAGATTGTCTACGTCAAAATGGAACAACCATTTTGGTTGCTGAAGGGGACCTTCAGCACCATTTGTCTACCACACATAATGCTGTTTTAACATCTCAACCCTGGTGATTTGACAATTCACACATTTAGCCATGTAAATTGAGGAACCAACACCTATACAGGATGCCTGACACTTGGATTGGATTAAATAACCAGAACAGGGTGGTTTCATGATTTTCACACCTCCCATCATGTTGGACTATCAAAATCAATATACTTCATGATGATTGGATTAAGATGTCTGTGCTACCTGTATAGATACAAATGTTGGGGTATCATCCTGACACTCATTAGAACTATATCTGAATCATATGGTTTTGTTCAACACTTAACATGAACTGGGGGCATGGAATATTTTGGTCCGAATTTGTATTCAGGGATGCAGGCAACAATAAACAGAAATTCCAAATTCATCTTGGGATAACTTGAATTTAGTGACTTGTACAACTATTTCAGCTTAAATGTTGCTTATTGCTTTTTGACCATGTAATTATATTTTCATGAGGTGTCTTTTTTGTGCCCCAGGATTTGACACAAAGCTCCTTCATGGCTACAACACAATCCCATGATGGTAAAGCCGATTCAAATCCCAGCGTAATAGACCCTAAGTACTGTGTCAGAACATTAATCATATATGCCTAATAAGCCAGTGGGTGGTCCAGGCATTGTGCTGAGATTTAAATTAGAGTTGAACTCAAATTCAACTCAAATTTCCATAGTTTGAATTTGATTGAATTGTATTCAATTCAATTTTCTAAGAACACTGAAGACGAGGGACCATTGATTTATGGCTGCTAGTCAATTTTTGAATTGCATTGATGTCAGTGAGGGACCAAAACATATGGCTTTTAGACAAAATATTACAGTTTGTTGTTACTTGAGGTGCCTTAGACAAGGTGTGAAAAGGTTTGAAAATCACAACTTGAAAAATGTAATAAACTGTAGATTTTTTTTCATTTTACTCTTTTGGATGTTTCTTGAGAATTAAAGATAAAATAAAGATAAAAATATATTTTTTGTACATTCTCTACTCTATTAAAACAATTTTTTTCATTGCTGTTTCTGTAAAAAATTATCAGTGCCTACTGTTGTTTTGATTCCTGTTTGTAGAAGATCTAGTTTTTCTTCACTCCAAAACAAACAAAAACATTTTAAATGGAGTTGGGCTTTTTTTCTACATTTTTTTGCAATCTCCACTCATTTAAAACAAAATTTTCATTGCTGTTTCTGGAGTTGTAAATTAGTAAAGTATTGCTTTATTTTAAGGATGGTGTTTGTGCTGCCTTAAAAGACCACAGGTTTCTATTGCTTTGTTCGAATTAAAAAAATATACCTCAATATATGTAAAAACAATGAAAATTGTTTTCTAATTTTATGATAGTATTTATTGTTAATTAAATAATCCCACAAACTGAGTTAAAATGTTTTTGGCCTTCCATATTTGTATTGTACTGTGCTTTTTTATTTTTTATGTAATAGAGAAAAATGTCTGAATCAAAGCTTGCAAATTTTAAAGATAATGTTTTATTTATTTATTTACTCTATCCAAAACAAACAAAAACATTTTAAATTGAGTTGGGCTTTTTTTCTATATTTTTGTGCAATCTCCACTCTATTAAAACAAAATTTTCATTGCTGTTTCTGGAATTGTAAATTAGTAAAGAATTGGTATATTTTAAGGATGGTGTTTTTGGTGCCTTAAAAGTCCAACAGGTTTCTATTGCTTTGTTCGAATTACAAAAATGTACATCAATATACGGTATTTAAAAAAAATGAAAATAGTTTTTCTAAGTTTATGATAGTATTTATTGTTAATAAAATAACCCCACAAGATGAGTTAAAATGTTTTTGGCCTTCCGTATTTTTATTGTATTGTGCTTTTTTTTATGTAATAGAGAAAAATGTCTGAATCAAAGCTTTCAAATTTTAAAGATAATTTTTTTTTAAATGTATTTTTTGTACAATCTCCACTCTATTAAAACAAAATTTTCATTGCTGTTTCTGGAATTGTAAATTAGTAAAGTATTGGTATATTTAAGGATGGTGTTTTTGGTGCCTTAAAAGTCCGACAGGTTTCTTTCGCTGTGTTTGAATTGCAAAAATGTACATCAGTACATCTTAAAAAAATGAAAATAGTTTTTCTAACTTTATGACAGTATTTATTGGTAATTAAATAACCCCACATTGTTAAAATGTTTTTTTGTCTTCCATTTTATAATTGGATTGTACTTTTTTAATTTTGTATGTAATAGAGAAAAATGTCCGAATCAAAGCTTAGAAAATTTAAAGAGAATTTTTTGTTTTTGTTTTTTTTTCTATATTTTTTGTACAATCTCCACTTTATTAAAACAATTTTTTTCATTGTTGTTTCTGGAAAAAAAATTCACATTGCCTCCTGTTGTTGTGATCTCTGTTTGTTTTTCTTCACTCTATCCAAAACAAACAAAAACATTTTAAATGAAGTTGGGCTTTGGGCTGATTGGGTTGGCCTGTCAGTTTTTCAGGTGGACCCGATTTGACCATCCGTAGCTCTCTATGGAGCAGTGTCAGCGGACACGTGGCCACTGACACCCTCCGGCATGCGATCCTGTATGCTAGCAACAGATGGATGGGCATCCGGATCGGATGACAGTAGGATGGGGATCTGGATTGCATAACAGTCGGATGGAAGTGGACAGGCGGTCTGATAACATCCGACTGGCCCATAGAGAACAGGAGGCTGTATCTGTGTCCGATCTGCATAGCGGAGCGGACACAGACCTGTCATCCACCTGCTCAGTGGGTATCAGTGGAGAGATGAGCCCATCTGAAAGGGGCCTTAAAATGTAGACCCTTCATAGGAAGCATATTTAGCTTATTATTATTCCATTTTGATCGCAGTTGCGATTTCTGACTAGAGATCTCCTTTAAAATCTAAAATCAGTTCTATTATTAGAAAATCTGTGTCTCTGAATAAGTTGAGCTCAGTCTGTACAAATTGAAGGCATATATTCTGTTTGGACGTGGTAGGTTTATGTTTTTCAACACATGGGTTACCAAGTCAGTAATTGAAAGCCACATGATTCCAGCCAAATCAGTTTGTGCTACATGGAAGCGACTGCAGGCCGCTGAACTAATTCCAATAATTTAGCAATGCCAGAGGGAGACACGGGGAGCATGCAGCAGTCTGGTGGTAACAATACACTACAGAGTTACATGTGAATGTCATACAAGGAGAATGGAAGGGAACAAGAGAAACAGCTACAGAGACATAATGGTACATCTTTAAAATTTGATTCCTGAATTCAACTGCCTTTCCTCTCCTAGGTCTGACCATTTTCCTAAATTTGATAGCATTTGCCCTCCAGAGTTATGGCAGTGTGATAGTGATGCTGGGTGCAATTACTAAAAACAAGTCATATACAGGCACACAATCAACATGCAGTCGTGCAGGTACTTTTAATCAGCATTTACACCATTACATGTTCTATGCATGTGAAAGACCAACTACCTAATAAACACCTGCCCTGGCACATCATATCGGTCACTCGGCACTCCCAAGAAATATCAGAATCCAACTGCAATATTCTTTCACTGTCAAAACCTCCACTTTTATTATCACACGACACACAGGAGGATATATCTTATAGTCATCACAATCTGCATAATAACACACACCAATAATAATGTGAGCATGAAATAGGCACATCATTTGACAGCGTCACAGCATAGAATTAATACATTACCGAAGCTATGTGGAAGCTGGGAGGAACAAATCCCATCAGAACCAAACTGCCCAGGGGGTCATGGAGAAGCCGTAGGCACGACCAGTTGATGAGCCCATATAGCCTTGGTAAAAATCCCAGCTTCAGAGCATCCTCTGGCCACTAGGGGAGCTTCTACTCGTCTTGCCTGGACCTTCACCTTATAAACCCTTTTTCTGGAAGCAGTCCAACAGTGGGCAGCGCCACACCCACTACGGGAGGGGCTAGCAAAAGGGTTCCGCTAGGATAACAGTCATGTTCAACCACCATATTCATTATCTGAAAAGTCACACTTTTGCTTCTTATCTACCCCAAAACCTCTTTTCATCTCCCCCAGACTTAAGGATTTCTAATTTAGATGACCTTAAACAGGTTTTTATCTCCTAATGTGAGGTTACTAGATATCATAAACACGTTTCATTCCATAAACAAGGTTTTATCTTGCTCTCAGCAGAATATCTTGTGACTCTGTTCCTTTGGCTAAAGAAATGACATCAAATCACCTCTCATGCCCCTGGCATTTGCGTAACAATGCTTTATTGTAAAAATTACTCAAGAAACAAAGGGTCCAAGGCCAACACATTTCATAGAGTCAAAAGACAAATGTAGGCTTTTGTAAAGAAAGATTTTTAGGTGCCCATCTGTTAACTGTATCAAAATCTGGTTGTTTTCTCCTGTGTCAAGGAACAGTCTAATGTCTATGGGGCAACCTCATACAACCCAACTAAGTACAACATTTCTGCAAAAATTGGGAGATTTCAGGGAAAATTGGATCAACGGGGAAATTAATGTGAGTTAATGTTGAGTCAATGGTAACGTAAGGTGGGTTTTTAAGCTTCGATGGGGTTTAAGAATGAAGTGATCTCAAGAAGTGACAAGTGTTTAGTAAATTTAGAGCACAATTAAACCCAAAAGCAAACATTCATTATATTGCAGCATAGCAATTCATAGATGTGATGACTGCATTAGTTTCCTTTTTTTAGGCTTCCTTTCCTTTATTTTCACCTTGTGATCCAGCCAGCAAGTATGTTGTTTTTGACAGAACAAGCTGTCCTGCAGATGTAGCAGTTAGAGGGTTGAGACAAACCATTTGCCACTGACAGAGGTATGTACAATGGTCAGCTTTTATTTATTTTTTTTTTAAACCTTTCTCTGCCAGGTCCATATGTTGTATGGACCTGACAGTGGGGGGGGGGGGTTACACACAATCCAGTGGCTGCAACCCCATGGGATTGTGTCTAAATCTGACAGGCAGACTCCTGCCTGTCCAATGGAATCAGTCGGGCACTGCTGCCCAATTCCTTCCACAGCCCCCAGTTACGGTTCCCCCCACCTGTGCACGCTCTCCCACCATTTATTCCAGGCTCCATTTGCCCATCTGGCTCCTAAGATAAATGTAACACTGTGCCTGGCCAGAACTCTTTTGCCTGTACTTTCTGCTCTCACAGGAGACTCAGGCCATTGGCTCCTGCTGCTATCAGCCAAATTCTGTGAGGAGGCAGCAGGGGAGGGGGGGCATGGCCGAGGCGCAATGTGTGTCTATGGAAGCACTCAGCCTAGTTTGGGAGCGTGCTCATATCAGTGCCCCTATAGCACATGGCTTACCATGGGGGCTCTCGCAGGGAGAAGAAGCAGACAGCACTGGTGGGGGACCACTAAAGAAGAGGTAAGGAACCACTCTGTGCCATATTGTAAGCTTTACAATCATGTTAATGAATCTGCCACAGCCAATGGAGAATGTGTGATAGATTAAAGACTTATGCCGGCCATACATGGATTGAAATTCGGCCGGTTCAGCAGGGACTGGCCAAATTTTAATCCATGTGTGGGCATCCTGATTGTACACAAGATGACCTATCGATCAACTTGTGTACAACCAGTCTGTTGGGTTTTTCCTGAACAATTAGTGCCGTCAGATATAGCTGGAAACACTAATCGTTGTGTTCTCCCAGTAAGAAAGCTCTCCCTGCCCTTCCCGCTGGTAGAACACAATTGCTTTGAGGGAAGGATTCCCCCATCAACACTGAGTGTGCTGATGGGGGAATTGAGCAATTTTCTTTCCTATCACCCATGGTGGAAGGAAAGAAAATGGCATAATCTCTATAGACAATAAAGAATTATATCTCTATAGGGAACCAATGGTAAGATCAATATATCACCTGGCAAAGCATAAGAGAAGGTTAATATACCACTGGCCATGATAACCTCAAGCTGAGGACCAACCTAAAATTGAAGAACAGAATATCCAACTGTTTGGCAAAAACCCAAGAAGGTTGCTTCATCAGACAACTTTGTTTTATAAATGTGTGTATGAAAGCAAGAACCTTATGGACAGGCAGCAAAAAAACAGCCATTTATAAACCTGCCCCAAGACCTTCAGTTTAGCTCAGCCTCAAGGAGACATCTTAGCACCTCAGATAACCTCTGTAGACAAAAGCACTGAGTCCTGTAACGATTCTGCAGAATGGAGAACAATTAGTGCCTTTAGCTATAGCCGGAAACACTAATCGTTGTGTTCTGCTGGTAGGAAGGCTCTCCCTGAACTTGACGCTGGTAGAACACAATTGCTCTGTGGGAGGGAGTCCCCCATCAACACTGAGTGTGCTGATGGGGGAATTTAGCAATTTTCTTTCCTAACACCCATGGTGGAAGGAAAGAAAATGGCATAATCTACGGTCTGCCTTAGAATTTCAAAAAATGTCTATATCTCTATAGACAATAAAGAATGATATCTCTCTAGGGAACCAATAATAAGATCAATATATCACCTGGCAAAGCATAAGAGAAGGTTAAGGTACCATTGGCCATGATAACCTCAAGCTGAGAACCAACCTAAAATTGAAGAACAGAATACCCAACTGTTTGGCAAAAACCCAAGAAGGTTGCTTCATCAGACAACTTTGTTTTATAAATGTGTGTATGAAATCAAGAACGTTGTGGACAAGCAGCAAAAGATCAGCCATTTATAAACCTGCCCCAAGACCTTCAGTTCAGCTCAGCCTCAAGGAGACATCTTAGCATCTCAGATAACCTCTGTAGACGAAAGCATTGAGTCCCGTAATGATTCTGCAGAATGGAGATTACATTCCATGAAACACTTCAGCCATAACAGAGCCATTTTTTTCTGTATGGTTTGTTACGCTTTCTCCTTTTACTGGAGCATATAGAATTTATTAAGAAGGAAAAAAAACTATTTAAATTGAGGTTATGGCCCACCTAGCATGAAACTGCATGAATGTAGCATGTGATACGACTGAGTGGAAGAGATGGTTGATCATTAGAGTCTTGTTACTTTCTGGTTGAGTTGTATTTCTTTCAATGCTCAGGCCTCCCCATCGTGTGCTGTCATCCCCATATGGAGATTGTCAGAGTGCATGAATGCTTCAGGTTTGTTAGAATGACATTAGAGGCTTTGCACTTCCTTAGCAAACCCATTAAGTCAGCTCTTTGCCTAAAACCACGTTGAATTTCAGTGTCACAAATGAGTCCTGTAGTTTTCCTCATTGTTAGTACAACCCTAGGCTCTCTCTAAAGGCTTGTGTGACAGGCATGAGCAGCGGCAGGAAATTCTTAAATCATATCTAAAAACGAGCAATCATATAGCTGCTCAAATATCTTCTGGTAGTAAAAAATGCATAACCTGCAACACAATGGAACACATATGTAAGAGACATATACATCCATATGGATTTAATTGTATCCTGAGATCAAATGCATATTGTCAGCTGCATGAAAATGATTGATATAACTTTCAGCTATTCCGGACTTTGTGCATAAGAGAAATGGTGCCCAAGGACTCATAAATATTAGCACCAGGTGCAAAGAGAACCCACTGCCCATGCTTTTTTTACCTTTACTGCTCTGGATTCCTCCCTTGTGCTCTCCTAAGTAGGGAAGGGTTGCTCAAAGAAGCCTAGGATTTCAAGTGTCCAAAGTATCAAGGCCTAGTAATGTAATATGTTGTCAGTACCAACAAGCAGGGCGTAATAGTGCATTGGGCCCTCTCCTTCTGAAAATGATGGTTACCTGGCTGTCATGCTGCTTTTATTTTGTTCAAAGAAGAAGTCTCACTTTGATTTGTATTAATGTGTTCTGGTTCCCAGGTTACAAGGTACATGTTGAACCTTGTCCCATCTTCCTAGGTGCTGTCTAAGGCTAACTGTTAGGTTGGACAGGGAGGCACCTTCCCTCATGGCCATCCAAACACTTAGCTAGCCAGGAGGGATGACAGGGGAAGAGGGATGTGCAAGCTAAGATGTTGCAGGCAAGCAAGAAGGAGCTTGGAGATGGAGAAATGTGCCATCTCTCAAAGCAGCTGTCTCCTTGCTAGCTGCGTGTTTGGATAACTATGGTGTGAAGACGGGGTGCCCTTTCTGACCTCATAGTCAGGGCTGTGGATAAGGGGGTACCACCAGTCCTCCTGTATGGGGCCCAGGCCAGCAACGGGACCCAGGCAGCTGGGTGAAGCAGATGTGGGCAGGGAGGGTGATCAGCACGGAGGGGGTGAATTACTGGAACCGATCCCCTGTATGGCTCTCTCTACAGCTGCTGAAAGCTGGCTTCTTCTCCTCTCCCTCCCACTGGCTTTAAGCTGCTGCAGAGAGAGCTATACAGGGGATCGGTTCCAGTAATTGCTCCCCCACTCCCATGTAGCACCTTATCACCCTCCCTGTGCACCATATGTTTCCTCATGCTTCTCCCCTGTGTGCCACCACTCCCGCAGTGCTGCCAGTTTCCCTCCTCTTCTTCCTACCGGCAGCTGCAAGCACACAATAGGATGAGGAGTGGTGGAAGGGTCCTGTAAATATGTCATATTTCACCAGCCCCTTTCTTTCCTGAATGAACACAATAAGGGTGTTGTAGAGATCAAACACTGTGTTCATTCATAACTGAAGCATAGTAAACTGTGGGTTTTTTTGGGAGGGAACCTGCAAGGTTGGCTGTATGGGGCCCCATTGTTTCTAACAGCAGCCCTGCTCATAGCTATCCATAGATGGCACCCAGAAAGATTGAACTTGACATAAAACTGAAGAATGGAACACTTTAACCATATTAAGAATGTCCATAGTACTTTCACTTAGCCGGGCGGCATGGCCAGGCTCGGCAACGTAAATATACATTGCTTCACACATGACACTGGCACACCCCCTGGGTACGCAACTCGCCACTCCCGTAATCGGACACAGCAGATTACTGTTTATGGTAGATGATCATATGATCACATTGTGTGCACAACTGTTATGAATGAGTTTCATTCATAACAGCTGTTCTTACTGTAGTGATGCTGCAATTGGCTCGCAGCTATCACATAGTACCTGACACCCTGTACCCAGTGATTAGATGCAGTCAATCACAGCATGTCAAAAGTATGCACAGCTGTTAGGAATGAAACCCATTCATGACAGTTCAAACGGCAGATCATCACTGTAACAGCAATCACAGTGCAAAAAAAAAACCCTGCTCCCACCAGAGTAGTACAGTGTCACTATGGCGACACTGAGCAACTCTGATGAAAGTATGTAAAGGATTTTTTTTTAAAAAGAAAGACATTTTTTAAAAATGAATATAAAGTTATTATTTTTTATTTTTTATTATTATTATTATTATTATATAGGATTTATATAGCGCCAACAGTTTGCTCAGCGCTTTACAATATAACGGGAGACAATACAGCAATAATACAGTTCAATACAAGAGGGATAGGAGGGTCCTAATTATTATTATTATTTTAACGTACTGTCACTAGTCAGTATCCCTGATCACCACCACACCAGTCAAATGATAATGCTGTACTGTGCTGGTGACAGTGTGTAAAAAAAAAATTAATTTAATTTCTTCAAATTTCTAAAAATTGTGACAAAATAATTACAACTTCAAAAAACTCCCCATGCCTCCTACTAAATACCTTGGACTGTCTACTTTCCAAAAAGGGGCCATTTGAGGGGTGTTTGAACTGTTCTGGAATTAAGGGTCTCAAGAAATGAGATAGGCAGTCAGTACATCAGGACAATTTTCAGATATACAGTGGGGATCGAACGTTTGGGCACCCCAGCTATAAATTTGTATTAATGTGCATAAAGAAGCCAAGGAAAGATGGAAAAATCTCCAAAAGGCATCAAATTACAGATTAGACATTCTTATAATATGTCAACAAAAGTTAGATTTTATTTCCATCATTTACACTTTCAAAATAACAGAAAACAAAAAAATGGCGTCTGCAAAAGTTTGGGCACCCTGCAGACGTAATATCTTGTACTGCCCCCTTTGGCAAGTACCACAGCTTGTAAACGCTTTTTGTAGCCAGCCAAGAGTCTTTCAATTCTTGTTTGAGGTATCTTTGCCCATTCTTCCTTACAAAAGTCTTCCAGTTCTATGAGATTTCTGGGCTGTCTGTCACGCACTGCTCTTTTAAGGTCTATCCATAGATTTTCAATTATGTTGAGGTCAGGAGATTGTGAAGGCCATGGCAAAACCTTCAGTTTACGCCTCTTGATGTAATCCCCCGTGGAATTCGAGGTGTGTTTAGGATCATTATCCATTTGTAGAAGCCATCCTCTCTTTAACTTCAGCTTTTTCACAGATGGCATCAAGCTACCATCCAAAATTTGCTGAAATTTTATTGAATCCATTTTTCCTTCTACTCGTGAGATGTTCCCTGTGCCACTGGCTGCAACACAACCCCAAAGCATGATTGATCCAACCCCATGCTTAACAGTTGGACAGAGGTTCTTTTCATTAAATTCTGTGCCCCTTCTTCTCCAAACGTACCTTTGCTCATTCTGGCCAAAAAGTTCAATTTCAACCTCATCGGTCCACAGAACTTGTTTCCAAAATGCATCATGCTTGTCTATATGTTCATTTGCAAAGTTCAAACGATGATTTTTGTGGTGAGGACATAGAAGTGGTTTTCTTCTGATGACTCTTCCATGAAGACCATATTTGTACAAGTATCTCTTTATAGTGGAATAGTTTACCACAACCCGTGTCTGCCAGATCTTTCTGGAGGGATCGTGCAGTCAAACGTGGGTTTTGAATTGTTTTTCTCACAATCCTGCGAGCTGTTCTGTCTGATATTTTTCTTGGTCTTCCAGATGTTGCTTTAAATTCCACTGTTCCTGATGACTGTCATTTCTTAAGTACATTCCGAACAGAGGATATTGACATCTGAAAACGCTTTGTTATCTTCTTATAGCCTTCTCTAGCTTTGTGAGCGTCAACTATTTTCAGTTTCAGTTTTCTAGACAACTGCTTAGAAGAACCCATGGTGCTGATTGTTGGGGCAAGGTCAGATGAGTCTGGGCATTTAAAACCTTTGAGATTGACATCACCTGGTCTTCCCAGACGATGATTGAGAACAATCCATGACACTGGCAGGTCTCAGCTTGGCAAAGGGGGCAGTGCATGCTATATATTCTGCAGGGTGCCCAAACTTTTGCAGATGCCATTTTTTTGTTTTCTGTTATTTTGAAAGTGTAAATGATGGAAATAAAATCTAACTTTTGTTGACATATTATAAGAATGTCTAATCTGTAATTTGATGCCTTTTGGAGATTTTTCCATCTTTCCTTGGCTTCTTTATGCACATTAATACAAATTTTTAGCTGGGGTGCCCAAACTTTTGATCCCCACTGTATCCTATACTATATTGGCTCTATAACTTTCCTACAGATTAAATAATACACACAGATTTGGGGTATTTTTACCAAAGAAATGTAGCAGAACACATTTTGGCCCAAATTTATGAAAAAGATAATTTCTTTGCAAAATTTTATAACAGAAACTAAGAAAATAGGTTTGGTGTTGTTTCATTTATATAGCAAAAACAAAAGTGATTAAATATCCTTAAAAGAAAGCTCCACTTGTGTGAAGAAAATGATATAAATTTTGCTTAGCTACAGTGTTGCAGGACTGTGCAATTGCCAGTTAAAGTATCGTAGTGCCGAATAGCAAAAAGATGGCCTGGTCACGAAGGAGGTAAACCTTCCGGTGGTTAATGAAAATCAAATACTTTGATTCACTGACATGAAACAAGAATGCAGATAAGGACTTTTCTCCAACCTGAATCTGCAGATTGGTTCCAGGTCAGTGACTAAGGATGTACTCACACTAGGCATGGTTGACTTGTACTGTGCCTGAGCAGGGGCGGACTGAGAACTCATGGGGCCCCCGGGCAATAGGGGATCATGGGCCCCTGTGTCCTTGCCCAAACTCAAATAAGCCTATGAAAAAGGTACCAGGGGCATCTCATGGGGCCCCCTACTGCCCCCAGGCCCTCAGGCAGTGCCCGAGTTTCCAAATGGTCAGTCCGCCCCTGTGCCTGAGTATGACTGTCCCCACTGCCCTCTCCCACTCCAGTCTGCACTCATATTGAGCCCTGCCCAAAAACACTTTGTGTCTAGGTTCACACCTAAGCGTTTCTGTTGCATTTTACAGAAACGCACATCAGTCCATTTAACATGATTTCCTATGGGACAGGTTCACATCTGTGCTTTTTCACCCGGTATGTTTTTTGGAAAGGGTCAGGGACTTTTTTTTAAATGCAAAATGTTGTGTTTTGGGTCAATAGACTTGAATGAAGATGCTGCAGAAATGAATGTAGTACATTTTTGCATTTTTATCTGCCCAGCAACAAGTTGGAAAAAAAAGCAAAACGCATCAAAAACACATGTGCAAAAACACAAACTGCACCGCAAAGAGCACTGCAGAAACGGATCAAACGCAAACTGCATAAGTGTGAACCTAGCCTTACTATATGTCATCTTCTCTGCAGTCTGACCTCACTGATCCCTGCTTCCGTGCTCCGTGAGTGATCCATGAGAGTTCTGTGCATGAGCACAGTGAGTGATTCATGAGAGTTCTGTGCATGAGCACAGTGAGTGATCCATGAGAGTTCTGTACATGAACACAGTGAGTGATCCATGAGAGTTCTGTGCATGAACACAGTGAGTGATTCATGAGAGTTCTGTGCTTGAGCACAGTGAGTGATCCATGAGAGTTCTGTACATGAACACAATGAGTGATCCATGAGTTCTGTGCATGAACACAGTGAGTGATCCATAAGAGTTCTGCGCATGAGCACAGTGAGTGATCCATGAGAGTTCTGTGCATGAGCACAGCGAGTGATCCATGAGAGTTCTGTGCATGAACACAGCGAGTGATCCATGAGAGTTCTGTGCATGAGCACAGTGAGTGATCCATGAGAGTTCTGTGCATGAGCACAGTGAGTGATCCATGAGAGTTCTGTGCATGAGCACAGTGAGTGATCCATGAGAGTTCTGTGCATGAGCACAGTGAGTGATCCATGAGAGTTCTGTGCATGAGCACACTGAGTGATCCATGAGACTTCTGTGCATGAGCACAGTGAGTGATCACACATATGTGTACCATGCCGGAGTCCAGTTGAACCATGCCCAAGTTTAATTCATTCAACTGGGCCAAGGCACAGCACAGAGCGATGTACTGAACAAACACTTTGGACTGGGGGTCAAACACGCTCGTGCACAGTTGGTACATACACCTTAGTGTGAGTACACCCTAAGAAACCTTAGCCACTTGCCTACAGGGCACCTTTACCCCCTTCTTGCCCAGGCCAATTTTCAGCTTTCAGTGCTGTCGCACTTAGAATGACAATTTCCGCGGTCATGCAACACTGTACCCAAAACAAAAGTTTTTTCTTTTTTTTTATACAGAGCTTTCTTTTGGTGGTATTTAATCACCGCTAGGATCTTTATTTTTTGCTAAACAAATTAAAAAAGACTGAACATTTTGAAAAAAATTAAGTTTTTTCTTAGTTTCTGTTCTAAAATTTTGTAAATAAGTAATTATTCTCCTTTACGGATGTGAGCTAATGAGGCTGCAGTGATGGGCACTGATAGGCGGCACTGATGGACATTGACAGACATCACTTGTGGGCATTGACTGGCATCACTGATGGGCATTGAAAGGCAGCACTCATTCATGGCACTGATAGGCGGCACTGATGGGCACTGCTAGGCAGTACTGATGGGCACTGATAGGTGGCACTGATGGGCACTGATAGGCGGCACTGATGGGCACTGCTAGGCAGTACTGATGGGCACTGATAGGCGGCACTGATGGGCACTGACAGGCAGCACTGATGGGCACTGTTAGGCAGCACTGATGGGCACTGATGGGTACTGTTAGGCAGCACTGATGGGCACTGATAGGCGGTACTGATTGGCACTGATAGGCAGCACTGACGGGCACTGATAGGTGGCACTGATTGGCAGCACTTATAGGCGCCACTGACTGGCATTGATAGGCGGCACTGACTGGCACTGATAGTTAGCACTGAAAGGCAGCTCTGATGGGCACTGATATGTGGCATTGATGTGCACTGATGGGCACTGGTATGTGGCATTGATGGACAATTACAGGTGGCATTGATGGGCACTGACAGGTGGCACTGATGGGGCTACACTGATCATCAGGACACTGATCATCAGTGCCCTGATGATCAGTGTAGATGTCCCCTCTGAGGAATAACGATTATCGGCTCTCCTCTCCTCAAGCGCTGACAGTGTCAGGAGAGGACTGCCGATAACCGGCATTTCCTATTTACATGTGATCAGCTGTGATTGGATACAGCTGATCACATGATAGAGCCGATGTCGTTGGCTCTTTACTCTGGTGATCCACTGTGTTGCAGGGACACAGCACACCACCGATAGCCCCGCCTCACGTCCCCGGGGGCGCGCATGTGCAGTTAGTGTGGGACGACGTCATATGACATCCTCCCAGAACAGGAGAACCGCCGTCCTCCTGTCGTTTCCTTACATGGCGGGTGGGAGGCGGTTAAAGTCAGTGGATCTGCATATTTTCCAGGAAATTAGCATTTTCTGAAGGAGGTCAGCAACACCTGCATTTTGCTCAGTTAAGGTTTATTATTTATTTTTCTTTAGGTTTGGATAGATTGAAAAAGAGTTAACATTTCAAATAATTCTCAATTTTCTATTTGTCTCTGTGACCCCCTTTAAGTAAATTTGTTCTCATTTCCTGTCCTTATGACACCTGTCCAAGAAATGAGGTCCAGTTGTCACCGGTAGACATGTGCAGAACGAAAAAATGTTTAGTTTAGTTTCCTATCGATTTGTTAAGGTACCCATTTTGTTTCGTTGCATTTGTGTAGTTTCATTTTATTTATTCATTTTTGACCAGATTAGAATTTTTCCAATTTTTCCAAAAGAAATATTAAATCGATCTGAATTCATTTTGAAGAATAGCTGGTTCTATTCTTGTTGAAATTCTATTTTCGGAAGATGGTTATATTCTTTCTATTTCCCTATTTTCTCTTTTTATTCTATTCTATTTTTTCTATTCTATTATTTTATATTCTATTCCATTTTATTATGTTCCTTTATTTTGTATTATATTTTATTCTATTGTTTTGTTCTGTTCTGTTCTGTTCTGTTTTACTCGATTCTTTTCTGTTTTATTATATTCTACTCTTTTTGAAATTCATCTTTCGGAAGACAGTGATGTGATCAAATCAACAAAATGTAGCGACTTCTGTGACTTCCGTGCTGCACCTCCACCATAATGCACTCACCAGAAGTAAGTAGCAAGCAAACCCACAGCGGAATGACACTAAGGGGTGTTCAATTCTAATCTATTCTTTTTCTTTTCTGTTCTATTCTATTCTTTTATTTTCTATTCTATTTTAATCTTTTTTAGTCTATTCTTTTATATTCTATTCTATTCTTTTCTATGCCATTCCTTTATTTTCTATTCTTTGATTTTCTATTCTGTTGTACTTTACTCTATCTTTCTATTATATTCGGTTTTATTCTATTCTTTTCAGAATTCAAATTTTGGAAGACAGCTTTATTCTAACACTAATACGCATTTGGGGGTTATTCACTAAAACTGGAGAGTGCAAACTCTGTCGCAGCTCTGCACAGAAACCAATCAGCTTCCAGATTTTATTGCCAAAGCTTAACTGAACAAGTTGAAGTTAGAAGCTGATTTGCTACCATGCACAGCTACACCAGATTCTGAGTGCACTGGCTTTAGTAAATCTCGCCCAGGGGTGGACTGACCATTTGGAAACTCGGGCACTGCCTGAGGGCCCGGGGTCAGAAGGGGGCCCCATGAGATGCCCCTGGTACCTTTTTCATAGGGTTTTTTTAATTTGGGCAAGGACACAGGGGCCCCATGGTCCCCTATTGTCCCATGAGTTGTCCGTCCTGGGGGCCCCATGAGTTGTCAGTCCGCCCCTGATCATATTTTTTGTAGGAAATCAGCAGTAGTCAGTGATATGTTTATATTTCGAAATTGTTTTGTTTTCAAATTTGATTCAAATTTAATTTGAAATGAATTTGATTTGAATTTCGGAGGAAATTTTGTTTCATTATTTCAGAATCATTTAAATTCATTACCGTTGTAATTCGGTATTTGGTTACATCTGAATCTCTGCATAACCAAAATTTTGAACGCATTTTGATTCTGAACAAAACAAACCACACATGTCTAGTCATCGGGATAGAAACATACATGCAGCAATTAAAACGTTGAGGGAGATTTTCTAAAACTGGTGTGCTCAAAATTTGGTGCAGCTGTGCATGGTAACCAATCAGCTTCTAACTTCACTATAATATCAATGTGCAGCACTAATACAAATGTGTGTTATAATTAATGATGACCAGTGTGATAGTAAACAGAAAGGAAACATCATAAAAAAGAAATCAAGAATAGTGAATACTTCAATGAAGAAACAAAATGGACGGTATAACAAATAACAAATGAAAATATATCCTCTAATTATCATAAAAGTCCCAAAAATAGTGATGTGATCAAATCAACAAAATGTAGCGACTTCTGTGACTTCCGCACTGCACTTCCACCATAATGCACTCACCAGAAGTAAGTAGCAAGCAAACCCAGAGCAGAATGACACTAAGGGGTGTTCCTGCTTGTTCCTCCTGCCGGTGACTCGGTTGAAGGTGGGATCTCTCCAGAAGCCAGTGATACACCAAATGAACAATCAAAGGTAGAGTAGCCAAGTCTCCATCTCCAGCCCACTGTGAACCAAGGAAATGGACTCCTTCTAGAGGGCAAGCTCATAGACCGAGCCTGGAGACAGTATCATATAGTGTAGTATGTTTTATTAAAAAAATAGCAACCACGAGTAGCATAAAATCATCAATGGATAAAAACTTACAAAAATGGCCGCTGGACCATCACGTGGACGTGGTGGCGTGACGTCAGCACATAGGCTCTTCTCTGACGCGTTTCGTGCTCATGCCTGTTCTCAAAGGCATCCACCTTCAGCTTGTTTAATTGAACTTTGGCAAAAAAATCCTGGAAGCTGATTGGTTTCTATGCAGAGCCACACCAGATTTTGCACCATGCAGTTTTTGTATATAACCCCCACTGCCAGAAATTCTGAGCCTCCCCTACTGTATTTGTATTGCTTTGATTATTGTCTGTATCCCCATTGGAGAGATTTTCCATAACTTCCTGTCCTGGTAGAAAATCAGGGAACTTTCCCAGTAGGGATAAGAACCTGGCAGAAGCTCTAGCTCTGTTAAAAACAAAAAAATAAATTAAATGTTTGCATGGGGTCGGGCTTTAACCATTTATACTTGTAAGTACAGGAAGTCCCTACATTATGAGCAACATAGGTTCTGCAGGTTTGATCTTAAGTTGAATTTGTATGTAAGTTGAAACAGGTACATTTTTTAAGTGTAACTGCAGTGATGTGACCACATCCAGTGGTGGACTCTTCTTGCCGTCCTCACATCCAGAGCAGGTCTACGGGCGTGATGACGTCAGGAACAGCCCATTCACAAGACCACTAGCATGCAGAGAGGGGGGCAGGAGCGGTGGGGACCAGTCTTGCACTCAGAAGAATGGTGAATTAGGTAAGTATATCTCTGCTCTCCCTAGACGAAAAAAAAAACCGAGCAGTTAACCCATGCAGTGCCGTCACCGCACCATTGCATGCTAAAATAAAAATGTTCTTCTTCGTCGAACATCTCCATCCGCATTTCAGCCATGCACCACACCATCGCCACGTTGTAATAAACGGAATGGGAAAGCAGTAAGCATCGGATGTTCGATAATGTTTGGAAAAGGCGTCCTACGAAGAAACATTACATGAGTAGTTTGACATTCTCATTATCTCACTGTCACGCAATGTTCTTTCCATTATAATTAAAGTGCTGAATATTTTAATTTTTGGTCAAGCAACGAATTCATCAGCAAATTGCATCACTGCAAGCTTGCTCATTTCTATTAAGGTAAAATCATTTTTCTCCTAATTATTTTCCCTTCCTTGTTGTACAAAAAGCATGAGAAATGTAATTTGCTTCACAAAAGCCCCGGTTGGTACCACAAGCTGCTAGTAACCACGAAGCTAAATAGAATTGCTGGGAGGCAGCAGAATGCCATCAGTGTTATGTATTTTCTGTCTGTTCGGGTACAAACAGCGGCCCAGTGTAGATGGATTATAACTTGGCTGGCCATGTGACGGGTTACGGAAGGATTCTTAACCCTTCTGCGCTGAATTGCGTCCTGCCAAGACGACTGGAACGATCATCGCCCCCTTCCCCAGGAACTAGACATAAAGGCAGGAAGGACAGTAGATATTACTTTACAGCTGAATATTTTTCTCAAGAATATAAATAACATCCAGCGCCGGGACAAGGTACTACGGCACCCAAAATGAAATATGGGAATAAATACCCAACACAGGGTTGTTACTGTAGGGATATAGACCAGTGTTTCTCAACCTTTTTTCAGTCAAGGCACCCTTTAAAATGATGGACAGTCCCGAGGCACCCCATTATAAAATGTGAAAAACTATTCTAATAATGTTATACAACGTAGCAACATCCACACATGTAGGACACCCAACATTAGAGGTGATTTATACTTACACAACAAATACACTTTTGCACACTGGTACTGACTAGTATTCCAATGTTTCTCTTCTCCCTCCGTTTCTCTCCATCACTAAGCTAATGTGACCCCAGCACTGATGGAAATGGGCAGGGGAGGGTTAAACCAGGATGCTGTACATGCAGCCGACATCCTTCTTCTCAACTGATAATGTCCTTGGTTGTCAGGATGCCGGAGGCTAGAAGGTTGTAATGGTGCACAATGGAAACCTGTGACTTTGTGTAAGACATTTTTAGACATTTTGCCAAGGCACCCCTGAAGAAACCTCAAGGCACCCCTGGGTGAGAAAGATTGATATAGACAACGCACATCCTATTCAAACTATTTAGAAAAAGAGAGACCTCTTGATGGACTTTATAGGCACTACAACAATAGGTAAAAGTATTACTTTACTGGACATACAGGAGTACTTCGGTTTACGAATTTAATGTGTCCTGCAGGACTTTTCGTATTGCGAAAAATTTGTAAACCAAAACCATAGGAATGCAATGAAAACCAATTAGTCCGTTCCAGAGGTCAGAAAAAAGTAAAAAAAAAGTATTTTATCTGTTCAAAATTCTTTATAAAGTGCATTTTAAAGGCATAAATACTCTACAGGGACATGATTAAAAAAAAAAATGTACATGCATTGAAAACCAATTAATCTGTTCGTATTGCGAGAAAAATTTGTAAACCAAGACATTGTTCTCAATAGATTTTCATTCATAAACCGAAAATTACGTTAACCCAGTTCGTAAACTGAGGTACGCCTGTACATAGACGTATAATAATACATACAATTAATGAAATCCGCTACAGAGTATATACTCCTGTAGCATACAAAAGTATATACTCAGTACAGATTCATGTAATATTAATATGTTCCACAATGAAGATATACCATCAGGGGCGGACTGACCATTTGGAAACTAGGGCACTGCCTGAGGGCCCGGGGTCAGTAGGGGGCCCCATGAGGTGCCCCTGGTACCTTTTTCATAGGCTTTTTTGAGTCTGGGCAAGGACACAGGGGCCCCATGATCCTCTATTGCCCAGGGGCCCCATTAGTTGTCAGTCCGCCCCTGTGTACCATATCTCGGCAAAGATTTAAAAAAAGATACTCTGGTATTGGTAGACATAATAACTTGACATGTTTCGCGATAATATCGCTTCTTCAGGAGTTGTAAGAGAATTTTTTAAAATACAAGAACCTGTACGAGGGCTGTGGAGGGAAGCATTCAGCCAACCCATGCGGGCCAGTCAATGAGGGGATCCCCACAAACCAAAGGGGCAAGCTGCATGCTCCTCAAAACTGCCTCTCCACTAATAGGGATGCGGTAACGTCATAAATTCTAGTCCAAATAGGACACATGCAAAAAGGACTAGCAACAGACTAGTATAATATATCAGAGGGTCCTTGCATATAATAGAACAAAGACCTAGGATAGGTTCCTAATGGTGGTAATATTCTTGTTAAGATAATCGAGTGGGGTCAGTCAGGTGTCTATCTGTTTGCATAGACAGGGGTATGTTTACCATGAATGATCCCAGAACCATCTAATTGCCAACACTGCCACCACCACCACGTCACATAACGGGTCCCAAATCAGCTTGAACCTGTGTGGCCCCACCGTCACAGCCTCTTTTACCTATCATTGTTGTGGTGTCTGTCTATAAAGTCCATCAAGAGGGCTCTCTTTTTCTAAAAACAATGGCACCCAAGGCGAAGATGCTAAAATGAAGCTTAGATTTCCATGTGTATATTTACTCTAGTAGGTTTACTCTAGAGTGTCTGCATTTTCAGGGGGTTTTCATGCATTTTTATGCAGTTTTTGTTGGTTATGTGTTGGAGAAGACACTAGTAGCTTGTGATGAGGCAGAACTTGGTTTACTTGTGTGGCTTAAGTTGCAAACATACAAAACATTTCAGTAATCTGTAACAGCAGACATCTTGGTTATGAGAGAGAGAGAAGAGAGAAAGAACCAACAAGTTTACAGATATGCACAACTGGTAATTTTAGTGTACAGTGCCATCTACTGGTCAAGTGATATTAACACACAATACTGTATATAGTACATGCTTTTTTTCCTTCCCCAACAGTTTTCACGTGCTTCCATTGAATATTTTGGGGCCAAAATAGCAAAAAGAAAACCCTGCAGCTTCGTGGTGTTATCTAAGTTTCCCAAGGAGGCTGCAGTACTAGTGGTGCGTCATTCTAGATCAGAATGGTGGTGGGGGCATGGCCAACGATAAAAAAAATTAAAACAATTTTTTTAAAATTCATGCATTTCTGCTTAACCTCTTGCCGCCCGCCTGCTGTTTATAAACGGCAGGGCGGTGGCAGTCCAGGGGCGGGTTGCCATTCCTAAACGGCACCCGCCTTTTCTAGCTGTGCGCGCTCCCTGGGAGCGTGCACCACCGCGATCCGGTGCCCGCTGTGTCCTCCGGACACAGTGAGACACTGATCATCGGACGGGACCTCACTACGAGGTCCCGATCATGTGATCACTGATTGGCGAATCAGTGATCACATGCAAAGTAGTAAGCAAGATGTCACTTGTGATATCATTGCTTACTACGTGTGAAATCTGTGAATGATCACAGAGGTCACATGGTACAAAGCTATTCACAACAGCCTTGTACCATGTGACAAGCTGTGACCAATCACAGCTCACTCAGTATTTCTCAATGACTGCAAGAATGCAGACAGAGAGAAAGAGAAATGATTGCTTTTACATCCTATATGGGTGTAAAAGCAATCAGTGTAAAAACAAAAAAAAAATCTTCATCACCTCCCACAAGTAGTACAGTGTCACCATGGTGACACTGTACTGCTAGGGTGACAGTATGTAAAAAAAAAATAAAAAATAATAATATAAAAAAATAAAATAAAAATGTAAAAAAAAATGCTTAAAAATTATAATTTTTGGTTATAAACTAACTTGGATTTTTTTTTTTACTAAAAAAATAACTGAATAAATTTTGGCCAAGATTTATGATGAAATATTATTTATTTGCAAACTTTTATTAAAAAAACACTTTTTTTCAAAATTTTTGGACTTTCATTTACATAGTAAAAAAAATAAAAATCCCAGCGGTGAATAAATACCACCAAAATAAAGCTTTATCTGTCTCAAAAAAAATGGTAAAAAATTCATATGGGTACAGTATTGCATGACCGCGCAATTGTCATTCAAAGTGTGATAGCGCTGAAAGCTGAAAATTGCCCTGGACAGGAAGGGGGTAAAAGTGTCCGGACAGGAAGTGGTTAAGGATGGGGGAGTGTTCAGCCTTGATTAACTAGTCTCATCAAACAGTCGCAGTGCAAGAAACAAAAAAAAAAATCAATCAAGTCGCAAACTCTTCCCACCAAGGTGGCGTCAATTTTCCAGTGAGAACCCAGCTTCCCTTCTTTCCTAGACTCTAAAAATGTGCAACAGTATGGCCATATTCTGTAATGTGGAATGATGTGCCCATTATTTCCATTTAATTTGCAGGCAAACAGGCCCTGTTTGTGCTACAGGTTCCAGAAAATAATATTTTATCAGCAGAGCAAAGAAAGAAAATGAAGTGGAAAAGCAAAATTTATCTGGCAAGATAGCAGCCCTCCATCTACACAAATGCGAGAAAAGCCGGTTTTATTTATTATTATTTTATTTTCCCGTGAATATTTGTCAGCGTGAGGCATCCGCTCCAATGATGCCACTGATTGACGTGCACAGCGGCAGTTCGGCTACTGGTCTTGATTTAATATTCATGTTAATAGCAAGCTGTCATTGAGGATGCATATTCTAATTGATAAATGACGCTGCTATAGTATTATTGTCATAATGGATAATTCAATGCCTCATTTTGTAGAGTTATTCTAATGGCTTGAGATAATATCTACAGGAAGGGGGAAAAAAAAGTCAGCTGTGCATTTTAATTCAATGACACACGCTCAGTATCTAGTTAAAGCCGCTCAAGAACAGTGAACTGGAAGAAAAAAAAAAAAAAAATTCCCTGCGGTGGGATAGGATAAGAGCAGGGCTGCAACAGTCGTTTGAAACATAACTTTAATTATTAAAAATCAATATTCAATTTACAGAGCACCTTGTTTTCAAACGACATTGACGGTGGATAATATTGCAGTCTCAGTAAAAATGACAATGATTCATTGTTATTTGCAGGCTTTCTATAGTGACGGCAAATTAATAATGTGGGGCAAATGTAAAATCGTGCCCCAAGGGCCTGCCAAAAAAAAAATATATATATATATGCAATCTCCTGTATTTTTTAAGTCTGCTAAATTGAGCCTTTTGGGAGTTTTGTGTTCAGACAGATACCAGTGAAAGGAGAAGGACTTTTTTGAATGCTGCTCTTCAGCAGGTAGGAATTTAAGCCTGGGTTCACTTATATACGGTGCGGTATATTGCATGTGATTCGTACAGGAACCACACCGCATTCCTGTGCAATCACGTGATTTGTGTGTGGTGCGTTTGGAGCCATACATTTTGTATGGACCTAATCGCACCGCATCTGCAACAAAAACATGCAGGACACTTTTTTGGGTCCGCACCAGAATCGGATCGCATGGGTATTCACACCTATGCGATTCGATTCTGCACATCGCACCGCATTTTGCAGAATGCTTTCGGGGTGTTGTTACCTTAACCCCTTCACACCTAACGGTAAAACAAATCTAAATGCCTAAGCACAATTCTGCAACGTTGACATGTGTTAGTAAAACCATACATATCATCACAACTACTTTGTACATCCAGGTGAATTATACCTTGTTTTTTTCAGGAAAATTGGGCTTTCATTTGGTGGTAAATGGTAATGGATAGATCCTAATTTTTTTTTTATTATTAAAGGAAAACTGGGCCAAAATAGTAAAAAAAAATCGTTTTTTTTTTTATTTAACTGTGTTTCTTGTTACGACCATAACCTACCACCAAAGAACAACCCAAAATAAATTCTCCAGTTCTTGACGATCGCAGCGATACCATATATGTGTATGTTATTTGTTGTTTGTACCCGTAGTACAGCCCAGAAACAATAGTGCGCATTTTGTTTTTGTGGTTTTTTTTTTTTACACAAAACACACTGTCACTGACACTGACATTAACACTAACTGACACTGATACTAATTTTTTTAAAATCCTGACCTTTGACCCTGACCTTGACTCAAACACTAACCCTGGTACTGAACTAGATCAAACTTTGATCTAGGTATTTTTCTTTATTTTTTATTTTATTTTTTAATATTTATTTATTTATCTTTTTTTTTTTTTTTTTTACAAACTTTTTTTTTATCTCTCTGTCAGGAGTTCGAGAGATACAATGTATCTCTCTTCTCCATTCATAGAGAGAGAGAAAACAAGGGGGCCGGGCAGCACAGTGACTGATCACTGTGATAGCCAATCAGAGGCTATCACAGCGATCACGTGACCCGGATTCGGGAGTCCCGGGTCCCGATCGTTAGAACAGGACCCGGGGCTCTCAGTGACACCGCGGTCTCGGTGCTGGGAGTGCGCCGAGCGGCGCGCTCCCAGCACAAAGACAGGTACGCAAATATGCGGCCCCACGGAAAAAAGCCCAGGTCCGTGAGGCCGCATATTTGTGTTACGTCGGCGTCAAGGGGTTAACATACACACCCGCAGCGGTTCGCATGAACGAAGTGCGATTCTGATGCGGTGCGGAATTCACACAGAAAATGATGCAAATTCCGCACCGCATCAGTGTGAACCAGGGCTAAGAGTAGTACAGAAATACCCCAGAAAATATGAACAAGTGCACTTACTCATTTAGTTATATTTAAATTGGAATTAAAGCGGAGTTCCACTCACCGCTCAAAAAATAAAAGTCAGCAGCTACAAAAACTGTAGCTGCTGACTTTTAAAAAACAGCCACTTACCTGTCCCTCGGTCCCGTGGTGGGTCCCCCGCAGTCCTTTTCACCGGCCGTCCTGTATTCCAGGCGCCGGCATCTTCAGTGTAGGCACCCAGCTGTGACAGCTTGCAGCTTCACAGCCGGGTACCCACTGCGCATGTGCGAGTAGTGCTGCACTTCATGAATGGTCCTGTAGTCTTCTGGGACCTGTCACGTGTCCCAAAAGACTACAGGGTGGGAGGGAGGACACCTTCCGCTTCCGATCACCTAGGCGACCGGACCGGAAGTGGGAGCGGGTACCTGTCAAATTCGGGTATCTGCTCCCCCCCCCCGCTCCCCAAAGGTGCCAATCGTTAATGGGGAGTGGGGGAGCAGACCTTAAAACGGAACTTCCCCTTTTGGGGGGATCTCCGCTTTAAAGTCAAAGCGGAACTACACTGCAAGTGAGCAACACAAATCAAAAATGCCATTTAATTCATTTTTAATATTCAAGCAAACTCCCCCTATCCATCCATGTCTCCATGCTTTATTTTGCTGAGAAATCACTTTGAAAAACATCCCCCTAGCATTTCTGGCCATGGCCATCTTAAGTAATGGCAGTTGATTCAGTTTCTAACTGTAGTGTACAGTTATATTAGGTAAATTTGTGCTGACTCACAGTAATCATGTGAGCCTGGATAATTGTTGTGGGTTCAACTTTAAGTCAGGCTGAAAGGCTCTGCAGATCAGGTCTCTATCGCCTCCCCTGGTTCTGGAAGTTGATGGAAACTTCTAGAAACTAGTGGGCGGAGGTGCAGAGGCAAGGATCTGAATATTTATAGGAGTTTGGCCAATCCCCAGCAGGAGGCCTGCAGGGTGGTAAGATGGGCCCATACATTTTGTGGAGCCTGCGGTGTGGTGCGGTGGAAGATGGAGTGCTGTGAGGAGCCACAGCTCCTTTGAACATTTGATGAATGGAGGAATGTCCTTCGAAAATTGTCTTTTGTTTTAACATTTGATTTTAAAATTAATGTAATTTCAGAACAATAACCACATACACCGACCGAAAATTTGTTTGAATTTCCTTTCCTACCCCTTCGAATTTCCCCATCACTGCTGTCAAAAACAATCAATATGACCCAACTGATGATTAGGAAATCAAACAACTATTCTTGAAACGAAAATTCTCAAATGAAAACCTATACGTGTATGGCAAGCTTTAGGCCTGGTTCACATCAATGTATTTTTTAATGCTTTTTTGCAGAAACGCACAACAGTCCATTTACCATGGATTCCTAAGGGACATGTTCACATCTATGCTTTTTTACATAGTTAGTTACATAGTTAGTCTGGCTGAAAAAAGACAAATGTCCATCCAGGTCAACCATTAAAAAAAGGTTACAATCCTATATCCACAGTTGATCCAGAAGAATGCAAAAAACCCAGCAAAGTATGATCCAATTTGCTCCTGCTGGGAAAAAATTCCTTCCTGATCCCCCGAGAGGCAATCGGATATTCCCTGGAACAACTTTACTTATAAATGTTAGTATCCAGTTATATTCTGTGTATCCAAGAAAGAATCCAGGACTTTTTTAAAGTAACCTACTGAGCTGAGCAGGGTTGCACAAAATCATATATATATATATATATATATATATATATATATACGTGATTAGCACTTCCAGGTAGGGAGCGCAAAGGATGTCAATCACCTGGTCCCAGCCGGAGATTCCCCGCCGCCATCCGGCAATCATCGGGAAAAACTGACAGGGGAGAGACCTGTGTGTAAACAACACAGGTCTCTCTCCTGCCAGCAAGGACATGCTGCTTTGTATTTCTCTGCACAGCATGTCTCCCAAGTAAAACACAGCACACAATTAACCATTTGATCGCCCCAGATGTTAACCCCTTCCTCCCAGTGTCATTAGTACAGTGTCAGTGCTTTTTATTAGCACTGATCAGTGCATTAGTGTCACTGGGGATGTCAGTGACAGTTAGCCAGTTCCCTCCCAGTGTCAGAATGCCCGCTGCTGTCCCGCAGTCCCGCTATAAGTTGCTGATCGCCGCCATTACTAGTATAAAAAAATAAAAATTGCAGTATATATACCACAATTTGTAGATGCTATAACTTTCACATAAACCAATTAATTTAACGTATTGGGATTTTTTTATAGCAAAGATATATAGCAGAATACATTTTGGCCTAAATGTATGACGAAATTTGATTTTTTCATTTTTTTTTTACTGGACATGTTTTATAGCAAGAAGTCAAAAATATAGTTTTTTTTCTCAAAATTGTCAGTCTTTTTTTTGTTTACAGCGCAAAAAATAAAAAATGCAGAGGTGATCAAATACCACAGAAAGAAATCTCCACTGGTGGGAAAAAAAGGACATAAATTTTATTTGGGTACAGTGTTACATGACCACGCAATTGCCAGTTAATGTAATGCAGCTCCTTATCGCAAAAAATGGCCTGGTCAGGAAGGGGTGTAAATCCTCTGGAGGGCAAGTGGTTAACAAAAAAAAAAATGAAAAAACTCAAAACATAGCAAAAACGCAAAACACACTGCAAAATGGCCAAAAAGCACAATGCATTGGTGTGAACCGGGCCTTAACAAAACAGTTTTGCTGACTGTCACTGACCATTGCTAAATACATGTTCAGCTAAACATCTACTCTGCAAATTTGTTCTGTCGTGCTGCTTTTAATTTATTACGAAAATTAGAAATGATCATATAGCATTGCAATTGGTGACTATGTGCAACAACCCTTTGTTACTATTTTTATTAATAGCTATTATTTCATGTAGTTCTATTATCTTTCCAGAACATTGCCTACAATCAGGCATTCAAATTTGCAGATACAGCCTTGCTGCTGAGTGGCTTTTATTTTCACCCTGACTTCCATGCTAGTTAAATCCTTATAGTTATTATATTCATTTTTAGTGCAACCTCACAAAACTCAACGCAGCCTTGCACAAATTCCGTGGAACAAAAGAGAGGATGCCAAGCCAAGGATCATATAACAACATGTTGTGGTCCTTTTCAGAAAGACAGGAGTCTGCTGAATCTATGTGCAATGGAGTTGATTTACTAAAGACAAGAGCTTAGTAAATGAGGTAAAGCTTCACTTTGCAAAGAATACGCAATCACGTAAAAGGAAAAGAAAAAAGCAGCATTTTTGCTTGCACATTACTGGATGATAGAAATCAGCAGAGCTTCCCTTCATTTCAGACCTTCCCTCCAGATCTAGAGCAACATGTGAAATAAACCTTGTTTTTTGAGGGATTTTAAAGGCACATAAAGACAAAAACAAAATTTCTAAAATGCATCCAGAAAGAAATGCCCGTAGCGGAAAGGAAAAAAGAAAATTAGCGCAGGGCAGGCATGACTAGGCCTAGAGTGGGAAGGAGAATAGAAAGGCTTAATTATGTGCCAGGGAGTGCTGGTTGGTAGAGGGAGAGCGTGGGTGGGCTCTGCCGCACCTTAGGGTGGGGTGTCCCGGTGGGGGGGGGGCGTCAGTCGGAGCTGGACGTTGGTGAGTGGGCTTCCCTCCCGCCCTCCCTATTTTAGGGAGTATTGTGTTCCTCTCGGGGGGCAGGGGGGTTATTTCAGTCTTGGGCGGTTATTGGTCTTTGGAGGCGGTTCTTATCTTGGAGGTACAGATAATGGTGTGGGACCCATCGTTGGTATGGTGTGCCCGGGGACATTCCAGTTAACCAAGGTTTAACTGGAAGGTGGTGGTGCTGCACTACGGACGGTATGGTTGTCTCCGAGCTGGTTGGTTGCGGCTGGAGGCCTAGTGGAATATGGTTGTCCGCAGGTGCATTTCAGATGATTTTTGGGGGGTGCCTTCGAAGACCAACAACAACAACTCTGTATGTTTCTGTTATGCTATTAAAAAATGGGGGAAGCTTCTAAAAAATGGGGAGTTTTAAGACCTCCGCTGCACCTGGGGCGCATGGGGTAATACCTGGATGACAAACTATCCAATCAGAGAAGGACCATGAGAGATGAGGGGGCTATAAAAGGGAGGTTCCGATCCTCTGGGATCAGCCACCTGGGAGGCATCTCTGTGGTGCTCCCCTCCCATTTGCCCCCTTTTGTCGCGGTCACTCATTATTGGTGAGCTTTACTTCTAGGAGGACAAGTCAGTGCAATTATTCAGTGGGAGTGAGACTGTATCAGTATGTAAGTATGGTTGATAAGTTGTTGTTTTAATGTAAAGCTGGAGTCGTAGTGACTAAGCTGTGGTTGTGCAGTGATAATTTCAGTAAAAATGTTTAATATATTCATATTGCTTTACTATGTACAAATAAAGAGTTATTAAAACATATATATACCAATAATAAAACGGCAACGGCCAAATTATTTATCCAAAATAAGTTGTTATATCTTTTATTGGTTAAAAAAGCATACTGCCTACAGTGCCATAAATTTTATGAATATGTCCGCATATCAGTTCAAAGGTAAGATGATGTTTGCAATATACAGTATTTGTATAGTGAGCAATATGAGAAGCTTTTCATGGAATGTGTTGTGTGTGCGTATCACAATCTACACAAATTCACAGAATTTCTCTTCCATAATAGCTTTGATCATCTTCTGGAGATTGTGTCCCCTGATCTGCAACAGCAAGACACCAATTAAAGGGACTCTGTGTCACCGAGAGAACGTCTACTGGTTACTCTGTGTAAAAGTTTCTAAATCTGTACATCAATGGGGGTATTTAAAACTGGTTTAGCTGTGCATAGTACCCAGTCAGCTTCTAAAGTCTGAAGACTCCATGTGCATCAGTTTTTAAATCTCCCCCAATGTGTAGATGCAATATTGTATCAATGTGTCAGGATGGAGACAACACAAAAGAATCCTAAAAAACATAAAATAAAACAACTTCAGCAAGGTCAACAACTTTTTAATTACAAAAAAAAAAAAACCCATAATGTCACAGGATACATTTTTTAGAAATTCTTTTGGAAGAACATTTGCAAAATAGTTACATAGTTAGTCTGGCTGAAAATAGACAAAAGTCCATCCAGTTCAACCACAAAAAAAAAAAAGTTATAATCCTACACCAACAGTTGATCCAGAGGAAGGCAAAAAACCCAGCAAAAGCATGATCCAATTTGCTCCTGCAGGGGAAAAAATTCCTTCCTGATCCCCCGAGAGGCAATCAGATATTCCCTGGATCAACTTTACCTATAAATGTTATATCCAGTTATATTCTGTGTATTCAAGAAAGAATCCAGGACTTTTTTGAAGCAATCCACTGAGCTGGCCAGAACCAACTCTTGAGGAAGTCTATTCCACATTTTCACAGCTCTCACTGTGAAGAAACCTTTCTTTTATTTGGTGAATCCCTTAATGTCAAATCTTGTAAACTTGATATTTTGGCCTATATGGGCTCTCTTCTATTATTTATTCTATGTATTTGGAGATTACATTTCTTTTCCTCCAGATGTAAAGAGTGCCCCCTTGTCCTCTGTGATGACCTCAGGGTGAATAACTACACCGAGTTCACTATATGAACTACTGATGTATTTATACATTGAGATCATATCCCCCCTTATGTATTATACATGGTGATCATATCCCCCCTTATGTATTATACACGGAGATCATATCCCCCTTATGTATTATACATGGAGATCATATAACCCCTTATGTATTATACATGGTGATCATATCCCCCCTTATGTATTATACATGGAGATCATATCCCCCTTATGTATTATACATGGAGATCATATCCCCCCTTATGTATTATACATGGAGATCATATCCCCCCTTATGTATTATACATGGAGATCATATCCCCCTTATGTATTATACATGGAGATCATATCCCCCCTTATGTATTATACATGGTGATCATATCCCCCCTTATGTATTATACATGGTGATCATATCCCCCCTTATGTATTATACATGGAGATCATATCCCCCCTTATGTATTATACATGGAGATCATATCCCCCCTTATGTATTATACATGGTGATCATATCCCCCCTTATGTATTATACATGGTGATCATATCCCCCTTATGTATTATATATGGAGATCATATAACCCCTTATGTATTATACATGGTGATCATATCCCCCCTTATGTATTATACATGGAGATCATATCCCCCTTATGTATTATACATGGAGATCATATCCCCCCTTATGTATTATACATGGAGATCATACCCCCTCTTATGTATTATACATGGAGATCATATCCCCCTTATGTATTATACATGGAGATCATATCCCCCTTATGTATTATACATGGAGATCATATCCCCCCTTATGTATTATACATGGTGATTATACCCCCCTTATGTATTATACGTGGAGATCATATCCCCCTTATGTATTATACATGGAGATCATATCCCCCCTTATGTATTATACATGGTGATCATATCCCCCCTTATGTATTATACATGGTGATCATATCCCCCCTTATGTATTATACATGGAGATCATATCCCCCCTTATGTATTATACATGGAGATCATATCCCCCCTTATGTATTATACATGGAGATCATATCCCCCCTTATGTATTATACATGGAGATCATATCCCCCCCTAATCTCCTCTTCTCAAGAGAGAAGAAATTAATTTCCTCTAATCTTTCCACATAGCTGAGCTCCTCCATGCCTCTTATCAGTTTGGTTGCCCTTCTCTGCACTTTCTCCAGTTCCCCAATGTTCTTTTTGTGAATTGGTGCCCAAAACTGAACTGCATATTCCAGATGAGGTCTTACTAATGATTTGTACTGGGGTAATATGATATCTCTCTCTCTCTGGAGTCTATACCTCTTTTATCACAAGAGAGGATTTTGCTCGCTTTAGAAACCGCAGCTTGGCATTGCATGCCATTATTAAGCTTGTGATCTACCAGAACTCCCAGATCCTTCTCCACCATTGATCCCCCCAGCTGTACCCCCCCTAGTATGTATGATGCATGCATATTCTTAGCCTCCAAGTGCATAACCTTACATTTATCAACATTAAACCTCATTTGCCACATAGTTGCTCAATTAAACAGAGCATTGAGGTCGGCTTATAAATTGGAGACATCCTGTAAGGACGTTATTCCCCGGCACAGCTTGGTGTCATCTGCAAAGTCTGAAATGGGATTTTTAATCCCAGAACCTTTACTGTTTATAAAATATATTAAAAAGGGTCCCAACACTGAACCTTGGGGTACACCACTGATAATCCTAGACCATTCAGAGTATGAATCATTAACCACTACTCGCTGAATACGATCTTTTAGACAGTTTTCTATCCATTTACATACGGATTGTTCCAAGCCTGTAGACTTTACCTTACACATTAGCAAGGTGTGGGGAACTGTGTCAAACGATTTTGCAAAATCCAAGTATACCACGTCCACCGCTGCCCCTCTGTCCAAGTATACCATGTCCACCGTCACCCCTCTGTCCAAGTATACCACATCCACCATCACCCCTCTGTCCAAGTATACCACGTCCACCGTCACCCCTCTGTCCAAGTATACCATGTCCACCGTCACCCCTCTGTACAAGTATACCACGTCCACCGTCACCCTTCTGTCCAAGTATACCATGTCCACCGTCACCCCTCTGTACAAGTATACCACATCCACCGTCACCCCTCTGTCCAAGTATACCATGTCCACCGTCACCCCTCTGTACAAGTATACCACATCCACTGCCACCCCTCTGTACAAGTATACCATGTCCACCGTCACCCCTCTGTCCAAGTATACCACATCCACTGCCACCCCTCTGTACAAGTATACCATGTCCACCGTCACCCCTCTGTCCAAGTATACAACATCCACTGCCACCCCTCTGTACAAGTATACCATGTCCACCGTCACCCCTCTGTCCAAGTATACCACGTCCACCGTCACCCCTCTGTCCAAGTATACCATGTCCACCGTCACCCCTCTGTCCAAGTATACCACATCCACCGCCACCCCTCTGTACAAGTATACCACATCCACCGCCACCCCTCTGTACAAGTATACCACATCCACCGCCACCCCTCTTTACAAGTATACCACATCCACCGTCACCCCTCTGTACAAGTATACCACATCCACCGTCACCCCTCTGTCCAAGTATACCATGTCCACCGTCACCCCTCTGTCCAAGTATACCACATCCACCGCCACCCCTCTGTACAAGTATACCACATCCACTGCCACCCCTCTGTACAAGTATACCACATCCACCGCCACCCCTCTGTACAAGTATACCATGTCCACCGTCACCCCTCTGTCCAAGTATACCACATCCACCGCCACCCCTCTGTACAAGTATACCACATCCACTGCCACCCCTCTGTACAAGTATACCACATCCACCGCCACCCCTCTGTACAAGTATACCATGTCCACCGTCACCCCTCTGTCCAAGTATACCACATCCACCGTCACCCCTCTGTACAAGCATACCACATCCACCACCACCCCTCTGTCCAAGGTTTTGCTCACCTCCTCATAAAAAGAAATCAGATTTGTTTGACAACTTCTGTCTTTCATGAATCAATGCTGTCTGTTGCTTAAAGTATTTTTTTCCAGCAAGAACTCATCTATGTGGTGCAGGGGCAGACTGACAACTCATGGGGCCCCTGGGCAATAGGGGATCATGGGGCCCCTGTGTCCTTGCCCAAACTCAAAAAGGCCTATGAAAAAGGTACCAGGGGCATCTCATGGGGCCCCCTACTGACCCCGGGCCCTCGGGCAGTACCCGAGTTTCCAAATGGTCAGTCCGTCCCTGATGTGGTGTTTTATTAAACTCTCCAGTATCTTCCCAACTATAGAAGTTAAACTAACAGGTCTATAATTACTTGATAAAGATTTTGACCCCTTTTTGCACCATAAGACGCACTTTTTTCCCCCAAATAAAGGGGGGGAAATGTCAGTGCTCAGCTCAGTCTCTGGTCATCTCCTGTACTGTGTCCGCAGTCTCTGGTCCATCTCTTGTACTGTGTCCGCAGTCTCTGGTCATCTCCTGTACTGTGTCCGCAGTCTCTGGTCATCTCCTGTACTATGTCCACAGTCTCTGGTCATCTCCTGTACTGTGTCCGCAGTCTCTGATCCATCTCCTGTACTGTGTCCACAGTCTCTGGTCATCTCCTGTACTATGTCCGCAGTCTCTGGTCATCTCCTGTACTGTGTCCACAGTCTCTGGTCATCTCCTGTACTGTGTCCGCAGTCTCTGGTCATCTCCTGTACTGTGTCCGCAGTCTCTGGTCATCTCCTGTACTGTGTCCACAGTCTCTGGTCATCCCCTGTACTGTGTCCGCAGTCTCTGGTCATCTCCTGTACTGTGTCCGCAGTCTCTGGTCCATCTCTTGTACTGTGTCCGCAGTCTCTGGTCATCTCCTGTACTGTGCCCGCAGTCTCTGGTCATCTCCTGTACTGTGTCCGCAGTCTCTGGTCATCTCCTGTACTGTGTACGCAGTCTCTGGTCATGTCCTGTACTGTGTCCGCAGTCTCTGGTCCATCTCTTGTACTGTGTCCGCAGTCTCTGGCCATCTCCTGTACTGTGTCCGCAGTCTCTGGTCATCTCCTGTACTGTGTTCGCAGTCTCTGGTCATCTCCTGTACTGTGTCCGCAGTCTCTGGTCATCTCCTGTACTGTGTCCGCAGTCTCTGGTCATTTCCTGTACTATGTCTGCAGTTCATTGGTTTATTTTTTTTTCTTGTTTTCCGCCTCTAAAATATAGGTGCATCTTATGGAGCACGAAATACGGTAGGTACCACGCTGTCCTTACGCCAATCCAGTGGTACTATGCCAGTCATTAAAGAGTTCCTAAAAATTATAAACAATGGCTTTGAAATGACAGAGCTCAATTCTTTAAGGACCCGTGAGTGTACTACTCTGGGGAAGTGATCAAAAACATTATTTTTACACTATGATTGCTTATAAAGTGATGATTACTGTTATAGTTGTAAGCAATCATTTTATGATTGCCATCCATTAATTCATAGTTATTCATTGAGTACTATTGTGAGTGCTATTGGCCACAGCCATCTCATGGTACAGATGCACTGCGACTGGCCCTGTCTGTGCCATGTGATCACTGTGACCAATCACAGAGATCATCACAATAGTATACAATGAATGGCTATGAATGGAAGCCATTTATTGTGTACAACTCCCATATGATTGCTGTGTTTGGTCACAGCAATCACATGGTACTGGGCCCAGCCTGGTGCAACGATCTGTGAACACAGCAGGTGACAGATCGTGCTACAGTGTGGCCCTTAGGGTGCACACAAGGTGCCTGATTGGGAGAAAGTCATATGACATCCACCCGGAAAAGCAGTGCTCCCACTTGGCCATCATTTGTCTATAGACTGGGCAAGAAGCAATTAAACATGCATCAAAAATGCAGGACTTTTAAAGCGCACTTGTGTGAAGAGTGCCATAGGATTTAAAGGGATACATTTTTCATGCTTTTATGTTCCACTTTTTTTAACCCTAAAAATGCATCAAAAACCAATCACTTTGAAAGGGCCCTAAAATCACCCATGCAGCTAAAGCTAGTCAGGGACTGGCTGAATTTTCAATAAGTGTGTGGCCGTCCCTGCTCAACAAAAGTCGATCGCTTGAATTTACTTGTTTAAGCTGCATATGAATGGAAAAAAGTAACAATTTCTGCTTTGGTAAACCATATAGTATCAACGTACACATTTCATTTTCTTTGTATAAAGCAAAATTTTGCTGTGAAAAAAATCAACCCATCACGTAGGGGACCTCCAGACATTGCACGGGTTTTATCAAACTTCATTGTGGAGTCTTACCAAGGATTGCCACTTCATCCATTTCAAACTTGACAAATATTAATTATACAAGTTCTGTGATTAATTAGAAAATGTTTTAGCTGTGTTTAATCAGCCAGAGAACTCGTTTCCTCCTCATGTCTGGCAGTAACCTTAGTCTTAACTTTTTCTTTTCTGAAGTGCTGCCTATCGATATATGAATTTATTAAGATTGCAGATAGATGTACTCACATGATTAAAATGGCAAGAAAGCCATCTGAGGACATAAATAATACCATCCAATCAGCCGCTGTGAAGCAGTACCACTTCCTGTCCCGGCCATTCCCCCTGAGGATGTCTTCTGTGATGAAATGCGTCGGATCAGCGGATGTGATGTCACCACGCACACCGACACAGGAAGTGACAGGAGCAATTTCCAACATGGTATTATTAATGGCATTATGCTGATATTAATAATACAGCACTGGAAATTCTTCCTGTTACAAGTCCAGAGTGCATCTGCTGGTTTCTTCATATTTTACATACCTATAGCCAGAGCCACGGATAATGGGGTAGCACTTGTCCTCCTGTACGGGTCCCAGGCCAACAGGGGGGCCCAGGCAGCAGGGGGGCCCAGGCAGCTGGGTGAATCAGATGTGGGCAGGGAGGGTGATCGGCACAGTGGGGGGTGCAATTACTGGAACCGATCCCCTGTATAGCTCTCTCTGCAGCAGCTGAAAGCTGGCTTCTTCTCCCCTCCCTCCCACTGGCTTTCAGCTGCTGCAGAGAGAGCCATACAGGGGATTGGTTCCAGTAATTGCCACCCTGTCGCACCTTATCACCCTCCATGTGCACCATACATTTCCCCCTGCTGCTCAGGCCCCCTGTGTGCCCCCACCCCCGCAATGCTGCCAGCTATCCTTCCCTCCTTCCTACCAGCAGCTGCAAGCACACAATAGGATCCTTCATGATGGAGAGTGGGAAAAGGGGTCCAGTAAATATGGCACATTTTACCAGCCCCTTTCTTTCCTGGATGAACACAATGAGTGCTCAGTACCGATCACTCACTGTGTTCATTCATAAACAAAGGATAGTAAACTTTGGGGGGGGGGGCCTGTCAAGTTGGCTGTATGGGGTCCCATGGTTTCTAACTGCAGCCTTGCCTATAGTGCTACCCTCCGTAGGAGGTGCTGATTTTAGCTGGTTCTTCCCCAAACAGTGCAGAGGCTACCAATCACACAAGCAACAGTCCATTCAGTCTGTCTCCATTAAACAGCCTTAGGAATGTGTTTTCAACATTTATTGCTTGTCGAAACTGATAACAGGAGAGAGCTTGGGGTGGTTTGGGGTACTTCAAAATGGCTAGCAACATCAAAGGGAGGACAGTCTAAAACCTCCAAGCTGGGGACCTTGATTTATCTTTCTGAACAGTCTTCTGAACAGTCTTAAAGCCTCACAGCTGGGGACCATGAAGCAAGTCTCTTTTTCACCTTCTTACCCAGCACAATTGCACAGCTTTAGGTAACCACTGCAACTTCAGGATCACTGTACACTACAGGAGGGCACTCTTCACAAAGCTTACAGCCCAAAATCTTGCTGAGGATGGGGTAATGGCAAGCATCTGAAACCCTGTGAGAGCTGTCTAAGATAAAGAGCTACTGCTGGCACCCCAAAAGTAGAACACCACTAGTTACTAGGATCCTGACAAAGTCAGTTATCATATTGCCCCAGAGCAACTACACACCTTTCAGCTTTCACCAGACACTCTTCAGTGAGTTCTCCATATCAGATCCTTAGGTGAAACTGCTTGGTTAGCTCCTTCAGCAGATCTGCCTCAAAAAGGCAGCAGCTCATGAGGCTGGGAACTTCTCCAGCAGGACAAGAACCGGGCTGCTCCAGACCCCAGATTACTTATTCTCTTCCACCACCTATTGGGTGGTGTGCCCCCAGGGACTGGCTGCAGCAAAATAAATATTCAAGCTGCCCATTTGATTCTCCCTGCCCTCTATGTTGTGGAAGTCTCCAGAATGTGAGGAGAAGCAATAAAACCTGCAGCCCATGAGATCTAGAACAGCCTGTGGAAATCATTAGCTGTTCCAATTAGGAGCCAAATTTACCTATCATCCTAGCAACTTACACCATTCCAGTTAGCTAGACAGCTGTTTGTTTTTTTCTCTTTTTAGAGAGTAGCAGCCTGGGGATGAGTCAGCCTGTGAGTGAGACAGGAGTTCATCTCAGGGCAGGCTGGAAGGGGCTTCTGAAGCCCTCCCACTTTTCCAGAAACTTAGAGAACTTTTTGGGAGAGGGGTGGAGGAGGCCCAGATCTGCATGTTTGAGGGACCGTGGCTGAACCCTTAGCAGGAGGCTGGGCACGGTGTCCAGGGAAACCCTCAGAAGCTGAAAGGAGGATCTCTCTGCCTCACCATCCCCTGAGAGAGGACAGCCTGTGGAGCAGGGAAGGAGCCAGCTCAGTGTAAGTCCTGAAGGCAGCCACCAAACCACAAAGCTCATAGGAGAGACAGAGTGAGCAATCCTACAGCCCCTGGACTGGATAAGGGGGGTGAAGGAGAGGGCAGGGAATACCCTCAATGCAGCTGGGAGAAGCGGAGTACACCAGAGAGCTGGAAGGCTCATAAAGGAGAGATTATTTTTGTCCACATCTGTACATAGTTGCTAAGGAGTTTGTCCACAAGTTCAGAGTTTCCTTGGGCATCCCATAAACCCCTCAACACCATCCAAGGTATTAACCCCTTTAATAAAATCACAAAAGCTCAAGGACTGTTTACTGACTCTGAGTGCAACATGTGGAAGAAAATGTGTGCTGCCTGGCTGTGAAGAGCTGTAGGGGGACCCAAAACTCCTGAGGGGGGTAGTGCTACATACTGTACCTTCTTCATGGATTGCACCTAGGCCAATATCCTTATAAGCATGTGTGGTGGCCCACTTCTACTCTACACTGACATAATACATATATACTGTGTGTATACAGTATATATTTGCACAGGTAGCCATGGCACTCTACGTTTGAGATAATGCCTAGGTGCTCACCCACAAAGAAATCCATATAAATTAAAAACTGGTTTAGAAGCACTCTTGGGTCTTGCAGAGGTGGAAGATAAAAAATAGCAGTGTTTTTATTGTCAACTTTTGGATGGAGCTCAATGCATCTTTCTCAAGACAATAAAAACACTGCTGTTTTTGATCCTCCTCCTCTGCAAGACCCGTGAGTGCCTCTAAACCAGTTTTGTATATATATATACATATATATACATACACACACACTATATTACCAAAGGTATTTTTGCCTTTACACGCACATGAACTTTAATGGCATCCCAGTCTTAGTCCGTAGGGTTCAATATTGAGTTGGCCCCGCCCTTTGCAGCTATAACAGCTTCAACTCTTCTGGGAAGGCCGTCCACAAGGTTTAGGAGGGTGTCTATGGGAAGGTTTGACCATTTTTGCAGAAGCGCATTAGTGAGGTCAGGCACTGATGTCAGATGAGGCCTGGCTCGCAGTCTCTGCTCTAATTCATCACATAGGTGTTCTATTGGGTTGAGGTCAGGACTCTGTGCAGGCCAGTCAACTTCCTCCACCCCAAACTGGCTCATCCATGTCTTTATGGACCTTGCTTTGTGCACTGATGTGCAGTCATGTTGGAACAGGAAGGGGCCATCCCCAAACTGTTCTCACAAATTTGGGAGAAAGGAATTTTCCAAAATGCGTTGGTATGCTGATACCTTAAGAGTTCCCTTCACTGGAACTAAGGGGCCAAGCCCAACTCCTGAAAAACAACCCCACACCATAATCCCCCCCCACCAAACTTTACACTTGGCAAAATGCAGTCAGGCAAGTACCGTTCTCCTGGCAACTGCCAAGCCCACACACGTCCATTGGATTGCCAGACAGAGACACATCATTCGTCACTCCAGAGAACACGTCTCCACTGCTCTAGAGTCCAGTGACGGTGTGCTTTACACCACTGCATCCAACACTTTGTATTGTGATATAAGGCTTGGCTGCAGCTGCTCGGCCATGGAAACCTATTCCATGAAGCTCTCTACACACTGTTGTTTTGCTAATCTGAAGGCCACACAAAGTTTGGAGGTCTTTAGCTACTGATTCTGCAGACAGTTGGCGACTTCTGTGCACTGCGTGCTTCAGCATGCGCTGACCCCGCTCTGTCATTTTATGTGGCCTACCACTTGGTGGCTGAGTTGCTGCTGTTCCCAATTACTTTCACTTTGTTATAATCCCACTAACAGTTGACCGTGGAATATTTAGTAGCAAGGAAATGTCACGGATGGATTTATTGCACAGGTGGCAACCTATCATGGTACCACGCTTGGAGTCACTGAGCTCCTGAGAGCGACCCATTCTTTCACAAATGTTTGTAGAAGCAGTCTGCATGCCTAGGTGCCTGATTTTGTACACCTGTGACCATGGAGGTGATTGGAACACCAGAATCCAATGATTTGGAGGGGTGTCCTGATACTTTTGGCAATATAGTGTGTGTGTGTATATATATATATATATATATATATATATATATATATATAGATACACACACACACTATATTGCCAAAAGTATCGGGACACCCCTCCAAATCATTGGATTCTGGTGTTCCAATCACCTCCATGGTCACAGGTGTACAAAATCAAGCACCTAGGCATGCAGACTGCTTCTACAAACATTTGTGAAAGAATGGGTCGCTCTCAGGAGCTCAGTGACTCCAAGCGTGGTACCATGATAGGTTGCCACCTGTGCAATAAATCCATCCGTGACATTTCCTTGCTACTTGCTATTTGTGAAAGAATGGGTATATATATATATATATATATATATATATACAGTATATATATATATATATATATATATATATCACACACACATACAGAGCTCAATGGCTAAATGGTTAGCACTTCTGCCTGGCAATACTAGGATTGCTGGTTGCAATCCTAACCATGGAACCACCTGCCTGGAGTTTGCATGTTCTCCCTGTGCCTGCGTGGGTTTCATTCGGGTACTCCGATTTCTTCCCACACTCCAAAGACATGCTGGTAGGTTAACTGGATCCTGTCTAAATTGTCCCTAGTATGTGTATGTATGAATGTGAGTTAGAGACTTTAGATTGTACACCCCTTGAGGGTTAGGGACTGATGTGAATGTATAATATATATGTAAAGCGCTGCGTAAATTGATGGCACTATATAAATACGTGTAATAAATTATATACAGTATATATATATATATATATATTCACACACACACATATACACACTACATAAGTAGATATTACAGTGTACTCAACGCTAAATATGTATATATATTAGCTGTTTGCCTGCAGTGTAGATTAAAATTCTGGTTTCAAAACTCTTCTGTGGCTTTCGAAGAGGAAAATCACTGACGAGTCAGTTAAAGCTTTCTTTGTTAAAATAAATCAAAACATGGAAGCAATTTCCCAGCAAATCTAATACCAAAACATGAATTTAAGTTGCTATCTGTAATTATCTCCCATGTAATTTCTGGAGTGCGGAGTTGTGTAGGCTGCACGGTAAGCAGAAGGTGATCAGGAACTAGTCTGAGCCATACTCTTCCTGTTTGTTGTCACAGAATGGATTTATACACATATAGATAGCAAGGAAGAAATGGACATACGTTTTTCTTATATCCCTAAATATGTCAGATATATATATATACAGTAAGCTGTTTACATTACCATACATTTAGGGATAAAAAGAAAATTCTGTCCACTTTGCAGTTTGCCATAATGGTAGCTTAAGCATATAAATCTCTCTTTTGTAATCTGCTTTAGTAGACAGAAAAAGGTCAGCATCCGACTGAGGAAACGATGAAGAAATTCAATCCACTGTTGATCCCATTGGCTGCACCACTGATTAATACTCCCGTTAACTGTGCATAGACTTGCATGCACAGTCTCTCATTCCAAAAACACTTGTGTGATGAATGAATGTCAAATTGATGTAAAAGCAGATAGATTTGAAAGTATAAATAGGAGCTTTAGTGGAAATGAATATTAAATGCACAGTATCATTTAGCAACGTTTATTGCTGGCGGAATAACAGGAAAGGGCAGAGCAATGAATCACCTTTAAACTCAATTCTCTAACTATTGTCTTCAGCCTTGCAGATCATGGAACCCTTCAAGGTAGTTGCCATCCAGTTTCTACGACTGAGAGTATTAATGTAAGACACTGAGTAATGCTTTGTAAATCAGCTACAGTGGGGATCGAACGTTTGGGCACCGCAACTTAAAATTTGTATTAATGTGCATAAAGAAGCCAAGGAAAGATGGAAAAATCTCAAAAAGGCATCAAATTACAGATTAGACATTCTTATAATATGTCAACAAAAGTTAGATTTTACTTCCATCATTTACACTTTCAAGATAACAGAAAACAAAAAAATGGCGTCTGCAAAAGTTTGGGCACCCTGCAGAGTTAATATCTTGTACTGCCCCCTTTGGCAAGTATCACAGCTTGTAAACGCTTTTTGTAGCCAGCCAAGAGTCTTTCAATTCTTGTTTGAGGTATCTTTGCCCATTCTTCCTTACAAAAGTCTTCCAGTTCTTTGAGATTTCTGGGCTGTCTGTCACGCACTGCTCTTTTAAGGTCTATCCATAGATTTTCAATTATGTTGAGGTCAGGAGATTGTGAAGGCCATGGCAAAACCTTCAGTTTACGCCTCTTGATGTAATCCCCCATGGATTTCGAGGTGTATTTAGGATCATTATCCATTTGTAGAAGCCACCCTCTCTTTAACTTCAGCTTTTTCACAGATGGCATCAAGTTACCATCCAAAATTTGCTGAAATTTTATTGAATCCATTTTTCCTTCTACTCATGAGATGTTCCCTGTGCCACTGGCTGAAACACAACCCCAAAGCATGATTGATCCAACCCCATGCTTAACAGTTGGACAGAGGTTCTTTTCATTAAATTCTGTGCCCCTTCTTCTCCAAACGTACCTTTGCTCATTCCGGCCAAAAAGTTAAATTTTAACCTCATCGGTCCACAGAACTTGTTTCCAAAATACATCAGGCTTGTCTATGTGTTCATTTGCAAAGTTCAAACGATGATTTTTGTGGTGAGGACGTAGAAGAGGTTTTCTTCTGATGACTCTTCCATGAAGACCATATTTCTACAAGTATCTCTTTATAGTGGAATAGTGTACCACAATTCCAGTGTCTGCCAGATCTTTCTGGAGGGATCGTGCAGTCAAACGTGGGTTTTGAATTGTTTTTCTCACAATCCTGCGAGCTTTTCTGTCTCATATTTTTCTTGGTCTTCCAGATCTTGCTTTAACTTCCACTGTTCCTGATGTCTGCCATTTCTTAATTACATTCCGAACAGAGGATATTGACATCTGAAAACACTTTGCTATCTTCTTATAGCCTTCTCCAGCTTTGTGAGCGTCAACTATTTTCAGTTTCAGTTTTCTAGACAACTGCTTAGAAGAACCCATGGTGCTGATTGTTGGGGCAAGGTCAGATGAGTCTGGGCATTTAAAACCTTTGAGATTGACATCACCTGGTCTTCCCAGACGATGATTGAGAACAATCCATGACACTGGCAGGTCTCAGCTTGGCAAAGGGGGCAGTGCATGCTATAAATTCTGCAGGGTGCCCAAACTTTTGCAGACGCCATTTTTTGGTTTCCTGTTATTTTGAAAGTGTAAATGATGGAAATAAAATCTAACTTTTGATGACATATTATAAGAATGTCTTTCCATCTTTCCTTGGCTTCTTTATGCACATTAATACAAATTTTTAGCGGGGGTGCCCAAACTTTCGATCCCCACTGTATTTTAAACCAGAGTTCTACGGAACCCTAGGGTTCCTGTTGAGGTTGCAAGGGGTTCCTTGAGCTGTGACTGACTGACTGACTTCCTATTTGATGGTGCCACTGTGCATAGTTCCAGGACCAATATCATTTGGCAAAACCAGCAGAATGACATCAATTACCTTTTCCTGTCTGTAAAGGTGGCATTCTGACCACCACTGCGAGTTGACCTTCTTCGTACTGAACACCAATCTATAGGGAAATTTTTTCCTACCCCATGAAATGGTTTTAGGAAAGTTTTGCCAAAGACCTGAAAATTATTTTAAAGGTTACTCTGGAGTAAAAAGTTTGATAATGGCTGCTGTAAATAGAAGAAACCTAATGATAAAAATGACTACAGGATCATAAAGAACTACCAAACTGGCATAAATGTGCCACGTTACTAATTAATAGAAATTCAAAGAAAGCATATACAGTAAATTGGCGGGATTTTTATGGCAGAACCCGAACTTCATTAAAATACCAAAAAGTTTTGATTGTCAAAAATGTTTCAAATTGAAACAAATTTCACAAAATTAAATAATAAACAGTACATTATAACAACGCCTGGTCACAAGTTGATAACATTACATACAGGGGCGGACTGACAACTCATGGGGCCCCCGGGCAATAGAGGATCATGGGGTCCCTGTGTCCTTGCCCAAACTCAAAAAAGCCTATGAAAAAGGTACCAGGGGCAGCTCATGGGGCCCCCTACTGACCCCAGGCCCTTGGGCAGTGCCCCTCTTCAGGTAATCTCAGAGGACTTCCCCTCCTGGTAATGACACATCCCTCCAGTAAAAGATCAAATGCCCCCCCCCCCCCCGTAAATACAGATGCTCCCCCATCCTAGAAATGACACACTCCCCCCCCCCCCATGTAATCACAAATTCTCCCACCCTGCCCCCCTCCCGCACTAGTCCAAACACAGCCCTTGTGGGCCCCTCAGAAGGTGTTAAGGGATTTTCAAGTAATTTTGGGGGATTTTTCTGTTAGTGTCAGTAGGTGTGTGGAGGGGTGGGGGTCAGCGTTTGTCTTCTTCCAGCTGTCGGTGTTGTGAGGTGAGAGGGATGGGACATCCCCGGTGAGTGGGGGGTACAGAAGGTTGCCAATAAGTGACATGGACCGGAGTGGTGGCTTACGTCACTGTCCTGTCTCCCGGGTGGCGTTCTCCTCCTCGCTCAGCCCTGTGACAGCTCAGCCAGCTGTCAGCATTGACACTTCTCCGTCCTCCCTCCACTATCTCCTCTCCAGCGCAGGACTTGTAAATGGTGCCAGAAACTCATATTCTCTTGAGCCAATGGGAGCCAAGGGGTATGCATTGGAAGGCAAAGTGGAAACCCAGTGCCGAAACCATCCCACCACTTGGCTGCGAGAAACAAACCAGATCTGAGCCAGACTCAGAAATATGTGGAGTTGTCTAGGTATACTAATATGACAGGGATTCCACACAGGCCCTCTGGAGTATGGACAGGGTTGCAATTGCGACTCTCGTTGCTACATCCATGCCTGAATCTGAACCCAAGACCTCTGCTGTGGCTGGTAGTAACTCTTCTTCCTGAGCCACCTGATATGCTGGACAGCTGCCTGTTTGATTGCTTGGACTTTCTTGCCTTGTCTCTTGTTATTTTGTGAACCTTGAACTCTTTGCTCCTCCTATGAACTTCCCAATTTAAGCCATGTCATTGCATTTGCTGTTTGCCCTTTTTATTCTGCTCTTCTCCAACCAATATCTTGCTCTTGTCATTCCTGCTGCCTTAGCTTTCCTGCCTCTCATTACTGACCCTTGGCTTGTTTCTTCTGCTTATCACTATCTGCTATATCTGCTACTGGACCCCAGCTTGCTCACCTCCTAGTGGGACATTCCTGAGGACCGTGACCTGCTACTAACACTCCACCTTTAGAAGTTCTGATGAATACTAGTTGGTGCTTAGACCCTGCAACTCGGGTGAGTCCGTGTTATCTGCCGGGGTGACCTGCTTCTACATTTATCTAGCTGGATGGTGGGTGCCGCTCTACTGCTATAGCTACTGTCTTCTGAGCCTAACCCCTGACCATGACACAGGGAGGGTAAGTGTGATCATCAGGATACAGGAAGACTTTTTGTTATGGTTACATGATAGCTGGGGGTTAAGGGGACGATTAGTGTTAGGGTACAGGGAGGGCTAATGGTAGGTTTACAGGAACGGTGAGTATTATTGTTATAGGGAGGATTAGATTTAGGGTTACATAGAGTATTGCTGTTAGGAAACGAAAAGGGATAGTGATAGGGTTTAGGAAGGAATTGTGTTAAGGTACGGGGAGGGTTAGTGTTAGGGTTAAAAGTATATTACAAGTATGTTGTTACAGGGAGGTTTGGTAATAGGGTAACACTGAGGTTTGTGTTATGGCTAAAGAAATGGTTAGCGCTGGGGAACAAGTGGGACTAGTGGTAGGGTACAGGGAAGGGTAATGTTAAGGGTACAGAGTATGTCTTAGGGTACAGGAAGGATTGGTATTAGAGTATAGGAAGGGTCAGTTATAGGGGTTAAGGGAGGGTCAGTGTAGGACAGTGTTTCTCAATCTTTTTTCAGTCAAGGCACCCTTTAACCTCCTCGGCGGTATGATTCTTTCCGATTTTTTGTGCTGAAAGCGGTACCATTTTTTTGCATGGAAATATGTCGTTTTTTATTGTAGGCTGTAATTTTTAGGAATAACTCACTGAAATCTGTACGAACAAGAGTCTAGTAAACATCCCGGATATGATAAAACTTGAAACACGAAATCATAAATTATAATTTATTAAATAATCATAAAAAATAATAATATAATAATAATAAATTTAATTTAATAATATAATCAAACCAAAAACACTGAAATTTGAAATACAGAGGCAAATTCGCACATCGCTGAGCAAAGTCACAAAATCGTTTTCAGTGTCTGATGACGAATTTCCCCACGAATCATTATCACTCAATTCTGCAAATGGTTCTGATTTACTATCGCTGTTCTAAAACCGCTTTTGACGTAAAGGGACGCTTTTTGGACGCCATGGACTTTTTTAAGTTTCCAGGCAGAAAGAACAGTCAAAATGCAGGCAGGGCGCCGGACAAAGCAGTAGGGACAAGATATATGTGAAATGCATTGAAACAGCAATGACAGCAAAAATGACATTTTTTAAAAATTTCAAATTTCCCGCCGGTTCCGGCACCCGTACGTCCCGACGTCACAGGGACCGGAACACGGAAGCCGGATGCCGGCATCGGCCGGAGGAGATGGCCGGGGACGCTGCAGGGGACACATCGCGGGAGCGAAGGACAAGGTAAGTGCTGCAGGGACCCCCTGAGCAATGCCGCATGGTAAGCCCGAGTGTAGCTCGGGGTTACCGCTCTTGGTATTGAAATTTTACCCCGAGCTACACTCAGGAAAACCGCTAAGGAGGTTAAAATTATGGACAGTCTTGAGGCACCCTTTAAAAGGATGGACAGTCTTGAGGCACCCCATTCTAAAATGTAAAAGACTATTCTAATAGTTTAATATAACGCAGCAACATCCACACATGTAGGACACCCAACGCTAGAGGTGATTTATTCTTCCAAATCAAATACACTTTTGCACACTGGTCCTGACTAGTACTACAGTATTTCTAGTTTTTTTTTTCTATCAATGAGCTAATGTGACCCCAGCACTGACAGAGAAGGGCAGGAAAGGGTCAAACAAGGATGATGTGCAGGCAACCGGCATCCTCCTTATCAACGGATGATGTTATTGGTTGTCAGGACACCAGTGGCTAGAAGGTCATAATGGCACACTATGAAAACCTGGGGCTTTGTGTAACTAAAAGGAGGGCTTCTTCCACCAGCTAGCTTGTATACAAACTTTTTGTAACTTTTAGACATTTTGATAAGACACCCCAGAAGAAACCTCAAGGCACCCTGATTGAGAAAGGCTGGTGTAGGGAACCAGGAGCATTAGTGTTAGGGTTACCGGGAGGGTTAGGGTTACAGGGAGGGTTAATATTAGGGCACCAGGAGTGTTAGGTCACTGGGTGTTAAGGTACAGGGAAAGCTAGTGTTAGGGTTCATGGAAGATTAGTATAACGGGAACCCTAGGTTAGAGCATTGGTCTTTGCACCAACCCCATAGGGCTGAAGGTTAGCCTATAGATGTGATATCTTCTGCAGGAGAATCTCTGTAACGAGCCAGGATCATACAACAGAGGAACCCTAGGTTAGAGCACTGGTCTTTGCACCAACCCCAGGGGGCTGAAGGTTAGCCTATAGATGTGATATCTTCTGCAGGAGAATCTCTGTAACAAGCCAGGATCATACAACAGAGGCTAAATTGGCAAATTCTAAAATAAATTTTATTAGAGCACAGATAATATGACAAAAATGACAATCAGTTCATTGGAAACATTTGCCACCCCACAGATACAATTATCAATGTGCAGAACCAACAGATTACCTTGTTAGGCAGACTAGTTTCAGCAGCTGAGGCCCCTTACATTTTTTCCAGGCGCATCCAAGCCCACCCCACCTACATTGTATAAATGACACATTTGCTGATTTATGGAAGCAGACGAGGCAGTTAACCATAATCCCACATTATCAAAATTCTGTTCTTTAACTTTAGTTAGAAAATGTTAATTACTTTGCACCTTAGGAATGTGTAACTGCGTGAATTATATAAGTACCGACAGGAACACACGCTATATAAATCCTATTTTTTACCTGCTTGTTTATTTAAAATTATGTCCTGACATGAAGGTGCATAAATAAGAAAAAAATAGACGGCAATGAAAAGAAGGCAGTTTGGTCGTCTATTTTAGAAACAATAAATGATGTGCTTCACAGCACCCTATCTTCCCCAAAACCACCCAGACCAAGGCCGGGAATTCACGCAAAATTGCACACTTTCCAGACACACACGATGCATTTAGCAAGAACGTGGCAGCGCTATTAATTGCTAATGACACCTTCACACATCTGCCGCAGCACCATGTGTTTTGGTGCAGCCCAATTTTTAAAAAGAGTTGAACTCCTTTTGCGCATTTCTCGTGCGTAGGGCAGTTCATTGAAATGAACACTACATACGGATATGCACCTGCATGGTGTGAATGGAGCTTAAGAGTAAAGGACTTTTTTCAATTTCTTCAACCTAAAGAAAAAGGAAAACACCTAATGTACACCTATTTAGACCTTTTCTGTCTGCAATTACTAGTGGTGAATTAAAAGCTGTTACTGTTTTTCCCAAGAGATGGATTTTACACACATTTTTACTGTTAGTTTAGAATTTATGGAGAATAGACACTCAAATGTAGACACTACAATTAAAAAGGTAAATTCTCCCAAACCCCAGACACAAATGTGTCTCATCCACTGAGAGACACAAGAGCCATCGAGGGACACAAGACCAATCCTTTAACTGTGAGTTATAGTGCCACCTACAGGAAGGATGGACAATAAACAGATTGTAGACTGAATTTGGTTTATAATCCATTCTATGCTAGGCATACTTCAGTTTAGTTTAGTGTCTGTAGGAGTGTGGGCTGTTTTCACCCTTTTTATGCACTGGCATCCAACTGATATATATTTGAATTCTGTGTAACTTAAAGTGTTACTAAACCCCGGACCCTGCATTCACTATATCTGGTCTCCCCGGACCCTGCATTCACTATATCCGCTCTCCCCGAACCCTGCATTCACTATATCCGGTCTCCCAGGACCCTGCAGTCACTATATCTGGTCTCCCAGGACCCTGCATTCACTATATCTGGTCTCCTCGGACCCTGCATCCACTATATCTGGTGTCCCCGAACCCTGCATTCACTATATCTGGTCTCCTCGGACCCTGCATTCACTATATCCGGTCTCCCCGGACCCTGCATTCACTATATCTGCTCTCCCCGGACCCTGCATTCACTATATCCGGTCTCCCCGGACCCTGCATTCACTATATCTGCTCTCCCCGGACCCTGCATCCACTATATCCGGTCTCCCCGTACCCTACATTCACTATATCTGGTCTCCCAGGACCCTGAATTCACTATATCTGGTCTCCCAGGACCCTGCATTCACTATATCTGGTCTCCCAGGACCCTGCATTCACTATATCTGCTCTTCCCGGACCCTGCATTCACTATATCCAGTCTCCCCGGACCCTGCATTCACTATATCTGGTCTCCCCGGACCCTGCATTCACTATATCTTGTCTTCCAGGACCCTACATTCACTATATCCGGTCTCCCAGGACCCTGCAGTCACTATATCTGGTCTCCCAGGACCCTGCATTCACTATATCTGGTCTCCTCGGACCCTGCATTCACTATATCTGGTCTCCCCAGACCCTGCATTCACTATATCTGGTCTCCCCAGACCCTGCATTCACTATATCTGGTCCCCCAGGACCCTGCATTCACTATATCCGGTCTCCCAGGACCCTGCATTCACTATATCTGGTCTCCGCAGACCCTACATTCACTATATCTGGTCTCTCCGGACCCTGCAATCCCTATATCTGGTCTCCCCGGACCCTGCATTCACTATATCTGGTCTCCGCAGACCCTACATTCACTATATCTGGTCTCCCCGGACCCTGCAGTCACTATATCTGGTCTCCCAGACCCTGCATTCACTATATCTGGTCTCCCACAGTACACAACATGGAAATGCAATATATTAGTAAATATAAACTGCTAAAATGGCTAACTACCTTTCCTCATCACTGTCCGGCTTGGCACTGGTTAGTCTTGTAGGCAGGGGCGTATTTACCACAAGACAAACAAGGCACTTTCCTAGGGCAGCATTTTTCAAGGGGGCAGCACCTCCCCCCAGAAGAAGGGATGAAAGAACGGATAGACATACACACTGTGGGAACCAAGTGAGATCCAAGACTGCTTGATGGTGTATGTAGAGCCTGACTTTCGTTCCCAGGGATGTCCGGAGCTGTAAAGACAAGTGTTTCTCCATCACTGGGGGGGGGGGTAGTGGAAGGCTCTTCCAGGTGGGGGGCAGGGGTGTTGTTGGTCAATGTCAGGCTCTCTCTGAGGGAGAGGGAAGGGGGGGTTGTGTTGGTCAGTAACCATGAGGGTTGAGGATGTTTGTGTTGCCTAGGGCAGCACAAAACCTACATACACCACTGCTTGTAGGAGTTTTCATTCTCTTTTGACTGTCCTATAAAGCTGCATGACTGCTGACCCTCTGTCTAGACAGTGCTGCAATACAATAAAATATTTAATATTGAGGTTATTACTGCTTTATTAACCGTGAAATTCCTTTGAAAGACACGGGTACAACCCAGGGGCGGACTGACAACTCATGGGGCCCCCGGGCAATAGGGGATCATGGGGCCCCTGTGTCCTTTCCAAAACTCAAAAAAGCCTATGAATAAAAAGGTACCAGGGGCATCTCATGGGGCAGTGCCCGAGTATACCAAATGGTCAGTCCGCCCCTGGTACAACCCCTTTTTCTGCCATGTTTTCATACTAATTGCTACAACTGATACATGGTTGGCATGGGAGGGGCTGAAAGCCCTAAAGTTACAAATTATTAAGCCAACCTACAGTCTTGCATCTTCTTAGTGTCTTTTCATCCTGTAAGCATCGCTTAAACCCAAGTGTCCCTTAACGGACAAAAGGCATTTACTTCAAAGTGGTTGTAAAGCCACTGTAAAGACTGGTCTCAGGTGATACACAGATTAAATAAATCTTCCTACATAAGTTGCACCTGTTTATCTGCAGCTCTCCTCTAAAGCCTTTAAAAGTGCAGAATGTATACAGCTTGTCTGAGCTTTCAGAAAGAAGGGGGCGGGGAGCTGAAGTTACACTCTGCAGAACTCACTGAGAGTTAATTGGAGGAAAGGGACACACCCCCCTTCACACTGCACACAAGAACAGAGCTGAAGCTGTCAATCACAGGCTGTGTTGGAGCTCACTCCCCTGTTTTATCTCAGTGTCAGGAAGACTTGTGAGAAGTGACTCATGCAAAGAGTAATGAGGCAGAAGACAGAAATGACATTTAGTGCTCTGGATTGAGACAAGTACACACTATAGAGGGATATGCTTTGATCATATTTCATTTGTAGCACCCAAATGGGGGAGCTCTAGCTTTATTGGTTAGGTAGCAGCCTGGGTGCAATAGTTAGAAGGTCAAATTTTGGTCAGAGCTGAGAGGCTCTGCAGACCAGCTCTCTGGAATTTCCCCTTGCTCTAGAGCTTTGGAGAAAGATCTAGAAGAAGAGGAGCTCGGCCAATCCCCAACAGGAGGCTTGGCAAGGGGCCAGGACCACCTTTAAGTCTGGAACTGAACCGAAGTACAGTCCTGTCCGGACCGCAGGCATGCCACGGCTGAGTGTCCTCTTCTGGGCCTCTCACCCAGCCACCGATGTCATCCTCACAGTGGGTGGGATGTGAGGAGCTGCTGATTAGGACTGAGGGGCAGGAGCTTGTGATGGGCAGCACAGTGGCTAAATGGTTAGCACTTCCGCCTGGCAGTACTAGGGTCGTTGGTTCAAATCCCAACCACGGCACCACCTGCCTGGAGTTTGCATGTTCTCCCTGTGCCTGTGAGAGTTTCCTTCAGGTACTCTGGTTTCCTCTCACACTCTAAAGACATGCTGGTAGGTTAATTGGCTCCTGTTTAAATTGTCCCTAGTATGTGTATGTATGAATGTAAGTTAGGGACCTTAGATTGTACACCCCTTGAGGGTTAGGGACTGATGTGAATGTATAATATATATGTAAAGTACTGCGTAAATTGACAACGCTATATAAGTATCTGAAATAAAATAAATAAATGACCCATCTTCTTAATATGTAAAGACTTCCGCTCTCTGTAGCTCAAGACAGAAAGCCGGAGTCTTTTCATATTAGCAAGCCAGGCAATACCCACTTGTTAACATAATAACTTAGGCAGCTCCCGCCCCTCAGTCCGATCTGCAGCCCCTCCCACCCCCGCCTGCTATGCGGATGATATCGGTGGCGGTCTGGAGGCCCAGGAGAGGACACCCCAGAAGGATTAGTGCCTCTACTCTGCCTAAGGTACCATAGGACTGTGCAGGGGAAGGATTGCATTAAAAGAGTGCTGTGTCGTGTTAGGGGAGCTGTGTTGTGTTAAGGGGTGCTTTGTTGTGTTAAGGGGTGCTGTGTTGTGTTAAGGGGTGCTTTGTTGCGTTAAGGAGCGCTGTGTTGTGTTATGGGGCGCTGTGTTGTGTTATGGGGCGCTGTGTTGTGTTAAGGGGTGCTTTGCCATGTTAAGGGGTGCTGTGTTGTGTTAATGAGCACTGTGTTGTGTTAAGGAGCACTTTGTTGTGTTAAGGGGCGCTGTGTTGTGTTAAGGGGTGCTTTGTTGTGTTAAGGGGCGCTGTGTTGTGTTAAGGGGTGCTTTGTTGTGTTAAGGGGTGCTTTGTGTGTTAAGGGGTGCTTTGTTGTGTTAAGGGGCACTAAGTTGTGTTAAGGGGCGCTGTGTTGTGTTAAGGGGCACTAAGTTGTGTTAAGGGGTGCTTTGTTGTGTTAAGGGGCGCTGTGTTGTGTTAAGGGACACTAAGTTGTGTTAAGGGGCGCTCTGTTGTGTTAAGGGGCATTCTGTTGTGTTAAGGGGTGCTGTGCTGTGTTAAGGGGTGCTGTGTTGTGTTAAGGGGTGCTTTGCTGTCTTAAGGGGCACTGTGTTTTGTTAAGGGCTGCTGTATTGTGTTAGGGGTGACTTGTGATGTTATGGGGGCACTGTGTTGAGTTAGGGGCGCTGTGTTGAGTTAAGGGGCGCTGTGTTATGTTAAGGGGTGCTGTTATGTTAGGAGGCGCTGTGTTGTGTTAGGGGGTACTGTGATGTTTAAAGGGGTGCTGCGATGTAAAGGGGACTGCAACAAAAAGGGATGCAGTGAAGTGAAGGGGAGCTGAGCACCCTCTGGGACTTCTTTAACTAGCTGCCGACCGCAGATAGCCGAATGACGGCTGCACTGCGGCCGGCCAGTTCTGAGTGGACGTCATATGACGTCCTCCCAGAACGCGCTCTCCTGCGCGCCCCAGGGGGCGCGCACCTGGCGATCTCCGTGATCGCTGTGTCCTACGGACACAGCTGATCATGTGATGTGGTAAAAGGCCAATCACAGCGGCCTTTTACCACGTGATCAGCGGTGTCCAATGACACGCTGATCAGAGGGAAATGCAAGTGCCGGTTCTCGGCTGCACTTTCCTCACACTGTCAGATCGTGAGGAAAGTACTGCCGAGGATCGGCAGTTGTCAGAGCGGGGATCGGCACCGATCATCAGGGCACTGATGATCAGTGCCCTGATGATCGGTGCCCAGCAGTGCCACCCGCAAGTTCCGCCCACCTGTGCCCAGCAGTGCGCCCACTAGCTCCGCCCACCTGTGCCCAGATCACCCACCTGTGCCCAGCAGTGCACCCACCTTGCACCACTCTGCAGTGCCACCTACCTGTACCCAGAAATGCCACCTACCTGTGCCCAGCAGTGCCACCCACCTGTGCCCACCCACCTGTGTCTAGCAGTGCCACCCACCTGTGCCCACCCACCTGTGCCCACCAGTGCCACCCACCTGTGCCCACCCACCAGTGCTGCCCACCAGTGCCACCCACCAGTGCAGCCCAGCAGTGCTGCCAGTCAGTGCCACCAGTCAGTGCCCAGGGGTTGTGCCAGTCAGTGCCATCAGTCAGTGCCCAGCAGTGATGCCAGTCAGTACCGTCTATCAGTACCCATCATCAGTGTCACCTATCAGTGCCGCCTATCAGTGCTGCATATTAGTGCCGCCTATCCGTGACACCTCATTAATGCTGTCTATCAGTGCCGCCTATCCGTGCCACCTCATTAGTACTGCCTATCAGTGCCCTTTAGTGCTGCCTATCAGTGCCGCCTATCAGTGCCCATCAGTGCTGCCTCATCAACGCACATCAGTGAAGGAGAAAAAATACCTGTTTGAAAAATTTTATAATAGAAACAAAGAAACTTTTTTTTTTTTTCAAATTTTTTGCACTTGTTTTATTTATAGCGCAAAAAGTAAAGCGCCCAGTGGCGATTAAATACCACCAAAAGAAAGCTCTATTTGTGAGAAAAAAATGATCAAAATTTCATATGGGTACAATGTTGCATGACCGCGCAATTGTCAATCAAAGTGCGGTAGCGCTGAAAGCTGAAAATTGGCCTGGTAAATAAGGGGGTATAAGTGCCTGGTAGGCAAGTGGTTAAAGAGGGGACTGTGATGCAGAGGGGACTACAGTATGAAAGGTACACTAAAGACTGTAATGTGTTATATCACTAACGAGATTCGGACCTCTGCTGGAAGGAAATTCTGCTGACCGGACCTTTGTAAATTTTAATTCAAGACCCCTGCCTTATACTGTAGCTGCCCCCTGTGTATGATTGTGTCCATGGGCGGACTGACAACTCATGGGGCCCCCGGGCAATAGGGGATCATGGGGCCCCTGTGTAATTGCCCAAACTCAAAAAAGCCTATAAAAAAGGTACCAGGGGCATCTCATGGGGCCCCCTACTGACCCTGGGACCTCGGGCAGTGCCCGAGTTTCCAAATGGTCAGTCCGTCCCTGATTGTGTCTACTATATAGATGTTTTGAAGTGTTAGGGATTTAAATCTCAATTTCCTAGGTGGAAACACTCCTAAATAATGTGCTTTGTGATCACTTATGCTTCTAAGGTTATGCCAGGAATTGCCGGATGAAATCTGCAGCTTTTCATTGTTTAGTTATTATGCCTTAGAGAATTCTGGTCACACTAATCATGAAAAATTGTCTTTGCAGGTTGCCGCGATCGTCCAGCTTACACTGCATGTTGATTTCCATTATTTCAAGTTTGTTGCGTAGGTCTGAAAATAATTCCTCGAGCTGAGAGCAGTGCTTGTCAGGAGACAGGAATAATACGCTCACATCTTCCGGCACAGAGGCTTTGTAGTCTGTGTATTACGGTGGAATGTTCTGGTTATTATCTTTAGTTCCCAGTACAGTCTACCCTGCTTTATGCCGTGTGAACTTTTCGGAATGGGAAATTTACTGTTGCTCTGCTCCTTTTTTATATTCTTCCTTTACAAAGTTACTGCGAAAAAATTGGAATACCAAATAAAGCGTCTTTTTTAATCTTTCATGAAACTTCCAGCAGTTACAGATAAAAGCGAACAACAGCAAAAAGAATTTAACCAGTTAAAAGAAACCTTTTCAGCAGCAGCTAGAATGTTCTTATATATGTAGCCACCCCAACTTAATCAGGAGTATCTATTTAATTATACTAGTTGCTAGGCTGTAGTCAGCCTGAGCTTGATTGATTGGGTCTCTCCTGAAATCTAGTAATTGTTTGCTTCTAAAAGGTGCATGAAGCCAACACTGCAGTGCTAAAGTGATGTGAAAAGGGAACCCTCCTTAAGATAAAGGGCTCAGTGACCAGGCACTTCATTTAATTGGCAGGCTATGCAGATCTCTTCCATTTGGGTAGATATTTAATTTTAAATCAAGGGTCTGTCTGAACAAGGGGCCAGTTTACTGTCCTTCAGACTTTAGGGGAGATTACTGTGGCAAGTGGGAGTAGAAAATGCCCTGGTGTCAGTGGGCGTAAGAAACACTCCATCCTTAGTGGGAGGAATAGTGCCCCATCATTGGTGTCAATGGAAGAAATAGTGATCCACCATTGGTATTAGTGGGAGGAATAGTGCCTCATCATCGGTATTAGTGAGAGGAGTAGTGCACCATCATTGGTATCAGTGGGAGGAATAGTGCCCCATCATTGGTATCAGTGGGAGGAATAGTGCCTCATCATTGGTATTAGTGAGAGGAATAGTGCCCCATCATTGGTATCAGTGGGAGGAATAGTGCCTCATCATTGGTATTAGTGAGAGGAATAGTGCCCCATCATTGGTATCAGTGGGAGGAATAGTGCCCCACCATTGGTATCAGTGGGAGGAATAGTGCCCCATCATTGGTATTAGTGAGAGGAATAGTGCCCCATCATTGGTATTAGTGAGAGGAATAGTGCCCCATCATTGGTATCAGTGGGAGGAATAGTGCCCCATCATTGGTATTAGTGAGAGGAATAGTGCCCCATCATTGGTATCAGTGGGAGGAATAGTGCCCCACCATTGGTATCAGTGGGAGGAATAGTGCCCCATCATTGGTATCAGTGGGAGGAATAGTGCCTCATCATTGGTATTAGTGAGAGGAATAGTGCCCCATCATTGGTATCAGTGGGAGGAATAGTGCCTCATCATTGGTATTAGTGAGAGGAATAGTGCCCCATCATTGGTATCAGTGGGAGGAATAGTGCCCCACCATTGGTATCAGTGGGAGGAATAGTGCCCCATCATTGGTATCAGTGGGAGGGATAGTGCCCCATCATTGATATCAGTGGGAGGAATAGTGCCTCATCATTGGTGTCAGTGGGAGGAATAGTGCCCCATCATTGGTATCAGTGGGAGGAATAGTGCCCCATCATTGGTGTCAGTGGGAGGATAAGTGCCCCGCCATTGGTATCAGTGGGAGGAATAGTGTCCCATCATTGGTATCAGTGGAAGGAATAGTGCCCCTTCATTGGTGTCAGTGGAAGGAATAGTGCCCCTTCATTGGTGTCAGTGGAAGGAATAGTGCCCCATCATTGGTATCAGAAGGAGGAATAGTGCCCCATCACTGGTATCAGTGGGAGGTATAGTGTCCCATCATTGGTGTCAGTGGAAGGAATAGTGTCCCATCATTGGTGTCAGTGGGAGGAATAGTGCCCCATCATTGGTGTCATTGAGAGGAATAGTGCCCTATTATTGGTGTCAGTGGGAGGAATAGTGCCCCATCATTGGCGTCAGTGGGAGGAATAGTGCCCCATCATTGGTGTCAGTGAGAGGAATAGTGCCCCATCATTGGTGTCAGTGAGAGGAATAGTGCCCCATCATTGGTGTCAGTGGGAGGAATAGTGTCCCATCATTGGTGTCAGTGGGAGAAATAGTGTCCCATCATTGGTGTCAGTGGGAGGAAATAGTGCCCCATCATTGGTGTCAGTGGGAGGAATAGTGTCCCATCATTGGTGTCAGTGGGAGGAAATAGTGCCCCATCATTGGTGTAATTTGGAGGAATAGTAAATAGAAAATAACACACTGTCCCCCAGCACAAGCTAAAATCTTGTGTTAATAAAAACGAATGTATTAAAACTTACAGCCAGTCCAATATATATATCTCCTTGGCAGCGCACTGACCGGCCATGCAAAAGCTCGGATGAGTCGCAGCTCGTGGCGTGATCGCCTGGCACCGCTACTCCTTTCCGAGCATGCACATGGCCCCTGTGTGCGCTGTTATCCAATGCTCGGCTGCCGGGGTGACTTGGCTCACGTGCCGACAGAGAGGGCTCTGCTCACCCACTACAGCACGCATGCCATAGGTTCACCACCATCTAAGTCACAACAATAGAAGAACACAGTCTGCTGAACATAATACTACACAAACATTAGATGTTGCCATGGTTTAATTGCACATAACATGTAAACATTCACAGTGCAGGGAGGAAAAAGTATGTGAGGCCCTAGCTTAATGACTTCTCCCAGAGCTAATTGAAGCCAGGAGTGAGCCAACCTTGACTCCAATCAGTGTGATGATATTGGATGTGTTGCTGACAGCTGTCCTGCCCTTAAAAAACACACCCCTATTTTGGGTTTACTGGTTTCAAGAAGTACTGTCTGATGTGAACCATGCCTCGCAGAAAAGAGCTCTCAGAAGACCTACGATCAAGAATTGTTGACTTGCATGAAGCTGGAAAGGGTTACAAAAGTATCTCCAAAAGCCTTGATGTTCATGTGTCCACGGTAAGACAGACTGTCTACAAATGGAGAAAGTTTAGCACTGTTGCTACTCTCCCTAGGCATGGTCGTCCTGTAAAAATGACTGCAAGAGCACAGCGCAGGATGCTGCATGAGGTAAAGAAGAATCCCAGAGCGTCAGCTAAAGACCTACAGAAATCTCTGGCACATGCTAACATTTTTGTTGACACATCTATAATAAGGAAAACATTAAACAAGAATGGAGTACATGGGAGGACACCACAGAGGAAGCCATTGCTGTCCAAAAAGAATATTGCAGCACGTTTGAAGTTTGCAAAAGAGCACCTGGATGTTCCACAGCACTACAGTTGAACTAAAGCAGGAGAACTTAAGCAGCAGGAAGAGACAACAACAACAACAAGAAACTCTACTGCACGCTGGACAGACTGCAAGCTAACACCCTGGGAAACATCTCTCACATACCTGAGTCCCACTCCGTGTACCTTTATATAATACACCCCTCTTCTCCTCTTCATATTACTATCCTCTGTTCCCAAATCTCATTTCTTTACCCCTCTGCTCCACCCCAAAACTTGTACATCTCCCCCTCATTGCTATCAGCTCCCTACTACTGCTCTCATCACCTCCCCAAAATGCCTCTTCCACTCCTCCTTCTCATTTTCCTCTCCTCCGTTCCCAAAATCCATTCACTATATCCCTCTGCTCCTCCCAAACATTTGTATATTGTGTCCTCACTGCTTCCTTCACCCCTCTACGGCACCCACCATTTCCTCCTATTACTCCACTCTCACACTGACCCGAACACCTCCACTAGGAGTTTCTCACGCTCCTGCACATCCCGCTCCCATGCCACCTTTCTCACCCTTCTCCTCCTCCTAGCCGCAGGGGACATCTTCCCAAATCCTGGCCCTCCACCACCTCCCTCACCCGCACAACACCCTCCTGCCTCCACGTCCTGCCGCAACCCTCGCAACCTAGTATCTGTCCCCCTGCTCCCTAAAATCTCCCCCCCGTTTTCATGTGCACTCCTGAACGCCCGATCGGTGTGCAACAAGCTTACCGCCATCCACGACCTCTTTGTTTCCCGCTCCCTCAACCTCCTAGCGATCACGGAAACCTGGATCCAGGCCACTGACTCTACCTCCCCTGCTGCACTCTCCTACGGAGGTCTCACCTGGACCCACTCACCCAGGCCTAACGGTCGTAAAGGTGGTGGGGTTGGTCTGCTCCTGTCACCGCAGAGCACCTTCCGAGTCCTCCCAAACCCCCCCTCCCTATCCTTCTCCTCCTTCGAGGCCCACTGCATCAGACTATTCTCCCCAACCCCCCTGAAGATTGCTGTGATATACCGGCCTCCTGGATTCATACCCCGCTTCCTGGAAGACTTCTCCTCCTGGCTACCCTTCTTCCTCTCCTCTGAGCTACCCACCATCATCCTTGGGGATTTCAACATCCCTGTCAACCTCGACAACCCGGACACATCCCGTCTCCTCCACTTAACCTCCTCCCTTGCACTTGCACAGTGCATACAATCCACCACCCACTCTGACGGTAATATCCTTGATCTTGTCTTCTCCAACCGCTGCACTTCCCACAACCTCACTAACACCCCCTTCCCTCTCTCTGACCACAACCTGATTACCTTCTCTATCTCCTCGTCCTCCAACGCCTACCCCTCCAAATGTCACACTACTACCAGCCGCAACCTTAACCCTGCCCCCCTCCTCTCTGCGGCTGATCAACTCCATGACAGCATCCTCCCCCTGTCCTGCCCCGACTTGGCTATGACTGCCTACAACAACGCGCTGTCAACAGCCCTTGACTCACTAGCGCCTTTAACCACACGCAACATCAGACCCCGACCACTCCAGCCCTGGCAGACTGATCACACCAAAACCCTCAAACGACACAGTCGTGCCCTGGAGCGACTATGGCGCAAAACAAAATCCCAACAAGCCTTCACCCGCTACAAATCTGCCTTCCGCACCTACACCTCCTCCCTCCACGCAGCCAAACAAGCCTACTTCCTGACCCTCATCAAGGCCCTCTCTTCCAATCCTCGCCAACTCTTCTCCACCTTCAACTCTCTACTCTCTCCACCCCCACCTCCACCCAGCACCTCACTCACCGCCCTTGAGATTGCCAATCACTTCAAAAACAAGATTGACACAATTCGCAAGGACATTGCCGCAACTCACACGCCCTCTCAACCCGTCCCCTCTCACACAGCTACCCCCTCATCCCCCCTCCCCCTCGACATTACCCACAGGGACTTCGTTACTGCTCAAACTCCCTCCAACCCCGTTCCCCCTCACTCAGCTACCCCCTCATCACCCCTCTCCCACGGTCCCACCACTGCTCTGACCTCCACTTCCACCCCACCCTACATTCCTCATACTGAAGCTCCCCCAACACTCCACACCTTTGAACTTACTACCATCGAGGAAGTCTCCAAGATCCTCTCTGATGCCCGCCTCACCACCTGCCCCCTCGACCCTATCCCCTCACAATTCCTACGACCTCCCTCCCCCTCCATCCTACGCTCCCTCACCCACATCTTTAATCTCTCCCTTTCCTCCGGCACTTTCCCCTCCCCTCTGAAGCATGCACACATCACCCCCATACTTAAAAAGCCCTCCCTGGACCCCAATGACCCGAACAACCTCAGACCCATCTCCCTGCTCCCATTTACATCTAAACTCCTCGAGCGCCTCGTCTACACCCGCCTATGCTCTCACTTCAACGACAACCACCTCCTCAATCCCCTACAGTCCGGCTTCCGTCCCCTACACTCCACCGAAACCGCCTTACTCAAACTCTCCAACGACCTTCTAACCGCCAAAGCTAATGGCCACTATTCAGTGCTCCTACTCCTTGACCTCTCTGCGGCCTTCGACACAGTTGACCACCCCCTCCTCCTCAAAATACTATACTCCCTCGGCCTCAGAGATTCTGCTCTCTCCTGGCTCTCATCCTACCTGTCACAACGCTCTTTCAGCGTTACCTATAATGCTACCACCTCCCCCTCACTCCCCCTCTCTGTTGGGGTCCCTCAAGGCTCTGTCCTCGGGCCCCTTCTCTTCTCCATCTACACCTCCTCCCTTGGCCAACTCATACACTCTCACAGCTTCAACTACCACCTCTATGCCGACGACACACAAATCTATCTCTCAACCCCCCACCTCACCCCCTCGGTCTCTGCCCGAATCACACACCTACTGAGCGACATATCAGATTGGATGTCGCTCCACTTCCTTAACCGTTTCAATACCGTGCAATTTTACACCTTCCTGCCCAGGCCAGTTTTCAGGTTTCAGCGCTCTCACACTTTGAATGACAATTGCGCGGTCATACAACATTGTACCCAAACTAAAATTTGATCATTTTCTTCACACAACTAGAGCTTTCTTTTGGTGGTATTTAATCACCGCTGGGGTTTTTATTTTTTGCTAAATTAACAAAAAAAGACCAAAAATTTTAAAAAAAAACCACATTTTTCTTTGTTTCTGTTATAAAAGTTTACAAATAAATAATTGTTCTTCATAAATTTAGGCCGAGATGTATTCTGCTACATGTCTTTGGTGAAAATAACCCAAATTAGGATGTATTTTTTAGTTTGTAGGAAAGTTATAGAGTTCACAAACTATGGTATAGATCTGAATATTGATCAATCCTGAAGTACTGACAGCCAATCTAATATCTTGAGGTCCAAGAATGTCAGAACAGTACAGATATCCCCCAAATGACCCCTTTTTGCAGAGTAGACAGTCCGACATACTTCATAAGAGGCATGGCGAGTTTTTTGAAGTTGTATTTTTTTGTCATAATTTTTCGGAAAATGAAAAAATTAAAAAAATAATTTTCACTATTTTTTTTTTACATACTGTCACCAGTGCAGTACAGCGTCATCATATAACTGGCATGGCGGTGAACAGCGACACTGACTGGTGACAGTATGAAAAAAATATATATATATTTTTATTTTTTTTTTTTTATTATATTTAATTTTTTATTACTTTTTTTTTTTTTTTTTTTTTTAAGATTTTTTTTCATATTTTACTATGACCAAAATAGTACAATGTTACCATAGTAACACTGTACTACTTTGGGGAAGTGATCAGTATTTTTTTTTTTTTTTTTTTTTTACACAATTTGCTTATAGCAAAGAATTACTTTGCTATAAGCAAGCATTTACCTGAATGAAATCGATTCATTCAGCTTTTTTTTTTTTTTTTTTTTTTTTTTTTTTTTTGTGCTTAGCTGTGATTTGGTCACAGCTAATCACATGACATGTGCATGTGATTAGCTGTGACCATTCACAGCTAGGCACTAGTATACAATGGATGGCATCATGAATGAAGCCATCCATTGTATACAACTGTCATGTGACCTGCTGTGATTGGTCACAGCAGGTCACATGGTACCGGCAACGGGAGCCGGTACTCGGATCTGTCATCGGCCGTGTCCGAGGTGCACGGGCGGTGACAGATCGCACTGCTGCGTCGCTCTGCAACCGCGCAAACCGCGCATGTGCGGGAGCACGCCAAATGGCGTGCACCCGGAAAGCTGCAGCGCTTTTCAAGCCGCCAAACGGCCATTGGCCGGGCGGCTAATGGTTAAACTGAACCTCTCCAAAACTGAGTTTCTTGTCTTCCCCCCAGCCCGGACACCACCCCCCATTGACTTCTTTATCACATCCAACAACGCCAATATCAAACCCGCCCTGCAGGCCAGAGTACTTGGTGTCATTCTGGACTCCAACCTATCTGTCAGGGATCCCGGCTCCGTCTGCCGCAATCGCGGCTCTGTCCCCCGCGCATGCGCATTGGCGGCAGATCACGCCGGGACACAGGAACTAGGTCCCGGCGAGCCGCGGCTGACAGGACGCCGCTCATGCGCAGTAGAAACCGCGGGCGCGCCTCAGGCGTCCAATGACAGCCGGGGGCGCGTCCTAGCCAGCCAATGACAGTGCAGGGCGCACTATTTAAAGATGCCCTGCACTGTCACAAATTGCCGCAAGGTCTATATGTGATCCTGAATACCTGCTCCTGCTGTGACCCTGTTTTTTGACCCTGACTACGCTGCCTGCCCCTGAGATTGACCCGGCTTTGTTCTGACTATTCTACCCGCTCCTGTGATTGACCCGGCTTTGTTCTGACTATTCTGCCTGCTCCTGCGTTTTGACTCGGCTTATCCTGACTGTTCCTACGGATTGTTTTACCTGGCTGACCCTGCGTGTGACCCGACTACTCCTAGCCCGCCGATTCGGTACCCCGCTTACCCCACGGGGCCACTATCCGTACCACCCTGCTGGGGCCGCCATCCTCTTCACAGCTGGCTCTCCTGGTACCTACATACATCCCCGGAGGCCTCCTCGGCCGCTGGTGGCCCGCTCAGAGGTCGTGACCTGGCCCGGGACTGTTTCAAGTCCATCCCCACCATCAGGGGCCCTGGTGAAAGCACAGCCCGGGCTTAGACCCCACGCTCTGGGTGGGTCTACCAGCTGGCAGACGGAGGGCTCCGCCTGGCGGATCCTAACAGTACCTTGCGGCCATGACAGAGCCAGGAAGTGGACCGGCGTCCCTAGAGGATATTTGCCAGCACCTGGCAACTTTGACCCAGGCTTTCCAGAACTTCCACAGTCGCTGCGCCCGACTGGAAGACCGCATGGAGACATTAGCCCCCCAGACTCCCCCTGCTCAGAATTCCCCGTCTGTGGAACCTCCCGCTACCCCGGTATCCGGAGCGGTTGCCACACCCTTAGCTCCTGAACCCCGCGTTCCCCTGCCGGAGCGGTTCCGTGGGGACCGGAGCCGCTTCCGAGCCTTTCGGAACGCTTGCACACTATATTTTGACTTGCAGCCTCGCACATTCTCCTCCGAGACCGTCAGGGTGGGGTTTATAGTCTCTCTCCTTCAGGATGAGCCCCAGGATTGGGCCCACCGTCTGATGGAGAGGCGTGACCCCCATCTTGACTCCGTGACCGAGTTCTTTCAGGCCATGGCCGTTTTGTATGACGACCCTCAGCGGGCTGCTTCCGCAGAGGCTACCCTATACTCTCTGTGACAGGGCCGCCGGGCAGCGGAAGAATACGCGTCCGATTTTAGGCGTAGCATGGGAGACACCAGATGGAACGATGCGGCCTTATGTCACCAGTTCCGCATTGGACTGTCTGAGCCTCTCAAGGACGAACTCGCACGAGTAGGCCTACCTGACTCCCTGGAAAGATTGATTGAATTGGCCATTCAAATTGACCGTAGACTAAGGGAACGTCGACAGGAAAGGAGCGGCCAGGGTCAAAGGGTGGCATGGATTCCATCAAGAGATACAACTCCAGCCCCAGGGAACCATCCGCGAAACACGGAGATGGGAGACAACTCGGAACCCATGCAACTGGGACTGGCCCGTTCCCACTTATCGGTCGAGGAACGCCAGAGGAGGCGCTCACTGAACCTGTGTCTGTACTGCGGGGAAGCTGGTCACCAGGTGCGCTCCTGTCCTGCAAAAACGAGTAAGTCCACGCCCGTTTCTTGTTCCTTACCTGCAAGCAGGGATGATCAGTCTAGTTACCTGGCCATTCCTGTGTCTTTACAGCTCCCCGGAGGAATATTGTCGGTGACCGCGATCGTTGACTCAGGAACCTGTAGCTGTTTTATTGATCTGACTTTTGCCCACCGGCAAAAAATCCCTCTCCAGACCAAAGAAAGGGGGTTCAACATTTTCTTGGCAGATGGGTCCAGTATAAAATCTGGGGTGGTGGACCAGGAGACACCACCCATTTTCACCACTATGGCAGACCATCACCAGGAGTTCCTCCGTTTGGACGCCATCGCCTCCCCCCTTTTTCCAGTCATTCTGGGGCTCCCTTGGCTGAGGGCCCATAACCCCCAGATTGACTGGGAAAAGGGAACGATTCACTTTCGGTCACCCTATTGTTTGAGTCACTGCCACGTCACAGGACCCATGGTTCCCCGGTTCCTCCTGTGCTTGGACGGAGACACCAATCTATCCCAGGTGATTCCTCCGGCCTATCATGACTTCTTGGACGTCTTTAGTAAGCGGGGAGCTGACGTTCTACCTCCACACCGTCCCTACGACTGCCCCATTGACCTCCTACCCGGGTCGGAAATCTCTTTCGGCCGTATCTTCCCCTTGTCCGAAATGGAATCGGGGGTGCTGAGGGAATATATCGACGAAAACCTTCGGAAGGGCTTTATTCGTCCTTCCACATCCCCAGCCGGGGCCGGGTTGTTCTTTGTAGAGAAGAAGGACAAATCGTTACGGCCCTGCATAGACTATCGTGACCTAAATAAAATTACGGTAAAGAATCGTTATCCCTTACCCCTAGTCCCCGAGCTCCTCCAGAGACTGAGATCAGCAACGATATTCACTAAATTAGACCTGCGGGGGGCCTATAACCTTGTTCGTATCAGGGAGGGGGATGAGTGGAAAACGGCGTTCCGTACAAGATTCGGTCACTACGAATATTTGGTGATGCCGTTCGGGCTCTGTAATGCCCTGGCGACTTTTCAGCATTTTATCAATGATGTTTTTCGCGATTTTCTTGATATTTTCGTGGTAGTCTACTTGGATGACATCCTAATTTTTTCCCCCTCACTGGAGGTTCATCGGGGTCACGTGTCACGGGTCTTAGAACGGTTGCGCCAACACGGGCTATACGCTAAGGCTGAAAAGTGCTGTTTTGAACAGCACGAGATCACATTCTTGGGACTGGTTCTCTCTTCCGCGGGGGTCGCGATGGATCCCCAGAAGGTCACGGCAATCTTAGATTGGCCAATACCCGCCGACAAAAAGGGGGTACAGCGCTTCATCGGCTTTGCTAACTTTTACAGAAAATTTGTTAGGAACTTCTCCGGCCTGGTCTCCCCGATCACGCAACTGACGAAACAAGGGGTCCGCTTTAAGTGGACCTCCGAAGCTCAGTCGGCCTTCGATAAGCTCAAGAGACTGTTCACCTCTGCTCCCATTCTCTGCCATCCGGATTCTTCGCTCCCATATGTGTTGGAAGTTGACGCCTCCGAAAACGCGGTAGGAGCGGTTCTGTCCCAAAGGAATGGTACCAAGGAACTACTGCACCCTGTGGCGTTCTTCTCCAGGAAGCTGACACCAGCGGAGCGCAACTATGACATTGGAGATCGGGAGCTCCTGGCCATTAAAACCGCTCTGGAAGAATGGAGGTATTTACTGGAAGGGGCCACTCACCCCATCCTAATATTTACAGATCACAAAAACCTAGAATATTTAAGGACGGCAAAACGACTGAGACCACGCCAAGCGAGATGGGCTCTTTTCTTTTCTCGATTCTCATTCCATATAACGTACCGACCCGGTACTAAGAATACCAAACCAGACGCCCTGTCCCGCATGTTTGAGGACCCCGACGACGCTGCGGTACCAGACACCATCCTGCCTTCTGGAAGCTTCCTCGCGCTACAAACGGAACTGCGCTCCCGGCTTCTTGATGCTTCGGTAAGACTACCCGTTCCGTCTGGGTCACCCCTCCAGAGCCACGGTGGCCTGTTTTGGAAGGAAGACCGAATCATGGTCCCAGAAGAGGTGCGAACCTTGGTCCTAGGGCATTGCCACGACCATCCAATGGCAGGTCACTTCGGGGTGACGAAGACTCTAGAACTGCTACGGCGCTCGTTCTGGTGGCCGGACATGATCAAGGATTGTGAGCGTTACGTCCGGACGTGTCCCACCTGTCAAAGGAACAAACCCTCCAGGAGTAGGGCATGGGGATTGTTACGTCCATTACCTATACCCAAGCGGGCCTGGCAAATGATAGCCATGGATTTTGTGGTCGAACTCCCACCATCCCAAGGCCACACAGCGATAATGGTGATCGTCGACCGCTTCTCGAAGATGGCGCATTTCGTGCCCCTGGAGAAGACCCCATCGGCACCGGAAACGGCACGGATCTTCATTCGGGAAGTGGTAAGGCTTCATGGAGTCCCCGAAGACATTGTGTCGGATCGGGGGGTGCAATTCACCTCCAGGTTCTGGAACGCCCTATGTAAAGCGCTGGGAATCAAGCTGTCGCTCTCATCCGCCTACCACCCGCAGACCAACGGTCAAACCGAGAGGACCAACCAAACGCTGGAACAGTATTTACGATGCTACACCTCCTATCTCCAGGATGACTGGCTGACGTTGTTGCCTTCTGCGGAGTTCTCATACAACAACTCAAGTCACTCAGCTACGGGTCAATCGCCATTCTTTTCTAATTACGGGTATCACCCCACATTCCTCCCTGATCTAATGCCTGAAAATCTGGTACCGGCGTCGCAGGACATCTTGAACTTCTTTTCCGTCAACAACAAGACTATTCAGGAAGCCATCGCTAAGGCCCAGGAGGACAGTAAGAAGGCTTTCGACAGAAAGAGAAGAGGAGATTTACTGCTTCAACCAGGAGATCTGGTTTGGCTGGCAACAGCCAACTTGAAGATGCTGTGCCCCTCAAAGAAGCTGGGACCCAAGTACATTGGCCCATTTCCTGTTAAACGAATGGTCAACGAGGTGGCCTACGAACTCGAGCTTCCGCAGACTTTCAAAATACATCCTGTGTTTCATGTATCTCTCCTGAAGCCGTCCAGACCGGATCCCTTCCCAGACCGAGAATCCAGACCTCCCGAGGCAATCGCCATAGGTGACCAGGAGGAATTTGAGGTGGAGGCTATCCTCAGTTGCCGAAGGAGGGGGGGCCAGACTCAGTTCCTGATAAAATGGAAGGGTTATGGTCCTGAGGAGAACTCCTGGGAACCCGCCCAGGACGTTCACGCGCCCAGGCTCATCCGGGAGTTTTTTCGTGCTCACCCGCGGTGGAGAGATCAGTGGGGCTCCCGGAGGGTGCCCGTTGGGGGGGGGCAATGTCAGGGATCCCGGCTCCATCTGCCTCAATCGCGGCTCTGTCCCCCGCGCATGCGCATTGGCGGCAGATCACGCCGGGACACAGGAACTAGGTCCCGGCGAGCCGCGGCTGACAGGACGCCGCGCATGCGCAGTAGAAACCGCGGGCGCGCCTCAGGCGTCCAATGACAGCCGGGGGCGCGTCCTAGCCAGCCAATGACAGTGCAGGGCGCACTATTTAAAGATGCCCTGCACTGTCACAAATTGCCGCAAGGTCTATATGTGATCCTGAATACCTGCTCCTGCTGTGACCCTGTTTTTTGACCCTGACTACGCTGCCTGCCCCTGAGATTGACCCGGCTTTGTTCTGACTATTCTACCCGCTCCTGTGATTGACCCGGCTTTGTTCTGACTATTCTGCCTGCTCCTGCGTTTTGACTCGGCTTATCCTGACTGTTCCTACGGATTGATTTACCTGGCTGACCCTGCGTGTGACCCGACTACTCCTAGCCCGCCGATTCGGTACCCCGCTTACCCCACGGGGCCACTATCCGTACCACCCTGCTGGGGCCGCCATCCTCTTCACAGCTGGCTCTCCTGGTACCTACATACATCCCCGGAGGCCTCCTCGGCCGCTGGTGGCCCGCTCAGAGGTCGTGACCTGGCCCGGGACTGTTTCAAGTCCATCCCCACCATCAGGGGCCCTGGTGAAAGCACAGCCCGGGCTTAGACCCCACGCTCTGGGTGGGTCTACCAGCTGGCAGACGGAGGGCTCCGCCTGGCGGATCCTAACACTATCCTTCCAGCCCCAAGTCCAATCTTTAACAAACTCGTGCAGACTCCACCTCCGCAACATCGCCAAAATCCGCAAGTTCCTAACCCCAGAAACCACTAAACAGCTCATCCACTCCCTCCCTCGACTACTGCAACTCCCTCCTCACTGGCCTGCCTCGCCACTGGCTATCCCCGCTTAAGTCCATCCTGAATACGGCTGCCAGACTCATTCACCTTTCCAACAGCTCCGTTTCCGCCACCCCCCCCTGCCAATCCCTCCACTGGCTTCCGATTGCGCAACGGATCAAATTTAAAATCCTAACACTGACGTACAAAGCTGTCCACCATACTGCCCCGAACTACATCACTGACCTAATATCTAAGTACCGCCCAGCACGCACACTCCGCTCCTCACAAGACCTCCTTCTCTCTAGTTCCCTGGTCTCCTCCTCCCATGCCCGCCTCCAGGACTTCTCCAGGGTGTCACCCATCCTCTGGAACTCCCTGCCCCAACCCATCAGATTATCACCTACTCTCCTCTCCTTTTGGCGCACCCTGAAAACCCATCTCTTCAGGGAAGCCTACCCTACCCCCTGCTAACTTGGCGACCTCCTCCACTCTTCCTACCACTCCATCCCCCACAGCTATCTCCTCCTGTACCACTATCCCGTCCCTTCTAGATTGTAAGCTCGAAAGAGCAGGGCCCTCGATCCCCTCATGTTTTGCATTGTATTGGTATTGTTCTGTCACATGTTCTGTCCCCCTTTGTAATGTACAGCGCTGAGCGAACTGTTGGCGCTTTATAAATACTGTATAATAATAATAATAACTACTGGCAAAATATACTGTGGACAGATGAAACCAAGATTGAGTTGTTTGGGAAGAACACACAACACTATGTGTGGAGAAAAAAAGGCACAGCACACCAACATCAAAACCTCATCCCCACTGTAAAACATGGCGGAGGGGGCATCATGGTTTGGGGCTGCTTTGCTGCCTCAGGGCCTGGACGGATTGTTGTCATTGATGGGAAATTGAATTCCAGAGTTTATCAAGACATTTTGCAGGAAAACGTACGACCATCTGTCCGCCAAATGAAGCTCCGCAGAGGATGGGTGATGCAACAGGACAATGACCCAAAGCATACAAGTAATTAAACAAAACAATGGCTGCAACAGCACAGAATACGCCTTCTGGAGTGGCCCAGTCAGAGTCCTGACCTCAACCCGATTGAAATGCTGTGGCATGACCTTAAGAGAGCGATTCACACCAGACATCCCAAGAATATTGCTACACTGAAACAGTTTTGTGAAGAGGAGTGGTCCAAAATTACTCCAGATCGTTGTGCAGGTCTGATCTGCAACTACAGGAAACGTTTGGTTGAGGTTATTGCTGCCAAAGGAGGGTCAACCAGTTATTAAGTCTAAAGGTTCACATACTTTTTCCTCCCTGCACTGTGAATGTTTACATGTTATGTGCAATTAAACCATGGCAACATCTAATGTTTGTGTAGCATTATGTTCAGCAGACTGTGTTCTTCTATTGTTGTGACTTAGATGACGTTCAGAGCACATTTTATGCCCAATTCATGCAAAACTCCACATAATCCCAAGGGGTTCACATACTTTTTCTTGCAACTGTATAGAGTAGAATTCCACTTTAAATGTTTGCTTTTTATTTTTTCAAGTTTGGGGTACAAGGAAGACTGAAGGACTGAAGGGGACCCCCATTCTGCTTTATTAATTTCAGCTCCACCATCACTGGGGGGGGGGGTCAGTCATGACATTAGATACGCTGTAGTTCTCTGCTTTGTGGAAGAGAGATGTAAAGCTGAAAGAAGAATAGCTGAAGACCCCTGCATTCACCCCCTGCGCCTCTTGTCAAAACACCAGGAGCTCATTAGAGGGTGCCTGTTTGCAGCATTGGCGATAAGTGATGTGATGCTCCTTTTTTGAACGGCTTCTGAAAATGAGACAGAAATCTGCCTGAGAGCTTCTAAGACTAAATGTTTCTGGTTTTTGGTACAATTTACTGCATGCTTTTGTGTGTTTTGTTGGTCGGTCAGCTTGTACTTTACAGCTGGGCAATCAAAAACCGCAGGTGATCAATGAATGTAAAACAGTGGCCACATTTGTGAGAATTCCAAGCTGGCCTCAATTAGTTGTGCACAATTGCAGCATTCTGTAGGCGGGTTACTGTATTTTTAAAGCTGATCATCATTAATAGATCTCTAAACATATTTTTTAACCACTTGCTGTCCACTGAACATATATTATTATTATTATACAGTATTTATAAAGCGCCAATAGTTCGCTCAGCGCTGTACATTACAAAGGGGGACAGAACATGTGACAGAACAATACCAATACAATGCAAAACATGAGGGGATTGAGGGCCCTGCTCTTTCGAGCTTACAATCTAGGAGAAATATAAAAAACATCCTAGATGCAAGGAGCTATAATAAGTTCATGGCCAGCTGGTGACCTGTCTATTAAAGTGTTACTAAACCCACAACAGTAAAATCATATATGTAAATGTAGTAAACTCACTGTAGAACCTAAGGGGTTAATCCTTCGCATTGTGTAAGAAGGCTGCTTGAGCCTGTCTTTTCTGATCTTCCCCTTCTTCCACAGTCTTCAATCCATCTGCTGATAGCACAGAGAGCTAGGAATCACTCTGCACATGCTCAGTTTGGTGTGTATTGCTAGAAAGGTTAATTTTTTTTTCCTTTGGGAGGATGCATTTGATCAGCACAAGGCCATTCAGAAAACAGTGTAAATGATTTGCGCTGAGAGGAGACACTAGTATTGTGACGCTACAACAAAAATGTAAATAATTAAAAGCTTAAAATAAAAGCATATAAAGGCATATAAAAACAAGTCCATAAAGTCCGTGGCTTATGCACTAGCAGCATAAGCCACCATAGAGTGAAGCAGGCTCTGTAGGAAATATAAGAAAACACAAGGGGTGCCAACCTAAGTGCAGTAGTATGAAAGGTTTATTAAAAAATATAGCCAATAGCTACTCACAAGTGTACAAGGTAATAAGGTGTTGGAACATGTCCTCGAATGGGCCACTACAGAGGCCAATGGTATCTAATGGAGCCTGAGTCCCGGGAGTGGGATGCAAGGTGAGCTGTCAGCGGGAGACGTAAGGACTAGCGCTGTAACCAGCATGGAGCGCACGGAAGTCTGGACCAGAAGGGCAACCAATGGGGATGTGAGGACAGGTCAGGTGGTGTTTCAGGTGACGCGTTTCAAAGCTTTCACTTTTTCTTCTGACCTGATTGAATGGTTGGGCAGTCGCTCTTTTGGAAGATAGGGTGGACAGGGCGGTGCGCTCCACGCTGATTACAGCGTTAGTCCTGGCATCTCCCTCTGACAGCTCACCTTGCATCCCACTCCCGGGGCCCGGCTCCATTAGACACCATTGGCCTCTGCACTGGCCCACTCGAGGACATGCAAATAAGAACAAAAGAAAGCGCACCCACTGTCAGGCTCCGCCCAACGGGATCTCTAGTGGTCCACAGCACGGGATTTCCCAGGACGCAGAGTCTAAGTCCCAGTCTGCCTTTTCACCAGAGCCCCTGATGGTGGGGATGGACTTGGTGCAAGACTGGAACCAGGTCGTGTCCCTGGGCACCCCCGGCGGTGGTAGAGGGGTCCCGCTGAGGGTATGTGCCCGGGATGAGCCTGCTGTGAAGGGGCTGACAGGTCCCGATCCGAGCGGGATGGGTGGATGACTGCTAGGGTCGGTAACAGTGGGGACAGGTGCTGTACCAAGCAGCAGGCAAAGAGTAGTCAGGTCACACGCCGGGTTCAGTAACAGAGGGTCCAAAATAACAGTAACTACAGGCAGAAGAATGGTCAGGGACAAGCCGGGGTCAGAGCAGGAGAGGGTCAGCATAAATCAGAACAGACAGAGTTTGGCAACAAGGAAACGTACTAACAGGAACACAGGAACAGGAACAAGACCTTGCGGCAATTTGGAGATGCACAGGGCAGGTTTAAATAGGGCGCCCTGTTCTCTCATCGGTGCGCCCGCGATCGCTAGTGCGCATGTGCGGCCGCCGCCGCGATCGCCGAGAACTCCGTGCTCGCTGGCTTGGACAAATCGGCCATCTGCGCATGCGCGCACTGCCGAGCGGCTGGGATCCCTGACATTGCCCCCCCCTACGGGCAGCCTCCGGATGCCCAACCGACCCCTTCTTAACGGCTGGTTCTGAAAAAATTCCTGCACAAGTCTTGGGGCGTGCACATTTTGGGCCGGCTCCCACAAATTTTCCTCTGCCCCATATCCCTTCCATTTAACCAGAAACTGAGTTTGGCCTCCCCTTTTCCTACAATCTAAGATAGCTTCAACTTCAAATTCCTCCTCCCCATCCACGTTTACTGCCTCCGGTGGTTTAGACCCTCGATCTGGGAAGGGGTCTGGAGTTGTTGGTTTCAATAGGGACACGTGGAAGACCGGATGAACCTTCATAGATTCGGGCAGTGCGAGCTCGTATGCTACCTCATTGATCTTACATTGATCTAAAAAGATGGGAGCTGCCATTGCTGGGCCTTTTGTTTGTCTTGCTGTTTCTGGCTCCAGTTTGACTTAAGGCTCTTTCACACTGGAGGACAGGTGGCAGTACAACAGGTGGCTGAGCCACGGTTTTGTAGTCCAACAGAATTCTAATATTATCGCCTGACAGGGCTGTACACATGCCGTGGTCGCAGTGCTCTGTGACCATGAATATTTTACCCCATGCTTCAGAGCTTCACAGGTGGCAGCACCTTTCAAACCTATCCACTAAGATCAATGGGGCTGCACAGCAACTGCAAGCCAAATGCCTGGCTTGCAGATTCCGCGCTGTCCCATGATGTAGAACTGCCGTTCGTCAATTGCAGAAAAAGTAAAAAAAAAAAAAAACAGGCGTTAGGAGGAACACCCCCTGAAAATCTGCCAGCCGCTGCTATACCATCCTCTGAAAAGTAATCCACCATGTATCATTTTTCAGTAGGTGTTATGCACTACCACCTCTCTGAAAGAGCTCTAATAAAACCCAGGACATGTATGCTGCATATATGTGACAGAAGAGTATCAGAGTTCCTTATTCCTATGCTTGTAAGTCAAAGACTCAGAATTCAGTATTGAAGGTAAAGTATTATCCTGCTGTCAAAATACAATAGAGCAGCAGAAAGGATTCCACCATCCAGATTGAACGTGTGAATGGGGAAATCCATACCTTTTTTTTTTAACAGCAGGCTTTAAACAACACGTATTGTATAAAGTAAGCTTTTAGATCTCATTCATGCATGTTGCAGCCCTTCCTTGCTGCCCCTCTGAAAAGCGATCTGCAGTTGTTCTCAGAGGCATTTGACAGGCGATGAAGTGGCGATATGTCATCTCCTTATCTCCTGTTTTATCTCTGCCAACCCACCGCATTGCAACTGACTGCATTGCACACGGTTGCAGGGCGGTTATGGTGCTGCCCAGGGGCAGACTAACAACTCATGGGGCCCCTGGGCAATAGGGGATCATGGGGCCCCTGTGTCCTTGCCCACACTCAAAAAAAACGATTAAAAAAGGTACAAGGGGCATTTCATGGGGCCCCCTACTGACCCCGGGCCCTCGGGCAGTGCCCGAGAGCTCGAATGGTCAGTCTGCCCCTGGTGCTGCCCTATTTACTTGCATGGGTCACATTTGGCAGCAGTACCACCCATCGAATGCAACATGACATTTCATTTTTACATGAGTACACACTGAGCGACCTGCATACCCTTGGTTAGGTAGACAGACACGTGCAGGGGCGGACTGACCATTTGGAAACTCAGGTACTGCCCGAGGGCCCGGGGTCAGTAGGGGGCCCCATGAGATGCCCCTGGTACCTTTTTCATAGGCTTTTTTGAGTTTGGGCAAGGACACAGGGGCCCCATGATCCCCTATTGCTCGGGGACCCCATGAATTGTCAGTCCGCCCCTGGTCACGTGATGGTAAAACCGCAGCAACATCCTGCTTTTACTGTCCCCTGCACACCCATGTGTATGAGCTGTAAGAACACGTTTATGATAGCAGAGCCTTATTAAAAGCAAACCACAGTGGATCACTTTTCAGGGAAAGTTTGGCAGACGGTGAAGAGTGGATTTATCGCCACTTGTTGTTACCCCTAACAACCAACACCACCGTGCTGCAGCCATATGCATTGTACGTGGATGCAGGACAGTTGCATCATAGTGGCAGCGGTGTTCACCAAACATGACTAGGAGGGATCATTTTTCCCATGTGTACACCCTGTCCATTGCCTTTGCAACTTAAAGGAGGAGCAGTAAAAACAAGGCTCAACTGTTTTTTTTTTGTGTTTGTTTTTGTTTTTTTTTTAATTGCCCCAACCACAAATGACTAGCTTAACTGTGGCTGTTTGCTATAATGACATTTTCTGTGCCGCAGTTACAGATTGTGATTGGTAATCAGGAGAGCAGTTGAAATTACACCAGTATAGACCAAATACCCTGTAGCTGGCATATTCCATACATGAAGAATTGTTCAGATTTTGCACTACTGTCCTGTGTGGTTGGGCCGGTAGTATTTCCCCATCTTACCTTGATGAATAGAAGCATTGGCTAACACCCATATATCTTTTTAATTAATGGAATAAAAGGAAGCTGCTCCAAGCTCCTCGCCCGCCCCACCACTTATCCAGGCGCCGGGCTAATTTGTATGTAACAAAGTCGGGTTATTACTACAATGTTCATGCCAATCACTTATTGTTTGCTTGATAAAGTGCCTACTTTTACTTTGATAGCTTTTCTCACCAACCATCTCGTGTGCACTTGATCAAGCTAAAATGTGAATACTAAACACATCCCACTCCTTCATAAGCGTGTTGGAGCTCAATGAAGCCGGCAGGAAAGTACGTACTTCAGATCTTAAGTTCCTCCAATTAGTCGGTCTGGAAGAGAGGCAGACCTGGTCCATGGTCAGGTATACTTGTCACTACTTGAAGAAAGGCACTGAAGTATCTCCAGAGATGTGGAAGAGAAGAACGTTGTTTTAGGAGGAGAAGCTCCAGAAATTACTGAATACAAACTATTATGTCCTCCAGCTCTGTTCCTAGCAATGGTAGTGTAGTGCACCCCCCTAAACTGCTAAACTTGGTCCCATCCCCCCAGGTAGAGCGTTCTCAGCCAGGCACACAGCATTTTTCTCATTCTTCCACTGGCTCAAGCAACAGTCTAGGGTTGTCTTTTTTGGGGAGGATTAATTGCAGCTTAGAGCTGGGATTGGGATGAGGGAAGCATGGGATACCCCAAAATTTAAGAACTGGACCACTTGAGGTCACAGAGTCCCTGACTTTCCAGCACTGGGGTCATTTACTAACACAGCCACAGGATCTTCGGTTGCCTCCCATTAACATCCACCAGGCTCTTCCTAGTGAAGGAGATGCATGCTCACACCATCATAGAACAGCTGGTCTCTTTCCCACCAGCTTCCCCCTGGCTCTCTTCAGTGAGCTTCTCCAGACCCAACTTGATTCTAGGACTAGGCATGCAAATAGGCCCCACAGGCTAAGCCTAGCTGGGGCCTCAGTGTCTTCCTGGTGACTCCTTCTGGCATTCTGCCCCAGGGGCAGAGCCCCCTGCACAGGGTCTCTGTAAGAAATCAAATCCAAATTATGATTCTGCAATTATATTGATGGCAAGCTTGCAAAATATTTGGTTTTTATGATTAATCATAATTAATATTAATATGTGTGAATGGTCTTTTGACAAATGGTAGTATTACAATTCTTCAGATATATCTGAGACTGAAAAATATGAGTGAGTTAGCTGAATGGCTATCCAGCTGAAGGCTACAAATTCTATATTAACCTCCCTAGTGGTCTGATTATGTCCATATTTCTGTGCTCAAAGCGGTACATTTTTTTGCATGGAAATATATAGTTTTTTTATTGTAGGCTGTAATTTTTAGGAATAACTCACTGAAATCTGTCCGAACAAGAGTCTAGTAAACATCCCGGGTATGATAAAATTTGAAACACAAAATCATAAATTATAATTTAATAAATAATCATAAAAAATAATATAATAATAATAAATTTAATTCAATAATATAATCAAACCAAAAACACTAAAATTTGAAATATAGCGCCAAGTTCGTACATCACTGAGCAAAGTCGTAAAATCGTTTTCAGTGTCTGATGATGAATCTCCCCACGAATCATTATCACTCAATTCTGCAAGTGGTTCTGATTTACTATCGCTGTTCTCTAGCTGGTCTAAAACCGATTTTGACCTAAAGGGATGCTTTTTGGGCGCCATGGACTTTTCTCAGTTTCCAGGCAGAAAGAACGGTACAAATGCAGGCAGGGCACAGGACAAAGCACTCGGGACGAAATGTATGTGAAATGGTTTGATACAGTAATGTTTTACTATGTGATTTTAGTATATTGAGTGAATGTCACTTTTGGTCATTTACAAATTTCCCGCCGTTCCGTCCCCCATACATCCCGACGCTTGCAGGGGACGGAACCTAGATGACAGATGCCGGCATCCGCCGGATTACATTGCCGGGGACACTGCAGGAGGGACATCGCGGGAGCGCAGGACAAGGTAAGTGAAGAACAGATGCCGGAGCAGCACTGCATGGTGAGCCCGAGTGTAGCTCGGGGTTACCGCTTTTGGTACTGAAACTTTACCCCGAGCTACACTCGGGAATACCTCCAGGGAGGTTAAGGTACAGCTGGTTAAGTCTCTAGTAAATGTCAAGGGTATTAGGAGTACTCATTATAGACTTACTATTAATGTATTTTAATAGTATCTGTGTGTATTTAGTATACGTTTCTAACATTGATACATATATAGATTAGTGATTATACATTGATATGTTGTAAAGATATGTTCTTAAGTTTTATTATCATTTAAATATGAATAGCTGAGGTTTCATCATCAGCTTACAGTATTATGTACATCAGCATACATATGTTCCTGTGCATCAAAAACATTATGTGAGTGTCGTCTCCTCCCTTCTATGCCATACAAGATATTAAGAATCTCTCGCTACGACACATTCATTCTGTATAAAAGATCCATAAGGGACAGAGGATGAGAGCTCACACACGCTAACACTGACACTCTTTCATACATAACACACACGCACACACACGTATGAGAAGCTGGAACAGGTGCTTGCTGCAAGACAAGATCGTCACTTCTGTCTATTTCCGGTTTCTTCCCAAAGTCTCGTGAAGGACAAGAAGAAGATGGACGCTGCACATGGTCAGACACTTATGACAATAATAGTGACTTTTTCTTTAAACTTCTGCTTGATATTTCTACAGTAGTTTTATCTACATGGAACTGTTCATGATACGCTTTACATTGTTATTTTAAGCCATTGTGTGATAAAATAAAATCATACTTTATTTTTTATTTCAATGGCTCTTTCATTCATAATCGCCTCAAGACACTAAAAGAAGTATTATATGTGTCTGCAATCCAACAGTCTCCCCCAGCAGGACTGGGCCAAGGAACTCTGAAGCTGTTTCCTCAGGCCTCAGACTATTTAAGGTCTCTAATCACCTAATGGGCACACCTTCCCAGGGATTAGATAGAGTCCCATAAATATTCAGTCTACCTACCCTGTCCTTCTTCCTATTATACTTCTAGAATCCTCTAGAAAACAAGGGGAAGTGATCAGAGCAGCAGCCAGTGAGACATTGAGCAGCCCTAAATAATCAACGTTTGTTCTTCCAACTACAGAGGAGCCAACTAAATTTACCTACCAGCCTTCACTATGGTAGGAGGGTGCTACATTTGATTAAACCATAGCAATACAAAAAGGAGTGACAGGCTAAAACCAGATGAAAATGTCCAAGATCATTGTTATATAAATCATATGGAGATTCCATTGCTGCTCAATGACTGCTGTCAAGTTGTTACTCCATGTGGAGAGTTCAGTACTGGTTCTATTATAATGTAGATCTGTGAGTCTATCCAAGTTTTATTCTGTGTTGAACCCTGATGAAGGGGGAATTGTGTTGCCCCCAAAACACATTCATTGTTTATGTATATGACTTTTTTTACCAACAGTTACATTTATCTTGGACTTTTTTATCTGGTTTTAGTCTGGTGCTCCTTACTGTATTTCTATGGCTTGAGCTACTCTTGGATGCCCATCTAGGGAAGCCTTGCTGTGCATGAGCTGCCTCACGAGAGCTTGTGTCAAGTTTTCCTTCATTTGACAACAAAAGTGGAAAATTTCCCAGCGCCTCTTTGAGTATGTTGTCCTGGAGTCCTTGCAATGGTTGAGCACCTAACACCCAGTCAGGGCTTAGACAGACAGTAGGCGTTGAAAGAGAGTAATTGATGCATGATTCTAATTTTTCTCTCTCAATTTTTGAAGTGTCCTTCAAACTTCCATCCCAGAGATATTCACAAGTTCTCATTGTGCCGACACAGATGTTACTCTCAATATTCATTTCTCAATACTCTTGCTTCCTTCTTTCTACTGGTTGTGAATTTGCTGCCAAGAATAAAGGATATATGGACTTTTAATTGATCAGTTGGCATTTCCTTCCATTCACGCATGTGTGCAGGGTGCAGCATGGTGTTCTGGTGGCAGAGGTCACACAGAGGCTAAGTAATATAAACTGTATCTGACAACATTCCAACAAGGTATAACCAGGTCTTTTTTTTCCTCTAGATTCCAGAGATTGCTGCTGTACTCACTCTGTCCTCTGTGCTTCCTGCTGCTCCAGGTATCTATCACATTCATGCCTCACTGCTGAATGTATCCTCCTGAGCCAGCCCAAGCCCAGCCTGGAGGCCAGATTAGGTCTCCACCGCTTCCTGCTCACCGACTTCTGGAAGGTTCCATGGTCCTCCAGAGTAAAAGAGGAGGCAATAGAAACAAAACCTAAGTCATCCATGACTTGCAATAACCCAACCGCAATCACAGACTCACACAGTTACCATGACACAGTACCCCTACACTATTCTAGTAACACACTTGATGGTGCAACACATGCATATTTATCTATCATTAGTCACAGGTAGTAATAAAACATTGTCTAAAGCTCAGAGGCTAAGTAGTTCAGATGTAGCTAGTCTTTGATAAAGGCATTCAGGAGGCGATTTTGCCACCTAGTGAATGTCAACCTTTTTTTTTTTTTTTTGGTCGAAAGGCAATTTAAAAATGGAACTAATGGCTTGCAGTTGAAGCTTGGCCTTCATAACTTGAATGGGTAAGTGTTAACACCTGTCAACTCAGCAAGCTATGACTGCAAAGCAAAGCATTGTGGCTGTGACATGTGTACAACCCCTTTTGGCTGAATGGAAGGTTTTAGGTCAGGGGGATTGTAAAAACAACCACCTAACTGTCTGTTTTTACCACCCCCTGACCACCTATTTGAAAGAAGCCTAACCCTTGTGTGCTTTTACAACTTCATGACAATGTACAAATGGGTAGACTACAATCCCATAGGAAATGGTCCCTAAATAGATTTTTGCTCAGCTCAAGTCTAGCTGTTCTTAGGCTTTGCTCTCAAGTTTATAAGGATCATTCCTAGATATCACTGAAAACTCCTTACTAAGCTGCCATAAATCTTTGATGGGCCAATCAGGCTGACCTCTCTTCCCTGCGCATCCCAACATGGGGAAACTGCATTCCTTTTCTCTTAAAGTGTTACTAAATCCAGGACCCTGCACTCACTATATCTGGTCTCCCCGGACCCTGCTTTCACTATATCTGGTCTCCCTGGACCCTGCATTCACTATATCTGCTCTCCCTGGACCCTGCATTCACTATGAAGTGAAACAACAAGAAGCGCACCAACCTTGTGCATTACCTCAGTAACAAAAATTTTTATTAAATGAAGGAAAGGTACTCACAAACAGCGAATAAAAATAGGCATGTAAGTCCACCAAGGGACTTCAAAGGTAAGAGGCCAGCGCGAATCCCATCATGGGTATAGGTACTCAGTCCAGCTGACGCGTTTCGAAGGTCATGCCTTCTTCCTCAGAGCTCAGAGGAAGAAGGCATGACCTTCGAAACGCGTCAGCTGGACTGAGTACCTATACCCATGATGGGATTTGCGCTGGCCTCTTACCTTTGAAGTCCCTTGGTGGACTTACATGCCTATTTTTATTCGCTGTTTGTGAGTACCTTTCCTTCATTTAATAAATTTTTGTTACTGAGGTAATGCACAAGGTTGGTGCGCTTCTTGTTGTTTCACTTCGCAGTTTGTTCGGGCTTCCCCAGCCTTGGTTTGGAGCTACACGACCTTGGATACTCCGGTGGTTGCTTCTCTGGAGGTTTTAATTCCATCTACTCGCCACCGGCCTGGGTTTCGGAGCGCAGGAGAAATCTTTTTTGGTTTATTGCCCTGCATTCACTATATCTGGTCTCCCCGGACCCTGCATTCACTATATCTGGTCTCCCTGGACCCTGCATTCACTATATCTGGTCTCCCAGGACCCTGCATTCACTATATCTGGTCTCCCAGGACCCTGCATTCACTATATCTGGTGTCCCAGGACCCTGCACTCACTATATCTGGTCTCCCAGGACCCTGCATTCACTATATCTGGTCTCCCACAGTGCACACAACATGGAAATGCAATTATTTTAGTAAATATAAACTGCTAAATACCTTTTCTAATCAGCAGTTAGAGTAGTCTTGTGACCAGGGGCGGACTGACCATTTGGAAACTCGGGCACTGCCCGAGGGCCCGGGGTCAGTAGGGGGCCCCATGAGATGCCCCTGGTACCTTTTTCATAGGCTTTTTTTAAGTTTGGGCAAGGACACAGGGGCCCCATGATCCCCTATTGCCTGGGGGCCCCATGAGTTGTCAGTCCGCCCCTGTTGGTGATGTAGACTCTGCTGGATAGATTGGTTAATCAGAGACCAGAAATCAGGTGATTAAGGGTCCTTTCACACGAGTATTCTGGGTTTTTTTTTCTTCAGTTCAGTCACGTTTTTTCAAAGAAAAAACGGATGAGTTTACATCCGTTTTTTTCATCCATTTTTTCATCTTTTTTTTATACGTTTTGCATCTGTTTACATACGTTTCTCATCTGTTTGGATCCGTTTTCATCCGTCTACATCCATTTTTGGTCCGTTTTCATCCGTTGACATCCGTTTTTCATCTGTTCCTTTTTTTTCCATTAAAAAAAACGGATGTTAACGGATGCAGACATTAACAGATGTAAAAAAGATGTTCATGCGTTTACATCCGCAAGCCCATAGAAATACATGGGAGTCCGTTTTTCATCCATAAACGGCCAGATGAAAAATGGACATACGGAACGACCGTGTGAAAGAGGCCTAAAAGCCTAAGCATTTGCTGAGCATTTTTTGTCCAAGAATCCCGAATGATGACCATTTGGAAACTCGGGCACTGCCCGAGGGCCCGGGGTCAGTAGGGGACCCCATGAGATGCCCCTGGTACCTTTTTCATAGGCTTTTTTGAGTTTGGGCAAGGACACAGGGGCCCCATGATCTCCTATTGCCCGGGGGCCCCATGAGTTGTCAGTCCGCCCCTGGCCTGGAGCTGAGAATTTGGTCTGCATAATTCAATGAAGAATGCCTGGTGGAAGCTAAGATATTTAGCTGCTCTGGAATATAAGTTCAAGGTTTAGTGATTCTGTGCTCTTAGGGTGCCAGCTGTAGCTATTCCTGTTCCTGCTGGGTCTCTGTTCTGATCTGCCCATGCGTTTTGGGCTTCAAGATTGGTCAAAGAAGTTTCATCTAGTGGAGCATGGACTACTGTTACAAGTCTGTAGTTCTGGAGTATCCCATACCACCCCAACCCCTCTCTTATTAGAAGTTCTACGGGCAAAGAAAATGTAACCCCTTGGCAACCCCTAAGTTCAAGATTTAGTGATTGTGTGCTCCTAGGGTGCCAGCAGTAGCTATTCCTGTTCCTACTGGGTCTCCGTTCTGATCTGCCCATGTGTTTCGGGCTTCAAGATTGGTCAAAGAAGTTTCATCTAGTGGAGCGTGTCAGACTGCTACAAGTCTGTAGTTCTGGAATATCCCATACCACCCCAACCCCTCTTTTACTAGAAGTTCCACAAACAAAGAAAATGTAACCCCTTGGCGCCTGCGCCTCCCAGCCCTATAAGGGATTTTTGATGCTGGGAATCGGGATGAGGTTTAGAGTCATGTGACCATCGTAATTGGCTGTTACAGTGGTCACATGATCGGTAAGCTCCCGGTACATGTTTGTTTACATTGGGTACGCAAATATACGGACGCTCAGCATCAAGGCCCAGCCGCCAAGAGGTTGCATATTTGTGTACCGTCTGTGCCCAGGATTTAAAAAAGCACCCCCTAGCCAGAGCGAATATATTGTTGCCTGTGTGATTGGCAGCCTCTGCACTGTTAGGGGAAGAATTTGTTAAAAATGGGAGGCTCCTTCGAGGGTAGTACTACAAATGTAATATGTTCCAGTACACCCCCAAGGCACCTCCCTGTGACAGTGGGCAGAGGGTTCTTCTCCCCCCGCAGCCGTTTCAACATTTTAAAATTGTCAAGCTGTGGATGAATAAACTAGTCAGCTCAAAAGGGGACTTGTAATTCTCAATGGACTACGAGTGCTCTAGTGAATTTATTCACACTTCCTCCTGCTTTCTAACTTAGAAAACTGGAGGACATGTTTGCAGGAGCCTGACATTGCACTCCATGGGGTGGAAAAGGGGTGTCCATCACAGCCTGTGATTGGCAGCCTCAGCTTTGCATGCTTTCCTATTAGACTCTGTGTGTGTGTGTGTGTGTGTGTGTGTGATCCTTTCCGTCCACTCAGGTCACAGATTACACTCAGCTCTCTGCTCTATGCTGTAAAGTGTGTGACATTAGATCCCCCCGCCTTGTCAAGCTCAGAAATGCTATGTAAAATATGTCTTTGAATGGTTATAGAGGAGTGCTGATTTATGTAGGAGGATTTATTTCATATCTGTGTATCACTTTAATGGGTATATGTAAGGGTTTACAACCACGGTAAGTATCAAGGCTGAGAGTGGTCACCCATTTTCCTTTACACTAATTCATCAGGGCAGATTTTATGGGAAATTTAGACCTCCTCATACGTAGCATACGTGTGACGTGTGCCCGGAGGTTACAAGCACCTGCAGCTCTGGAAGTTCATTGTTCTGTGTGACAGTTTTGTAGACCTGTCACAATACAACTCGGCTTCACTAATGAATCACACCTGTGGTTACTAATTGCTACAAGAATAGAAGGAAATATTTTTAGCTTCTCTAGAAAACTGACAGTAATGAGTCTCACAACTGTGCTAGGTATACACACTCAGAGAACTGATACCAACCATCAGGAACAAAAGTGGACCTGTCTTGGAAGAAATTTAAGGTGTTGCCATTGCTTTCTGGCTGTCATGTTCACTATTTAACTTTACTAGTTAAAGCTGAACTCTCAGACAAATTTTATAAATTCAGCACTTTGAACGGATGTAAAGAAGAGAAGACTGCAGATAAACAGGTACAACCTATGTAGGAAGACTTGTTTCATCACTGTGTATCACCTGAGGCCAGTCGCTTCATTGGGTATACAGTCAGGTCCATAGATATTGGGACATTGACACAATTCTAACATTTTTGGCTCTATACACCACCACAATGGATTTAAAATGAAACAAACAAGATGTGCTTTAACTGCAGACTGTCAGCTTTAATTTGAAGGTATATACATTCAAATCAGGTGAACGGCGTAGGAATTACAACAGTTTGCATATGTGCCTCCCACTTGTTAAGGGACCAAAAGTAATGGGACAGAAAAATAATCATAAATCAAACGTTCACTTTTTAATACTTGGTTGCAAATCCTTTGCAGTCAATTACAGCCTGAAGTCTGGAACGCATAGACATCACCAGACGCTGGGTTTCATCCCTGGGGATGCTCTGCCAGGCCTCTACTGCAACTGTCTTCAGTTCCTGCTTGTTCTTGGGGCATTTTCCTTTCCGTTCTGTCTTCAGCAAGTGAAATGCATGCTCAATTGGATTCACGTCAGGTGATTGACTTGGCCATTGCATAACATTCCAATTCTTTCCCTTAAAAAACTCTTTGGTTGCTTTTGCAGTATGCTTTTCAAATTAAAGCTGACAATCTGCAGTTAAAGCACATCTTGTTCATTTCATTTCAAATCCATTGTGGTGGTGTATAGAGCCAAAAATGTTAGAATTGTGTCGATGTCCCAATATTTATGGACCTGACTGTATGTGAGGGTTTACAACCACTTTAAGGTAAAAAAAAATGCCCCACTACCTGTTCTGCCCCCCACATCCCTAAAAACTTACCTGACTCCTGTCACTCATCCAGAGCTGTCTTGGCTCAGCATGGCTCTGATACAGCTCTGAGACACTGAGGGCTGCAGGAGCCATAGTCTACTTGCCTGGAGTCTACTTCAGTGATTTCCAGGGGCATTGGCCAGGTAGTTACATAGTTACATTACTCCAAGCTGGAACTGGACCATTGTAACTGTGTATAAAATATCCATACTTGGAATTCTTCTTTAAGATAATCAAATGATATATAAATCATATAATAATAATCATACACAAGTCATACACATGGGAACATTGATTAATGCAAAGGCGTCTCAACTCAGCACTTTGCATATACATGTCATGTAAAAATACATTAGCATTCATGTTTGGGTTTGTTGGGGTTGGGGGCAGAGGAAGATTTCCATCATGCTGACAAATAACAACTGTGCGCCTGTCTTCACGGTTGTCTTCCAAGCACAAACATCCATGACAGTGCTTAGATGTTCTAAGGAGCACTTTTTAACCCTTTCTGGCTAGTTCCCGGAAGCCCTTTAGGTGGGAGTTAACATCGGGAAGCAGAGGTGGCTTTGTGATCACATGATCCCTGTGATTGTCTGTCGGGAGCCCATCCTGCTGGCTCCCGATTGGCTGCTCAGCCAGTGTACAGAGAGCAGCTGCGTCCTGACAACGTGTTTGCTGTGATTGGCTGCCACAGCAGGAACCCATCACATTGGCTCCTGATCACTGCTTGTGATCAGGAGCCAATGTGATGGGTTCCTGCTGTGATTGGCTGCCACATTAGGAACCCATCACATTGGCTCCTGATCACAAGCAATGACCAGGAGCTGTTGGTGGCAGCTCAGCCAGTGTGCAGGGAGCAGCTGCGTCCTGATAACATGTTTGCTGTGATTGGCTGCCACAGAAGGAACCCATCACATTGGCTCCTTATCACAAGCAGTGACCAGGAGCTGTTGGTGGCAGCTCAACCAGTGTGCAGGGAGCAGCTGCGTCCTGATAACATGTTTGCTGTGATTGGCTGCCACAGCAGGAACCCATCACATTGGCTCCTGATCACAAGCAGTGACCAGGAGCTGTTGGTGGCAGCTCAGCCGGTGTGCAGGGAGCAGCTGCGTCCTGATAACATGTTTGCTGTGATTGGCTGCCACAGAAGGAACCCATCACATTGGCTCCTGATCACAAGCAGTGACCAGGAGCTGTTGGTGGCAGCTCAGCCAGTGTGCAAGGAGACAAAGAAAAGTATAATTTAGCGCCCAAAATAAATACAAAAATGCAATCTGTCCCTATATTGCATTTAAAGGAAGAGACGCAAAGATTCCAACATAGGAAAGGAAGGATGAAGGGAAACAGCCTAAATACAGAAAGAGATAAAAGCATCTTCAGCCTGACTCTTCCCAGGCCACACTTCTAACGCATTTCACCTTGCTCATAGGGCTTAGTTATAGCACCGAGGGTGGGGTGAAACGCGTTGGTGACATGGCCTGGGAAGCCACTTTCATTTCTTTCTATACTTGAGCTGTTTCCCTGGAAGGCAGCATTTCATTCTCCTCTTCCTATGTGTGAGCAGCAACAAGCTCTTTCAACGCCGGCACCCGTGTGAGTCTTCAGAGCATTACAGGATAACTGCTTGGAGAGGCACCTGACGTTTACATGGTTCTTAGTAACAGATTTCAATAACCACAAACACAACAACAGTTTTCAAAAATTCCCCGGCTGAATTCCAAAGAAATGTTTCACAACACATATCATAAGCATAACACAAGTAATCTTTATGCGCGATCCCATTAAACTGGCAGGAGGACCATAAACTAAGAACAGGGTCCAAGGTACAATTAATCCAAGGTTGGCTGGCCTCCTAAAATCCTTCCCATATATACAGCAGGCAGTATACAAACTATAAAGTAAAACAAGTTTTCAGTGTTCCTCTTCCTATGTATACACCTGCATCACCTAAACACCAGATCCATCTTATGTCAAGCCTTTCAGATAAAGGGTTCCACATTGGTATCAAGTATGTAAGTGATTATAAACACTACGCCCAGGTAGCGGAGGACATCTCATTTATCTTTTATCTCTGAAGTTTTCAATCTGCTTTCAAATCATGTCTTCTAGCAGAGACTGGAATCCATCCACTCAGCCAGGCAATCCATACATCAAGAGGGGAGATAAAGATTATGTCTTCAAGATTTTCAAGGGCTCCGGTATCAAGGAGCTCATGGTGTGCCTCGGCACTGCTGGCTCTGGCTTCTGTTTGAAGTAAGAGAGATTTCTAAGGTTCCCTCTGAGGAGCAGTGTAACCACCAAGTACATGATGGGCACCATGGAATATGGAGGATGCAAGAGAACAGGACTGGGGAGGTTCACAATATACAGCCTTAAAGGGAATGTACCGTGGTGATGTATATATTTTGTCAGGACTTAAAAAAAACTAAATTGGTTGAATTCCTTCTCTCTGTATTTATCTGAAGCAGACTTTCTCAACCTTTTCAACACAGAGGAACCTTTGAAATAACTTTATGGTCTCAGGGAACCCCTCCTATCTACAACTCGTGATACATTCGTGTGATGGTCAGTGGGAAGAATGCTCCTTCCACTTATAGACATTGGGAAGAATTACTATTTTACAGATAACAAATGATCAATGGTGTCGCTGAGAAAATATCTGTGAAGAAGAAACTGCTCATTGCTCAAGGAACCCTAGCAACTTCTGGAGGAACCCTAGGGTTCCATGGAATCCTGCTTGAGAAACCCTGATCTAAATGGAATCTCTAGGCTTTTTTTTTGGTTTTTGGATAGAATTGAGACAAGTTAGACATTCTGTCAAGGTTTTAATTAGAGATGAGCGAATCGAAGTATCCGAAGTGGAATTCGAGTCGAATTTCGGAAAAATTTCGATTCGTGCCGAATCCGAAAAACAGCCTAATTCGGACGCGCGAATCGAAATTTTTCCGAAAATGGCGGCTGACATGTGCGGCGACGGAGCGGGGATGTCGGGGAAGGCGCGCAGACAAGGCGCGCTGCCCCATAATGCATTCCTCAACGACATGTGATCGCATCAGCCAATCAGCAGCCAGCCAGCCAGCACTGTGTAATGGTCGAGGTATATATAGCGGCCATTTTGGAAATCTTCATTTGCCTGCAGTCATTGAACAGAGGCAGACCGCTCTGTACTAGGGACAGGGACAGAGTTAGGGCCACAGAAACGAGAATTGGGGACAGAGAGAAGTTACTTAGGGACAGAGAACCATTACTCAGGGACACAGACTTGTTAATGAGGGCCACAGAATCGTTATTTAGGGACAAAGAAACGCTAGTTAGGGCCACAGAATTCATACTCAGGGACAGACAGAATTGTTACTCAGTGCCAGAGAATTGTTACTTAGGGCCACAGAAACGTTATTAGGGCCACAGAATTTTTACTCAGGGACAGACAGAATTGTTACTGAGTGCCAGAGAATTGTTACTCAGGGACAGACAGAATTGTTACTGAGTGCCAGAGAATTCTTACTCAGGGCCACAGAATTCATTCTCAGGGACAGACAGAATTGTTACTCAGGGACAGACAGAATTGTTACTGAGTGCCAGAGAATTGTTACTCAGGGACAGACAGAATTGTTACTGAGTGCCAGAGAATTGTTACTCAGGGACAGACAGAATTGTTACTGAGTGCCAGAGAATTGTTACTCTCACAGACACAAAATTGTTACTTGCACAGACACAGAATTGTTACTTGCACAGACACACAATTGTTACTCAGGGCCACAGAATTCATACTCAGGGACAGACAGAATTGTTACTGAGTGCCAGAGAATTCTTACTCAGGGCCACAGAATTCATACTCAGGGACAGACAGAATTGTTACTCAGGGACAGACAGAATTGTTACTGAGTGCCAGAGAATTGTTACTCAGGGACAGACAGAATTGTTACTGAGTGCCAGAGAATTGTTACTCTCACAGACACAAAATTGTTACTTGCACAGACACAGAATTGTTACTTGCACAGACACACAATTGTTACTCAGGGCCACAGAATTCATACTCAGGGACAGACAGAATTGTTACTGAGTGCCAGAGAATTGTTACTCAGGGACAGACAGAATTGTTACTGAGTGCCAGAGAATTGTTACTCTCACAGACACAAAATTGTTACTTGCACAGACACAGAATTGTTACTCGCACAGAGACAGAATTGTTACTCAGGGCCACAGAATTCATACTCAGGGACAGACAGAATTGTTACTGAGTGCCAGAGAATTGTTACTCAGGGAAGACAGAATTGTTACTGAGTGCCATAGAATTGTTACTCAGGGACAGACAGAATTGTTACTGAGTGCCAGAGAATTGTTACTCTCACAGACACAAAATTGTTACTTGCACAGACACAGAATTGTTACTCGCACAGAGACAGAATTGTTACTCAGGGCCACAGAATTCATACTCAGGGACAGACAGAATTGTTACTGAGTGCCAGAGAATTGTTACTCAGGGACAGACAGAATTGTTACTGAGTGCCAGAGAATTGTTACTCTCACAGACACAAAATTGTTACTTGCACAGACACAGAATTGTTACTTGCACAGACACACAATTGTTACTGAGTGCCAGAGAATTGTTACTCAGGGACAGACAGAATTGTTACTGAGTGCCAGAGAATTGTTACTCAGGGACAGACAGAATTGTTACTGAGTGCCAGAGAATTGTTACTCAGGGACAGACAGAATTGTTACTGAGTGCCAGAGAATTGTTACTCTCACAGACACAAAATTGTTACTTGCACAGACACAGAATTGTTACTCGCACAGAGACAGAATTGTTACTCAGGGCCACAGAATTCATACTCAGGGACAGACAGAATTGTTACTGAGTGCCAGAGAATTGTTACTCAGGGACAGACAGAATTGTTACTGAGTGCCAGAGAATTGTTACTCTCACAGACACAAAATTGTTACTTGCACAGACACAGAATTGTTACTTGCACAGACACACAATTGTTACTGAGTGCCAGAGAATTGTTACTCAGGGACAGACAGAATTGTTACTGAGTGCCAGAGAATTGTTACTCAGGGACAGACAGAATTGTTACTGAGTGCCAGAGAATTGTTACTCAGGGACAGACAGAATTGTTACTGAGTGCCAGAGAATTGTTACTCTCACAGACACAAAATTGTTACTTGCACAGACACAGAATTGTTACTCGCACAGAGACAGAATTGTTACTCAGGGCCACAGAATTCATACTCAGGGACAGACAGAATTGTTACTGAGTGCCAGAGAATTGTTACTCAGGGACAGACAGAATTGTTACTGAGTGCCAGAGAATTGTTACTCTCACAGACACAAAATTGTTACTTGCACAGACACAGAATTGTTACTTGCACAGACACACAATTGTTACTCAGGGCCACAGAATTCATACTCAGGGACAGACAGAATTGTTACTGAGTGCCAGAGAATTCTTACTCAGGGCCACAGAATTCATACTCAGGGACAGACAGAATTGTTACTCAGGGACAGACAGAATTGTTACTGAGTGCCAGAGAATTGTTACTCAGGGACAGACAGAATTGTTACAGAGTGCCAGAGAATTGTTACTCTCACAGACACAAAATTGTTACTTGCACAGACACAGAATTGTTACTTGCACAGACACACAATTGTTACTCAGGGCCACAGAATTCATACTCAGGGACAGACAGAATTGTTACTGAGTGCCAGAGAATTGTTACTCAGGGACACCTAATCGTTGAATTAAATAGTATGTCAGACAACATGCAGAGGAGTGGCAGAGGAGGCAATGTTTTAGGAGCGAGCAGACGTGGCAGCAGAGGAAGGGGTCGAGGCAGCAGTATTCGCAGCCAGAGGCCAGTGCTCCCGGTGTCATCCAGCGGTCGTGTCTCCACCGACAACCCTGCCGTCATTGATTGGTTGGCTCGGTCGTCTTCCTCTTCCCAGGTCACCTCTGACACCTACAGCCAACGGTCGGTGGGTACGTCAGACACAACCGTTAGTTGGCATGGCCCGGGACCAAGCCCACTGAAATCACGTGTCCTCTACCTGCCCCTGTCCTTTGCTGTTCCCTCACCAAGCGAAGTATCGCATGCTGTGGGCTCAGCCCCACTGTACAGTGAGGAAGAGCTAACAGAGGGCGGTCAGGAACGGGGGGAGACATCGGCCTTTTCAGCAGCCAAGCGAACAAGTACTGGCGAGGAGAGTGGCTCGGTAGCCGGTCTAGAGACAGGTCTGTCTCCTGACCCAGACGCAGCCGAGGGGGCTAGTAGTGAGGCGGAGACCCTACTTGATGATGAGGAGGTTGATCGCACTTGGCAGCCTCGTCGTCATCAGGCAATTTCTTCCGCATCATCAGGAGAAGAGGGTGGCAGCTTGGCAGCGAGCAAAACAGTCGGTGGGTTGCCCAGGAGACAGCAGCAGGGTCGCATCAGTGTCAGTGGAGCCAAACGTCCACGGAGTAGAGCACCAGCTCCACTGCAGCCTACCACCACGGCCAGTAGTGGTGCCGGTGCGCACGGAGGAAGTAGCAGTCAGCCAGTGAAGAGTAGCGGGGGCAAAGTTTCCTACTCGGTGGTGTGGCAATTTTTCCTCAAGCCGCCCGAGGAAGTAAACGTAGCCGTATGTCGACTATGTGGCCAGAAATGCAAGCGTGGCCAGGGGGCCCATGTTGGGACTACAGCGTTGCGTCAGCATATGCAGCGTCACCATTCGGTGGCCTGGGAAAACCGTGATAAACATACGGCGGTTCTGCCTGCCCCAGCCCCCGCTCCATCACCCGCTCCGTTACTTGCTCCGTCACCCGACGTCGTCAATCGCCCTCTATCAGCCAGTCAAGGCTCCAACACCTCTGCTGAGGGGAGTTGTCGCTCATTGGCATCTTCCGCTCGTTCAGATGCTCCTTCTCCTGCTACTCCTCTTCTCGGATTCCGTCAACAGTCTTTCTTGGAATCCGTATCCAAGAGACAACAGTTTGCGAGCACGCACCCGACGGTGCAAAAGCTGAACGTCCTCCTGTCCAAGTTGCTGGTGCTGCAGTCCCTCCCTTTCCAACTGGTGGACTCAGCACCTTTCCGAGAAATGATGGCTTGTGCCGCGCCGCGGTGGAGAGTGCCAAGCCGTCATTTCTTTGCCCAAAAGGCAGTGCCAGCCCTGCATTCACATGTAGAAGAGATGGTGGGCCAGTCTTTGAGCATGTCGGTCTCTGCCAAAGTGCACGGCAGCGCCGACGTGTGGAGCTGTAACTACGGTCAGGGACAGTACATGTCATTTACGGCCCACTGGGTGAACGTGGTGCCGGCACAGCCGCACCAGCAACTTGGACAGGTCACGACGCTTTTGCCTCCACGTTTGCACGTCCTTGGTCCAGCAAGCATGTCCGCCTCTACCACCTCTTTTTCCGCCGTGTCCTCAGCCGCCACCCCCGTGCCAAGTCCCATTACCCGACCGGCATATCACATGTGCAGGGCGCAACGGTGTCACGCTGTGCTGCACCTGGTATGCCTTGGCGAACGTAGTCACACAGGGGAGGAACTGCTGAGTGTAATGAACAGAGAAATCGACAGATGGCTGTCTCCGCGCAAACTAAAAATCGGAACCATGTTGACTGACAACGGAAAGAACATGGTGTCTGCTCTGCGTCAAGGAAGGTTGTGCCATGCGCCATGCATGGCTCACGTGTTCAATCTGGTTGTCAAGCGGTTCCTAAAATCCACCATCCCACTGCAAGACATCCTTAAAATGTCACGTAAACTGTGCATGCATTTCAGCCATTCCTACACCGCAAAGAACACCCTCATTGAGCTGCAGCGTCAGAACGGAATTCCACAGCATCGCCTGATCTGCGACGTTGCAACAAGGTGGAATTCAACCCTACACATGTTAGACCGCCTTTACGAGCAGCGAAAGGCCATCACCGATTTCCTGATGTTACAAGCGGATAAAGGTACTCCCCTGTGTAACTTAGATGTCAGCCATTGGCAGCTCATGCGTGACACCTGCCGCTTGCTCAGGCCCTTTGAGGAGGCCACGCTATTCGTGAGTCGGCAGGACTATGGGATGAACGACGTCATTCCTCTGTTGCACGTCCTGGAACAAATGCTGTTAACAATGGCTGGTCAGGGTGCGGTAGACGTGGCGCACAGATCTCAACGCCACATGACCCCTGTGGGGGCAGGACAGGAAGAAGAGGAGGAGGTAGAGGAGGACATTTGTGCTCAGGAATTATTGAGTGAAATGGGTGGTTTTTCCACTCAGCGGACAGGAGTGGAGGAGCAGGAGCATCTGGTAGAGGAGGAGGAGGAGGAGACAGAGGACCCAGACGCACCGTGGCAGTATGCTGTGGAGATGGAGGCAGGGAGTCCCTCGCATTCCTTGGCACAAATGGCCCATAGCATGCTCGGTTGCTTGCGTAGCGACAGCCGAATAATAACCATCAGACAGAGGGATGACTTTTGGCTGTCCACCTTGTTGGACCCTCGCTACCGGTCCAAAATGGTGGCCTTTTTCACACCTGCTGAGAGGGAGGCCAAAATTACGTACTATAAAAACCACCTATGTAGTCAGTTGGTCTCTGCCTTTGTGCGCCAACGTCCATCCTCAGACACTGTGGGCCCTGTGCGCTCGCGTTCCGCTGGCATGGCAGCAGGGGAGGGGTGGGGTGGTAGGAGCAGTGGCAGCTCCACCAGCAGCGGCTGCCTCAGTCTGCAGTCGATGATGAGTAGCTTTCTTCACCAGCGCAGTGAGGAAACTACTAACCAGCCGCAGCAGCAGCAGCAGCATCAGGTGGACCTGGAGCAGGAGCTCAAACAACAGGCTTGGGCCTACTTGGACAGCACCCTGCCAACCGAGGTAGACAATCCCCTTGACTACTGGGCAACGAAACTTGACCTTTGGCCCCAACTAGCTGAATTTGCCCTTGAAAGGCTGTCATGCCCGGCCAGTAGCGTGGCATCGGAGCGCGTGTTTAGTGCGGCAGGAGGTATTGTAACTCCGCGGAGGACACGACTGTCCACCCAAAGTGTGGAGAGACTCACGTTTGTGAAAATGAATCAGGCGTGGATTAGTCTGGATTTCAAACCACCAGTTCCTGACACAACTGACTAAATCCGCCATGAATCATGCCTCAAACATGTGCCACTTTCAGGTCTCCTCACACTGCTGGTGTGTTGAATTTTTTGACATAGGGTGCTGGCAGATTACGGGCCTCCTATAGCTGCTGCCAGGCCCCTAATCTGCCATAGGCCCCTATATACCGCCTCCTCCTGCTGCTGCCAGGTCCAGAGTCTCTCATGGGTCCCTGTACGGCCTCCCATTGCTGCTGTCTCCATCGCCACACTCTGCTGCCATGTGCCACTTTCAGGTCTCTTCACACTGCTGGTGTGTTAAATTTTTTGACATAGGGTGCAGGCAGATTACGGGCCTCACATAGCTGCTGCCAGGCCCCTAATCTGCCATGGGCCCCTATATACCACCTCCTCCTGCTGCTGCCAGGTCCAGAGTCTCTCATGCCATGTGCCACTTTCAGGTCTCTTCACACTGCTGGTGTGTTTAATTTTTTGACATAGGGTGCAGGCAGATTACGGGCCTCACATAGCTGCTGCCAGGCCCCTAATCTGCCATGGGCCCCTATATACCGCCTCCTCATGCTGCTGCCAAGTCTAGAGTCTCTCATGGGTCCCTGTACGGCCTCCCATTGCTGCTGTCTCCATCGCCACACTCTGCTGCCATGTGCCACTTTCAGGTCTCTTCACACTGCTGGTGTGTTAAATTTTTTGACATAGGGTGCTGCAAGATAACGGGCCTCACATAGCTGCTGCCAGGCCCCTAATCTGCCATGGGCCCCTATATACCGCCTCCTCATGCTGCTGCCAAGTCCAGAGTCTGTCATGGTCCCTGTACGGCCTCCCATTGCTGCTGTCTCCATCGCCACACTCTGCTGCCATGTGCCACTTTCAGGTCTCTTCACACTGCTGGTGTGTTAAATTTTTTGACATAGGGTGCTGCAAGATAACGGGCCTCACATAGCTGCTGCCAGGCCCCTAATCAGCCATGGGCCCCTATACCGCCTCCTCCTGCTGCTGCCAGGTCCAGAGTCTCTCATGCCATGTGCCACTTTCAGGTCTCTTCACACTGCTGGTGTGTTAAATTTTTTGACATAGGGTGCAGGCAGATTACGGGCCTCACATAGCTGCTGCCAGGCCCCTAATCTGCCATGGGCCCCTATATACCGCCTCCTCCTGCTGCTGCCAGGTCCAGAGTCTCTCATGGGTCCCTGTACGGCCTCCCATTGCTGCTGTCTCCATCGCCACACTCTGCTGCCATGTGCCACTTTCAGGTCTCTTCACACTGCTGGTGTGTTAAATTTTTTGACATAGGGTGCTGCAAGATAACGGGCCTCACATAGCTGCTGCCAGGCCCCTAATCTGCCATGGGCCCCTATATACCGCCTCCTCATGCTGCTGCCAAGTCCAGAGTCTGTCATGGTCCCTGTACGGCCTCCCATTGCTGCTGTCTCCATCGCCACACTCTGCTGCCATGTGCCACTTTCAGGTCTCTTCACACTGCTGGTGTGTTAAATTTTTTGACATAGGGTGCAGGCAGATTACGGGCCTCACATAGCTGCTGCCAGGCCCCTAATCTGCCATGGGCCCCTATATACCACCTCCTCCTGCTGCTGCCAGGTCCAGAGTCTCTCATGCCATGTGCCACTTTCAGGTCTCTTCACACTGCTGGTGTGTTTAATTTTTTGACATAGGGTGCAGGCAGATTACGGGCCTCACATAGCTGCTGCCAGGCCCCTAATCTGCCATGGGCCCCTATATACCGCCTCCTCATGCTGCTGCCAAGTCTAGAGTCTCTCATGGGTCCCTGTACGGCCTCCCATTGCTGCTGTCTCCATCGCCACACTCTGCTGCCATGTGCCACTTTCAGGTCTCTTCACACTGCTGGTGTGTTAAATTTTTTGACATAGGGTGCTGCAAGATAACGGGCCTCACATAGCTGCTGCCAGGCCCCTAATCTGCCATGGGCCCCTATATACCGCCTCCTCATGCTGCTGCCAAGTCCAGAGTCTGTCATGGTCCCTGTACGGCCTCCCATTGCTGCTGTCTCCATCGCCACACTCTGCTGCCATGTGCCACTTTCAGGTCTCTTCACACTGCTGGTGTGTTAAATTTTTTGACATAGGGTGCTGCAAGATAACGGGCCTCACATAGCTGCTGCCAGGCCCCTAATCAGCCATGGGCCCCTATACCGCCTCCTCCTGCTGCTGCCAGGTCCAGAGTCTCTCATGCCATGTGCCACTTTCAGGTCTCTTCACACTGCTGGTGTGTTAAATTTTTTGACATAGGGTGCAGGCAGATTACGGGCCTCACATAGCTGCTGCCAGGCCCCTAATCTGCCATGGGCCCCTATATACCGCCTCCTCCTGCTGCTGCCAGGTCCAGAGTCTCTCATGGGTCCCTGTACGGCCTCCCATTGCTGCTGTCTCCATCGCCACACTCTGCTGCCATGTGCCACTTTCAGGTCTCTTCACACTGCTGGTGTGTTAAATTTTTTGACATAGGGTGCTGCAAGATAACGGGCCTCACATAGCTGCTGCCAGGCCCCTAATCTGCCATGGGCCCCTATATACCACCTCCTCCTGCTGCTGCCAGGTCCAGAGTCTCTCATGCCATGTGCCACTTTCAGGTCTCTTCACACTGCTGGTGTGTTTAATTTTTTGACATAGGGTGCAGGCAGATTACGGGCCTCACATAGCTGCTGCCAGGCCCCTAATCTGCCATGGGCCCCTATATACCGCCTCCTCATGCTGCTGCCAAGTCTAGAGTCTCTCATGGGTCCCTGTACGGCCTCCCATTGCTGCTGTCTCCATCGCCACACTCTGCTGCCATGTGCCACTTTCAGGTCTCTTCACACTGCTGGTGTGTTAAATTTTTTGACATAGGGTGCTGGCAGATTACGGGCCTCCTATAGCTGCTGCCAGGCCCCTAATCTGCCATGGGCCCCTATATACCGCCTCCTCATGCTGCTGCCAAGTTCAGAGTCTGTCATGGGTCCCTGTACGGCCTCCCATTGCTGCTGTCTCCATCGCCACACTCTGCTGCCATGTGCCACTTTCAGGTCTCTTCACACTGCTGGTGTGTTTAATTTTTTGACATAGGGTGCAGGCAGATTACGGGCCTCACATAGCTGCTGCCAGGCCCCTAATCTGCCATGGGCCCCTATATACCGCCTCCTCCTGCTGCTGCCAGGTCCAGAGTCTCTCATGGGTCCCTGTACGGCCTCCCATTGCTGCTGTCTCCATCGCCACACTCTGCTGCCATGTGCCACTTTCAGGTCTCTTCACACTGCTGGTGTGTTAAATTTTTTGACATAGGGTGCTGCAAGATAACGGGCCTCACATAGCTGCTGCCAGGCCCCTAATCTGCCATGGGCCCCTATATACCGCCTCCTCATGCTGCTGCCAAGTCCAGAGTCTGTCATGGTCCCTGTACGGCCTCCCATTGCTGCTGTCTCCATCGCCACACTCTGCTGCCATGTGCCACTTTCAGGTCTCTTCACACTGCTGGTGTGTTAAATTTTTTGACATAGGGTGCAGGCAGATTACGGGCCTCACATAGCTGCTGCCAGGCCCCTAATCTGCCATGGGCCCCTATATAACGCCTCCTCATGCTGCTGCCAAGTTCAGAGTCTGTCATGGGTCCCTGTACGGCCTCCCATTGCTGCTGTCTCCATCGCCACACTCTGCCATGTGCCACTTTCAGGTCTCCTCACACTGCTGGTGTGTTGAATTTTTTGACATAGGGTGCTGGCAGATTACGGGCCTCCTATAGCTGCTGCCAGGCCCCTAATCTGCCATAAGCCCCTATATACCGCCTCCTCATGCTGCTGCCAAGTCCAGAGTCTGTCATGGGTCCCTGTACGGCCTCCCATTGCTGCTGTCTCCATCGCCACACTCTGCCATGTGCCACTTTCAGGTCTCCTCACACACTGCTGGTGTGTTGAATTTTTTGACATAGGGTGCTGGCAGATTACGGGCCTCCTATAGCTGCTGCCAGGCCCCTAATCTGCCGTAGGCCCCTATATACCGCCTCCTCATGCTGCTGCCAGGTCCAGAGTCTCTCATGGGTCCCTGTACGGCCTCCCATTGCTGCTGTCTCCATCGCCACACTCTGCCATGTGCCACTTTCAGGTCTCCTCACACTGCTGGTGTGTTCCATTTTTTGTCATAGGGTGCTGGCAGATTATGGGCCTCCCATAACTGCTGCCAGGCCCCTAATCTGCCATGGGCCCCTATACCGACTCCTCATGCTGTGACGTTGCAACAAGGTGGAATTCAACCCTACATATGTTAGACCGCCTTTACGAACAGCAAAAGGCCATCACAGATTTCCTGATGTTAAAAGCAGATAAAGGTACTCCCTGTGTAACTTAGATGTCAGCCATTGGCAGCTCATGCGTGACACCTGCGCTTGCTCAGGCCCTTTGAGGAGGCCACGCTATTCGTGAGTCGGCAGGACTATGGGATGAACGACGTCATTCCTCTGTTGCACGTCCTGGAACAAATGCTGTTAACAATGGCTGGTCAGGGTGCGGTAGACGTGGCGCACAGATCTCAACGCCACATGGCCCCTGTGGGGGCAGGACTGGAAGAAGAGGAGGAGGTAGAGGAGGACATTGGTGCTCAGGAATTATTGAGTGAAATGGGTGGTTTTTCCACTCAGCGGACAGGAGTGGAGGAGCAGGAGCATCTGGTAGAGGAGGAGGAAGAGGAGACAGAGGACCTAGACGCACCGTGGCAGTATGCTGTGGAGATGGAGGCAGGGAGTCCCTCGCATTCCTTGGCACAAATGGCCCATAGCATGCTCGGTTGCTTGCGTAGCGACAGCCGAATAATAACCATCAGACAGAGGGATGACTTTTGGCTGTCCACCTTGTTGGACCCTCGCTACCGTTCAAAAATGGTGGCCTTTTTCACACCTGCTGAGAGGGAGGCCAAAATAACGTACTATAAAAAACACCTATGTAGTCAGCTGGTCTCTGCCTGTCTGCGCCAACGTCCATCCTCAGACACTGTGGGCCCTGTGCGCTCGTGTTCCGCTGCCATGGCAGCAGGGGAGGGGTGGGGTGGTAGGAGCAGTGGCAGCTCCACCAGCAGCGGCTGCCTCAGTCTGCAGTCGATGATGAGTAGCTTTCTTCACCAGCGCAGTGAGGAAACTACTAACCAGCCGCAGCAGCAGCAGCAGCATCAGGTGGACCTGGAGCAGGACCTCAAACAACAGGCTTAGGCCTACTTGGACAGCACCCTGCCAACCGAGGTAGACAATCCCCTTGACTACTGGGCAACGAAACTTGACCTTTGGCCCCAACTAGCTGAATTTGCCCTTGAAAGGCTGTCATGCCCGGCCAGTAGCGTGGCATCGGAGCGCGTGTTTAGTGCGGCAGGAGGTATTGCAACTCCGCGGAGGACACGACTGTCCACCCAAAGTGTGGAGAGACTGACGTTTGTGAAAATGAATCAGGCGTGGATTAGTCTGGATTTCAAACCACCAGTTCCTGACACAACTGACTAAATCCGCCATGAATCATGCCCCAAACATGTGCCACTTTCAGGTCTCCTCACACTGCTGGTGTGTTCCATTTTTTGTCATAGGGTGCTGGCAGATTACGGGCCTCCCATAGCTGCTGCCAGGCCCCTAATCTGCCATGGGCCCCTATACCGCCTCCTCATGCTGCTGCCAAGTCCAGAGTCTCTCATGGGTCCCTGTACGGCCTCCCATTGCTGCTGCCTCCATCGCCACACTCTGCCATGTGCCACTTTCAGGTCTCCTCACACTGCTGGTGTGTTCCATTTTTTGTCATAGGGTGCTGGCAGATTACGGGCCTCCCATAGCTGCTGCCAGGCCCCTAATCTGCCATGGGCCCCTATACCGCCTCCTCATGCTGCTGCCAGGTCCAGAGTCTCTCATGGGTCCCTGTACGGCCTCCCATTGCTGCTGTCTCCATCGCCACACTCTGCCATGTGCCACTTTCAGGTCTCCTCACACTGCTGGTGGGTTCCATTTTTTGTCATAGGGTGCTGGCAGATTACGGGCCTCCCATAGCTGCTGCCAGGCCCGTAATCTGCCATGGGCCCCCGTACCGACTCCTCATGCTGCTGCCAGGCCCGTAATCTGTCATGGGCCACTGTTGTCGCTTGTTGGCATATTCCGCTCGTTCAGATGCTCCTTCTCCTGCTACTCCTCTTCACGGATTCCGTCAGCAGTCTTTCTTGGAATCCGTTTCCAAGAGACAACAGTTTGCGAGCACGCACCCGACGGTGCAGAAGCTGAACGTCCTCCTGTCCAAGTTGCTGCTGCCAGGCTCGTAATCTGTCATGCGCCCCTGTACCGCCTCCTCATGCTGCTGCCAGGTCCAGAGTGTGTCATGGGCCCCCGTACCGACTCCTCATGCTGCTGCCAGGCCCGTAATCTGTCATGGGCCCCTGTACCGCCTCCCCATGCTGCTGCCAGGTCCAGAGTGTGTCATGGGTCCCTGTACGGCCTCCCATTGCTGCTGCCAGGCCCGTAATCTGCCATGGGCCCCTGTACCGACTCCTCATGCTGCTGCCAGGCCCGTAATCTGTCATGGGCCCCTGTACCGCCTCCTCATGCTGCTGCCAGGTCCAGAGTGTGTCATGGGTCCCTGTACGGCCTCCCATTGCTGCTGTCTCTATCGCCACACTCTGCCATGTGCCACTTTCAGGTCTCCTCACACTGCTGGTGGTTTCCATTTTTGTCATAGGGTGCTGTATGGCCTCCCATTGCTGCTGCCTCCACCGCCACACTGTGGCTCCACACTCTGGTTTTGGCCCCGTGACTGCCCAAATGAGTGAAGTGTGCGGTGATTCTAAGATCGACGGCACTCATCTGCATGTCATACTGACTGACAGTATTATTTCTCTTCCCCAGCAGACTCCAAGGGCATTTAAATTAAAGGTACAGTGTTCTGCACTAATATTAAGTCTCTCTGAAGCCTAGAAACACCCTTTTTTAAGTTAAATTCACAGCGAATTTATTCGACTCGAATCGAATATTGTCCACGAATTCGCCGAATCAGTCGAATCGAATTTTTCATTTCTTCGCTCATCTCTAGTTTTAATCCTCTTTTTGTCCACATTAGGGATATAACCCCCTCTATTTGTATTGATGACCATTGTCTCTGAGAAAGAAAGTGAAAGAAATCCTAGAAGAGGTATGGGGAAAGCATCCAACGGGGACACTTGTTCCGGGGACAACTGTCTAAGGGTGAGCTTACATGGCAAAGGGGCAGTTAAAACAGGTGATTGATCTGCATTTTTTACAACCTCCTGTTCACCTACCTAACAACAACATGGCTGCTGCTCAGGTTCGACCATATTGTTACGACCACCATGCTTTATGGTACTGCATATTTAACTTGGCATCAGGAGCGCAGATGGGGGGGGAGTCAGGGGGGTCTGAAACCCAAAGATATTACTTTCTGGTAATTGTAATTGTCCATAATTGTACAGGAAAAAGCTTCTCATAGCACTGGCAATCTGTCATGCTGCTGCTGTTTCTTCCTCCTCCTCCTCCTCCTCCTACCAGGCTGCTCAGCAGTACAACTCTCCACTTGCAGTACATCCATCCTGCTAATGTGTGGCATGGCCGGATCTAAGGGGTGCTGTGGAGGGCTGCGCCCCCCCCCCCCAGATTTCAGTTGCGCCCACCCAGGCAACTCCCCCCTCCCCACGGATGTTGTACCCAGGCAAGGTTGCCAATCGTCCATCAGGAGGAAGCTGTCCATAAACTTTGAGGTGGGCTGGCTGCAGCTGTGAAGCCTCACACAGCCCAACAAGCCAGCCCAGGGAATGTGGGGGAGGGCGATTGGAAGTACAGCAGCCTGCAGATCCATTGGGGCTGCAAGACTGTCTGAGCCTACAGATACCAGCCTGGGGTGAGTGAGCAGTTCACTAAACTCTCCCAATTTCCTTCATTTCTCTCCCCATTCTATCTCCAACCCCCCCCCCCCCCCCTCCTGCTGGTTTTCTGATGTTAGGGGGCACTCCGCTGGTTTCTGATGTAAGGGGTCACTCCACTGGATTCTGATGTAAGGGATCACTCCGCTGGATTCTGATGTAAGGGGTCACTCCGCTGGATTCTGATGTAAGGGGTCACTCCGCTGGATTCTGGTGTAAGGGGGCACTCTGCTGTATTCTGGTGTAAGGGGGCACTCTGCTGTATTCTGGTGTAAGGGGGCACTCTGCTGGTATTTGGTGTAAGGGGGCTCTCTGTTGGTTTCTGGTGTAAGGAGTCACTCTGCTGGTTTCTGATGTAAGGGGGCACTCTGCTGGTTTCTGGTGTAAGGGGGCACTCCGCTGTATTCTGGTGTAAGGGGGCACTCTGCTGTATTCTGGTGTAAGGGGGCACTCTGCTGGTATTTGGTGTAAGGGGGCTCTCTGCTGGTTTCTGGTGTAAGGAGTCACTCTGCTGGTTTCTGATGTAAGGGGGCACTCTGCTGGTTTCTGATGTAAGGGGCACTCTGCTGGTTTCTGATGTAAGGGGGCACTCTTCTGGATTCTGATGTAAGGGGGAACTCTTCTGGATTCAGATGTAAGGGGGCATTCTACTGGATTCTGATGTAAGGGGACACTCCATTAGATTCTGATTTAAGGGGGTACTCTGCTGGTTTCTGGTGCAAGGGAGCACTCTGCTGGTTTCTGATGTAAGGGGGCACTATGCTGGTTTCTGGTGCAAGAGAGCACTCTGCTGGTTTCTGGTGTAAGGAAGCACTCTGCTGGTTTCTGATGTAAGGAAGCACTCTGCTGGTTTCTGATGTAAGGAAGCACTCTGCTGGTTTCTGGTGTAAGGGGGCACTGTGCTGGTTTTTGGTGTAAGGAAGCACTCTGCTGGTTTCTGATGTAAGGGGACACTCTGTAGGTTCCTGATGTAAGGGGGCACTCTGCTGGTTTCTGATGTAAGGGGGCACTCTGCTGGTTTCTCATGTAAGAGGGTACTCTTCTGGATTCTGATGTAAGGGGGCACGCTATTGGATTCTGATGTAAGGGGACACTCCATTGGATCCTGATGTAAGGGGGTACTCTGCTGGTTTCTGGTGTAAGGGAGCACTCTGCTGGTTTTTGGTGCAAGGGAGCACTCTGCTGGTTTCTGATGTAAGGGGGCACTGTGTTGGTTTCTGGTGTAAGGGTAACTCTTCTGGTTTCTGGTGTAAGGGAGCACTTTACTGGATTGTGACATAAGGGGGCACTTTGCCAGTTTCTGATGTAAGGGGAACTCTGCTGGTTTCTGATGTAAGGGGGCACTCTGTTGGTTTCTGGTGTAAGGGAGCACTCTGCTGGATTGTGATGTAAGGGGGCACTCTGCAAGTTTCTGGTTTCTGATGGGCACTGATGAGGCTGTACTGATGGGCACTGATGAGGCTGTACTGGTGGGCACTGATGAGGCTGCACTGGTGAGCACTGATGAGGCTGCACTAATAAGTGGGCACTGATAGGATGCACTGATAGGTGGGCCTGATATGCTGCACTGATGAACACTAATAAGCTGCACTGATGGACACTGATGGGGCTGCACTTATAATCAGGGCACTGATTATCAGTGTAAATGTGTGCTGTCACAGGATTGCCAGTTATCAGCTTTCCTTTCCTCACACAGTAGCATTGCGTGAGGAAAGGAAATGGCGATAACCAGCATTTGTTTACATGTGATCAGCTGTGATTGGTCTATAGACACCCTCCCAAAACTAGACGAGTCTTTTGGTTGGCAAGTGGTTAATACCACTATAACTTGACCATTAAAGAAAATATGTACAAAACCACTCTACCTTCCATTACAACACACAGAGAAAGGATAACTATAATTAAATACAGACAGATTTCAATTTCTCAATATAAGGCTGTAATTATTACTAAGGATTGTATATATTTATTGTTGAACTGTAGCAATGCGCACCATCAATCATCATATCTTATTACAGCACATTTGGATAAATACATACATAATGTTGCGTGTCATATATAATAAAAGTAGAAAGAATTACATTTCAGATTTTCATGTACAGGGCGATCGTGTCATCATTGTCATCTGTGTGTTGAAGAGTAAGTCACATTGTAAGTCTTTACACCTGTACAGAATACACAGAACAGGGAGACCTGTGCATTGCAGCAGCTGCCATAAAGGCGCCATGACATGTATAAAGTGAATACAATGTCTCAATCACTTTCTCTGGTATCACTGTGTTATACACTCCCCGGCTTTGTCCATATCTTCTCCGCTCACTGGAATAAGTTTTCTTTCAATCTCCACCTGCAATAAAAGGAAATATAAATGTTCATGCATGTAAATCACTTTACAAAGAAGTTTGTACAGGGAATTATGGGTTACAAAAAATGTTATTTAGCATACATGGTTTATAATTAGTAAGATCTGCTAAAGCAAATTCCATGACTAGAGCACCAGAGATAGGTCATCCAAATCCCCCCCCCCCCCTTACTATACTTAAATAAAACCATGACACCAATTTTGGAGTAAATGGCCAACATGGCCTTTTATTAACAAACATTTTTAACACCAACCATTCCTTATAACAGAAACATACAGAGTTGTTGTTGTTGGTCTTCGAAGGCACCCCACAAAAATGATCTGAAATGCACCTGCGGACAACCATATTACACAAAGGCCTCCAGCCGCAACCAACCAGCTCGGAGACAACCATACTGTCCGCAGTGCAGCACCACCACCTTCCAGTTAAACCTTGGTTAACTGGAATGTCCCCGGGCACACCATACCACCGATGGGTCCCACACCATTATCTGTACCTCCAAGATAAGAACCGCCTCCAAGACCAACAACCGCCCAAGACCGAAACAACCCCCTGTCCCCCGAGAGGAACACAATACCCCCTATAACATGGGAGGGCGGGAGGGAATCTCACTCACCAACGTCCAGCTCTGAAATGATGCCTCCCCTCCCCGGGACACCCCACCCTAAGGTGCGGCAGAGCCCACCCACGCTCTCTCTCCACCAACCAACACACCCAGCTATACTTTTCCACACCCCCCTGGCACATCATTAACCCTTTCTTATTCTCCTTCCCACTCTAGGCCTAGTCATGCCTGCCCTGCGCTAATTTTCCTTTCCTTTTTTCGCTACGGGCATTACTGTCTTGCCATGTAGCAAGTAAATGAATAAACCTACCAGTAATGCTATTACTAGGCCTCAGCAGGAGAGAGCTCTAATGATTTGAAATTTGACTTCAGGAGACTAATACCAACAAGCGCACATTAAACTCGGAATGCAAGTGATCAACGTCTTTTCTGCTCTCCTCTTAGTACAGGTTAGCTACACTTTGTTTATGTTATCTTTGTTGTTTTTTTGTGTTTGTTCTGATACTCACTGTCTTTGCTTAGTATCCTATATATTAGTACTGATAATTCTCTAATACAAATTGATGCACTTTTCCTTGCGGCCTGTGCTGACACTATAAAAAATGTAATTATTTGTATAATGTGATCAATTTCTGTTTAACACATTTAAGAGGAGCTCCAGTCTCCCCCAAAAATTAGAAGTTAACAGCTACAAATACTGTAGTTGCTGACTTTTAATATAAGGACACTTACCTGTCCAGTGATCCAGCGATGTCCTTACCCGAGCCGATTCTTCAATTGGCTTCGGGTGCAGGTGCCACCATCTTAGGTAAGGGAAAGGTAAGGCTGCTGGGGGAAGCAGGAAGGGAAATTGCTGCAGCAATCTGACCAGAAGTGGGAGCAGGTACCTGTCAAAACCAGGTACCTGCTCCCCCCCAGAAAGTGAAAATATAGCAGTGAGTGAGGGGGGGGGGAATTGCAGACAAATGGAACTTCCCCTTTTGGGTAAAGTTCCGCTTTAAACTCAGAATGCAAGTGAGCAACATGTGTTTTCTGTTTTCCTCTTTAAATACAGATACCGCATCCTTGTCAGGGCCAGGACAAGGGGTGGGCAGCTGCCCTGGGCCCAGCAGAGCAAGGGGGGCAAAGAATAGAAACCCATGCTATGGCATGCATTAATAGTGGATGAGGGGGTACAGTTCCACATCCTTGCCCTGGGCACTAGATGAACTTGTCCCGGTACGGATCTTTATCATATCTCTCACTCAGATCGCCGATAATCCTGTAACACACAGTTGTAAAAGCTCCTCTCCTGTATGGAAATTACTTGCTCTGATTTCACTGCACACTGGGAGCTTCTCACAATGTGCATTAGAAGCTGCAAGTCAGATAGAGCTCTGCCTCATTTTATGGGTGGAGGATGTCTAGTGTCATCTAGCTCTTCCCTCCCCACCTATCTGTCTCTGACCCACAGCCTTCATTCACTGGATTTCAGTTCTTTCTATCATGGAGGTTCAGCATCACATGTCTGTGTTATATAGGGTGGTCTGCATTCAAATACAGCTTGCCTAGGATCGCTCGCTCCTCCAGTCTGACATCCACCCATCAAAGCACTTTTATATAAAACAAAAAAAATTGTGCTTAGTGCTGGAAAATTTATGTGAAACAAAAATTAGCAAATCAGTGAAATATTAAGAACAGCTGCACCCGCATACAGTTTAGGTCCATATATATTTGGACACAGGCACAATTTTAGATTTTTTTCACAGTACAGATGGACAATGATCCAAAACACACTGCAAAAACAACCCAGGAGCTTTTAAAGGAAAAGAAGTGGAATATTAAGCGATGGCCGAGTCAGTCACCTGATCTCAACCCAATTGAGCATGTATTTCACTTGCTGAAGGCAAAACTAAAGGCAGAAAGACTCACAAACAAAGAACTGAAGACAGCTGCAGTTAGAGCCTGAAAAAGCATCAGAAAGGAGGAAACCCAGTCTTTGGTAATATCTATGGGTTCCAGACTTCAGGCAGTCATTGCCAGTAAAGGATTCTCAACAAAATATTAAAAATGAACATTTTATTTATGATTATATTCAATCTTTCAATTACTTTTGGTCCCTTGAAAAAGGGGGTGGCTACTCTTAAGAGCTGTAATTCCTAAACCCTTCCTCCAATTTGGATGTATATACCTTCAAATTAAACCTGAGAGTGTGCACTTTCATCCCATATCCATTACAGTCAGGTCCATAAATATTGGGACAACGACAATATTCTAACATTTTTGGCTCTATACACCACTACAATGGATTTAAAATGAAACGAACAAGATGTGCTTTAACTGCAGACTGTCAGCTTTAATTTGAGGGTATTTACATCCAAATCAGGTGAACAGTGTAGGAATTAAATCAGTTTGCATATGTGGTTAACCACATTTATAAGCGTTTGCGTTTAGAAGCGGTTTTTAACTGTTCCATATCCAGATGCTGTCCAGAGCCTTTTTTCACCATCAGAAATGCATGCAAAGCATTTTCAAGGTACTCAAATGGACCCGGTACACCAGCGCAGTCAGTTCCAGGTTTCACGTGAAGGAAAAAATGGTAGAATGTGCCGCATTATACTCATGATGGGATCCATAGTGAATACAACCAGAACAGACAGGTCATCTCAGCACATACTGCTCTCTCTGCTTCTGCTCTCTCTAGTCCTCTCAAAATGTCTGAAATAGTTCCTTTTTTACTATTTTTCAGTGCATTCTGGGCATTTCTCAAGGTCTCCCGAGGTTATCTTTTAAAATGCTTCTAAACGCAAACGTGCATAAATGTGGTATGAAAACTGACATTTTTTAACCTATGTTTTCCAGCAGTCAGTTTCCATCGTTCAGAAGAGTTTTACAAACGCCCCGTGTACATGAGCCCTTAGTCAATCAATACCTGCATATTCTGGTATCACTTTTTGTAGTAAGTCATACTACACATCTACAGTCTCCAAATACAATTTTTCTACTGCAGGTGTAACTCAGCTCTCTTCAGATCGACATTATAATCTGCAGGTGACGCATCGTATTATGATAATCATGTATGGCTATAAAATGTTTACATATATTCTCCTTAATGCAGACAGATAGAACATGGGGTTTGCATGGATACTGTACTGTATGTAATCAATAAGTTAACCTGATATAAAACAAGCGATTCATTTTGTAACAGTGATGAGAATTCCATAGTTCTAGCCGTATGAAAACTTTCCTCCCGATAAGGCGGAAGGGTTAGGCATTAACATTTAATCAGATTTTGGGTCATCGTTAAGCAGCTTCGGCCGAATACTCCAACGCAAGCAGTTTTGCTGAATGATATCATCTTTCAAAAAATGATGACTCAAGCAAGTTTCTAGTTACCGTTTCATTAAGAGAAGCGTGTTGTCCTTGCGCTCCCACTGTTACATTTTGTCTGGCTGGACATTCGTTCCTCTACCAGTCTGCGCACGATCTACTAATGCATTCTGGAAGCTTCACCTTATATAACACCTAAGAGTTTCCTAGACAACACTCTTACCCTGACAGATGTTTTATTAATCAAAGGGTAAACCACAGAACAATGAGCCTCATGCAATGATTAATTTAGAGCCACAGACCCCCAACCTCATCAGTACCACTAACCATTTTTTTTTAAAATAAAACACCTAAATAAACCAAAAAATGCACTGGGGTGTGTCTCAGTCCTTTCACAAGGTTGAAAGACCCCTCCCAGGGCACAAGAGTCCTAACAGGGGCAAGATATACTCAGGTCCACCTAGCCAAAAGGTCTGGTGGACCCCACTCCTCATGATCAGCCAAAGCTGACCACTGTGTACTGGGTGGAGGTCATCCTGAAAAAGAACCCACCCCGAAGGCAGGGAAGGAAGGAATTCGATGGCCACATATCCTCCCCCTAGACTTCAGGGAAGACCCACACCCTTCTTCTGTAAAGGAAAAAGCCACCCACACTTACCGGCCACTTTATTAGGTACACCTTGCTAGTACTGGGTTGGACCCCCTTTTTCCTTCAAAACTGCTTTAATTCTTTGTGGCATAGATTCAATCAGGTGTTGGAAACATTCCTTGGAGATTTTGGTCTGTATTGATATGATAGCATCACTCAGTTGCTGCACATTTGTCAGCTGGACATCCATGATGTGAATCTTCCGTTCCACCACATCCCAAAGGTGCTCTATTGGGTTGAGATCTGGTGACTGTGGACGTCATTGGAGTACAGTGAACTCATTGTCTTGGTCAAGAAACCAGTTTGAGATGATTTGAGTTTTGTGATATGGTGCATTATCCTGGTGGTAGTAGTCATCAAAAGATGGGGACACTGTAGTCAAAAGGGATGGACATGGTCAGCAACAATACTTAGGCAGGCGATAGTGTTAAAGATCATCAATTGGTACTAAGGGGCCCAAAGTGTGCCAAGAAAATCTCCCCCACACCATTACACCACCAGCCTGAACCGTTGATACAAGGCAGGATGGATCCATGTTTCATGTTGTTTATGCCAAATTCTGACCCTACCATTTGAATGTCACAGCTGAAATCGAGATTCATTGGATTAGGCAACATTTTTTCCAATCTTCTAATGTCCAATTTTGGTGAGCCTATGCAAACTATAGCCTCCGTTTCCTGTTATTAGCTGACAGGAGTGGCACCAGGTGTCTTCTGCTACTGTAGCCCATCTGCTTCAAGGTTCGATGTGTTGTGCAGTCAGAGATGGTATTCTGCATACCTTGGTTGTAACGAATTGTTGAGTTACTGTTGCCTTTCTATCACTTTGAACCAGTCTGTCCATTCTCCTCTGACATCAACAAGGTATTTTTGTCCACACAACTGCCGCTCGTTGGATATTTTGTCTTTTTCTGACCATTCTCTGTAAACCCTAGAGATGGTTGTGCGTGAAAATCCCAGGAGATCAGCAGTTGTTGAAATACTCAGACCAGTCCGTCTGGCACCAACAACCATGCCACGTTCAAAGTCACTAAAATCCGCTTTCTTCCCCATTTAGATGCTTGGTTTGAACTTCACTAAGTTGTCTTCACCACGTCTAGATGCCTGAATGCATTGGGTTGCTGCCATGTGATTGGCTGAGTTGTAATTTGTGTTACCAAGCAATTGAACAGGTGTACCTAATAAAGAAGCCAGTGAGTGTCTACAAAGTGCAGTGACAAAGATAAAAGTGAATAAATAATAAAAAATGCTGATGTGTGCACAATGGCTAGGCCTTGTGGCCTGTAACAAAAATTGCCCCGTTCAAAAGGCCTAGATAATTGGTGATATGTAGAAAAAAAATCAAGAAGCGTTGTGGACAAGTGCTCATTCTTACAGTGGGGTTCCCAAACTCATAGTGATACAAAGGACACCTCTGGGTCATCACTTCCAGAAGGCACTTAACACCGCAGACTCTTTGCTTCCCCGACCCCTAGCCAGACAAGGCAGCATCGTTCAGACCAGGAGGCACTGGGCCCCTCAGAATCCCCCACAACAGGGACACACTATTTGGGTTCCTTCCTACGAGGAACCCAAATCAAGGTGGTGGGCACTCGACTCGGGTTCCTTCCCACAAAAGGAGATCCCTCAGGACCCCCAGCATACCAGCAGGAATACTACACAGCCAGCCATCCCAGCCCAAAGGCCAGAATGATGGCACCCCTACTGGACACTGATAAGAACAGATACTACACTTGACTAGTGGAATAAAACTCCTGCGCTATCTACAATAAATTGTGTAATTCAATCAAAGTGAACATCTGCTAGCATCAACATTGTGTTCCCACAATCTCAACGTGAATTACACGACACGTGACTTCGTCCTTTGGTGCATGTCTTTGGAGTGTGTGAGTAAAGCAGATTACGCGGAGGAAACCCACACAGGCACAGGAAGAACATACTGACCACTGACCAGTAGTAATGAGCCAAATGTACTTGGGTTTGGTTAGGGCAGGTTCGGCGAGTTTGACTAAAGTTCAGGTGGTAAAACCAAACCCACTGATGTTATTGGGAGCTAAATGTTAAAAAAACATGATGACCATTTTCTATAGGCAAGGTATTGTCAAACAAGTGGTATGGGGGCTGGGCACTGCCCTGGAGGACTTGTAAGAAAGCAAAAACTGTTTTTAAAAGACTGTTTGGAGGGCAGCAGCAATTTGAGTAATGCTTAAAGTGTTACTAAACCCCGACCCTGCATTCACTATATCTGGTCTCCCCAGACCCTGCATTCACTATATTCGCTCTCCCGGACCCTGCATTCACTATATCTGGTCTCCCCAGACCCTGCATTCACTATATCTGGTCTCCCCAGACCCTGCATTCACTATATCCGCTCTCCCCGGACCCTGCATTCACTATATCTGGTCTCCCCGGACCCTGCATTCACTATATCTGGTCTCCCCAGACCCTGCATTCACTATATCTGGTCTCCCCAGACCCTGCATTCACTATATCCGCTCTTCCCGGACCCTGCATTCACTATATCTGGTCTCCTCGGACCCTGCATTCACTATATCCGCTCTCCCCGGACCCTGCATTCACTATATCTGGTCTCCCCAGACCCTGCATTCATTATATCTGGTCTCCCAGGACCCTGCATTCACTATATCTGGTCTCCCCAGACCCTGCATTCACTATATCTGGTCTCCCCGGACCCTGCATTCACTATATCTGCTCTCCCCGGACCCTGCATTCACTATATCTGGTCTCCCCTGACCCTGCATTCACTATATTCGCTCTCCCCGGTCCCTGCATTCACTATATCTGGTCTCCCCGGACCCTGCATTCACTATATCTGGTCTCCCCAGACCCTGCATTCACTATATCCGCTCTCCCCGGACCCTGCATTCACTATATCTAGTCTCCCCAGACCCTGCATTCACTATATCTGGTCTCCCCAGACCCCGCATTCACTATATCTGGTCTCCCCGGACCCTGCATTCACTATATCTGGTCTCCCCGGACCCTGCATTCACTATATCTGGTCTCCTCAGACCCTGCATTCACTATGTCTGGTCTCCCACAGTACACAGAACATGGAAATGCAATTGTTTTAGTAAATATAAACTGCTAAATACCTTTTCTCATCAGCAGTTAGAGCGTCTTGTGACTTCTATCAGTGTACAGCAGAGCACTGGTTAAAGCTTGTAGGAGGAGTTTTCATTCTGCTCTAGTAGAATGCAGGACCCCTGACCTCTGTCCGGACAGTGCTGGTTGGCCCTCTGCTGATCACATGCACTCTCCCAAGAAGAAAAAAAATCTCTCTAGAAATATACACCAAACTGAGCAATGTGCAGAGTGTCTCCAAGTGATATGTCTTATCAGGAGATAAGAGGGGGACACTGGAAGAAAGGGTGGATTAGAGAAGACAGGATCAAACAGCCTTTTTACACAGTGCAGAGGATTAACCCCTTAGGTTCCTTGGTGAATATAACAAGCATGCTTTGCTGCATATACAGACTGATTGTACTGTTGTGGGTAGTAACACTTTAATCTTTAACGCTTCTCAGATGTCTCTGTTCCCACAAACCTCCTCGATAACCGTACAACATGGAACAAAGAAAGTCAATAATTCCATTCAGTATTCCAGCTCTGCAGTGTGTTGATCTGTTGGAATTCTCTGAGCAGCTGTTTGATTCGATTTCCTCTCTTGTCTACGCAGGTTCTCAGGCTAATTTATTGCAGATAAGGCAGTAAGTGAGTTTAATTACCACCTTAATCAGCCCCGGAACCTGCGCAATTCATATGTGTTCGGGTTTAAAGGGATGAGGCGGCAACCCTACTGGGACCCCTTACAAACCTAAAGATTAGTACTGCAGGGTAAACAGATTCTCAATTCAAAAGAACCCAAAGTTCCATCCATTCCTAATAACAACTTTCATACCTGTACCCAGGGGCAGACTGACAACTCATGGGGCCCCCGGGCAATAGGTGATTATGGGGCCCCTGTGTCCTCGCCCACACTCAAATCACACCCAAAAAAGCCTATGAAAGGTACCAGGGACATCTCATGGGGCCCCCTACTGACCCCGGGCCCTCGGGCAGTGCCAGAGTTCACCAATGGTCAGTCCGCCCCTGCCTGTACCCTGCATGCGAATGATGTGCAATTAGTCAGTATTTGGCACCAATTCACAAAAAGAACATTGGGGAACTGGAGAAAGTACAGAGAAGGGCAACCAAACTGATAAGAGGCATGGAGGAGCTCAGCTATGAGGAAAGATTAGAGGAACTGAATTTATTCTCTCTTGAGAAGAGGAGATTAAGGGGGGATATGATGTCCATGTATAATACATAAGTGGGATATGATCTCCGTGTATAATACATAAGGGGGGATATGATCTCCATGTATAATACATAAGGGGGACATGATCACCATGTATAATACATAAGGGGGGATATGATCTCCATGTATAATACATAAGGGGGGATATGATCTCCATGTATAATACATAAGGGGGGATATGATCTCCATGTATAATACATAAGGGGGGATATGATCTCCATGTATGATACATAAGTGGGATATGATCTCCGTGTATAATACATAAGGGGGGATATGATCTCTATGTATAATACATAAGGGGGGGATATGATCTCCATGTATAATACATAAGGGGGATATGATCACCATGTATAATACATAAGGGGAGGATACGATCACCATGTATAATACATAAGGGGGATATGATCACCATGTATAATACATAAGGGGGGATATGATCACCATGTATAATACATAAGGGGGATATGATCTCCATGTATAATACATAAGGGGGGATATGATCACCATGTATAATACATAAGGGGGGATATGATCTCTATGTATAATACATAAGGGGGGATATGATCACCATGTATAATACATAAGGGGGATATGATCTCCATGTATAATACATAAGGGGGGGATATGATCACCATGTATAATACATAAGGGGGGATATGATCACCATGTATAATACATAAGGGGGGGATATGATCACCATGTATAATACATAAGGGGGGATATGATCACCATGTATAATACATAAGGGGGGATATGATCTCCATGTTTAATACATAAGGGGGATATGATCTCCATGTATAATACATAAGGGGGATATGATCTCCATGTATAATACATAAGGGGGGATATGATCTCCATGTATAATACATAAGGGGGATATGATCTCCATGTATGATACATAAGGGGGGATATGGTCACCATGTATAATGCATAAGGGGAGATATGATCTCCACGTATAATACGTAAGGGGGGATATGATCTCCACGTATTATACGTAAGGGGGGATATGATCTCCATGTATAATACATAAGGGGGGATATGATCTCCATGTATAATACATAAGGGGGGATATGATCACCATGTATAATACATAAGGGGGATATGATCACCATGTATAATACATAAGGGGTGATATGATCTCCATGTATAATAATTAAGGGGGATATGATCTCCATGTATAATAATTAAGGGGGATATGATCTCCATGTATAATACATAAGGGGGGGATATGATCTCCATGTAAAATACATAAGGGGGATATGATCTCCATGTATGATACATAAGGGGGGATATGATCTACATGTATAATACATAAGGGGGATATGATCTCCATGTATGATACATAAGGGGGGATATGATCTACATGTATAATACATAAGGGGGATATGATCTCCATGTATGATACATAAGGGGGGATATGATCTCCGTGTATAATTCATAAGGGGGGATATGATCTCCATGTATAATATATAAAGTGGGATATGATCTCCATGTATAATACATAAGGGGGGATATGATCACCATGTATAATACATAAGGGGGGATATGATCTCCATGTATAATACATAAGGGGGGATATGATCTCCATGTATAATACATAAGGGGGGATATGATCTCCATGTATAATACATAAGGGGGGATATGATCACCATGTATAATACTTAAGAGGGAATATGATCACCATGTATAATACATAAGGGGGGATATGATCTCCATGTACAATACATAAGGGGGGATATGATCTCCATGTACAATACATAAGGGGGGATATGATCTCCATGTATAATACATAAGGGGGATATGATCTCCATGTATAATACATAAGGGGGGATATGATCTCCATGTATAATACGTAAGGGGGGATATGATCTCCATGTATAATACGTAAGGGGGGATATGATCTCCATGTATAATACATAAGGGGGATATGATCTCCATGTATAATACATAAGGGGGGATATGATCACCATGTATAATACATAAGAGGGGATATGATCACCATGTATAATACATAAGGGGGGATTTGATCTCCATGTATGATACATAAGGGGGGATATGGTCACCATGTATAATGCATAAGGGGAGATATGATCTCCACGTATAATACGTAAGGGGGGATATGATCTCCACGTATTATACGTAAGGGGGGATATGATCTCCACGTATTATACGTAAGGGGGGATATGATCTCCATGTATAATACATAAGGGGGGATATGATCTCCATGTATAATACATAAGGGGGGATATGATCACCATGTATAATACATAAGGGGGATATGATCACCATGTATAATACATAAGGGGTGATATGATCTCCATGTATAATAATTAAGGGGGATATGATCTCCATGTATAATAATTAAGGGGGATATGATCTCCATGTATAATACATAAGGGGGGGATATGATCTCCATGTAAAATACATAAGGGGGATATGATCTCCATGTATGATACATAAGGGGGGATATGATCTACATGTATAATACATAAGGGGGATATGATCTCCATGTATGATACATAAGGGGGGATATGATCTACATGTATAATACATAAGGGGGATATGATCTCCATGTATGATACATAAGGGGGGATATGATCTCCGTGTATAATTCATAAGGGGGGATATGATCTCCATGTATAATATATAAAGTGGGATATGATCTCCATGTATAATACATAAGGGGGGATATGATCACCATGTATAATACATAAGGGGGGATATGATCTCCATGTATAATACATAAGGGGGGATATGATCTCCATGTATAATACATAAGGGGGGATATGATCTCCATGTATAATACATAAGGGGGGATATGATCACCATGTATAATACTTAAGAGGGAATATGATCACCATGTATAATACATAAGGGGGGATATGATCTCCATGTACAATACATAAGGGGGGATATGATCTCCATGTACAATACATAAGGGGGGATATGATCTCCATGTATAATACATAAGGGGGGATATGATCTCCATGTACAATACGTAAGGGGGGATATGATCTCCATGTATAATACATAAGGGGGATATGATCTCCATGTATAATACATAAGGGGGGATATGATCTCCATGTATAATACGTAAGGGGGGATATGATCTCCATGTATAATACGTAAGGGGGGATATGATCTCCATGTATAATACATAAGGGGGATATGATCTCCATGTATAATACATAAGGGGGGATATGATCACCATGTATAATACATAAGGGGGGATATGATCACCATGTATAATACATAAGGGGGGATTTGATCTCCATGTATAATACATAAGGAGGATATGATCTCAATGTATGATACATAAGGGGGGATATGATCTCCATGTATAATACATAAGGGGGATATGATCTCCATGTATAATACATAAGGGGGGTTATGATCTCCATGTATAATACATAAGGGGGGATATGATCTCCATGTATAATACATAAGGGGGGATATGATCTCCATGTATAATAATTAAGGGGGATATGATCTCCATGTATAATACATAAGGGGGGATATGATCCCCATGTATAATACATAAGGGGGATATCATCTCCATGTATAATACATAAGGGGGATATGATCACCATGTATGATACATAAGGGGGGATATGATCACCATGTATGATACATAAGGGGGGATATGATCTCCATATATAATACATAAGGGGGGATATGATTTCCATGTATAATACATAAGGGGGGATATGATCTCCATGTATAATACATAAGGGGGGATATGATCTCCATGTATAATACATAAGGGGGGATATGATCTCCATGTATAATACATAAGGGGGGATATGATCTCCATGTATAAATACATCAGTGGTTCTTATAGTGAACTCGGTGTAGAGCTATTCACCCTGAGGTCATCACAGAGGACAAGGGGATGCTTTTTACATCTGGAGGAAAAGAAATTTAATGTCCAAACACGGAAAGGTTTCTTCACAGTGAGAGCTGTAAAAATGTGGAATAGACTCCCTCAAGAGTTGGTTCTGACCAGCTCAGTGTATTGCTTTAAAAAAGTCCTGGATTCTTTCCTAGATACACAGAATATAACTGGATACTAACATTTATAGGTAAAGTTGATCCAGGGAATATCCGATTGCCTCCCGGTGGATCAGGAAGGAATTTTTTCCCCTGCAGGAGCAAATTGAATCATGCTATGCTGGGTTTTTTGCCTTCCTCTGGATCAAACTGTAGGTGTAGGATTATAACATTTTTTTTTTTTTTTACGGTTGAACTGGATGAACTTTTGTCATTTTGTCAGCCAGACTAACTATGTAACTATGATTAGAATAAAACTTAAATAGGCTTGCTACACATCGGCGGGCACCATATGCTGCTGTATGTTTCAAGCCTTTTTCATTGTACTTTCTGCTTTTTTATCTGCAGTAGCAGAAATCTTGTACACGTTTTTTTTCCCCCATCCATTTTAAACCACCTTAACAATACAAATGCTTTGATAAAATGGCAGAATGGTTCTCAAATTGTCTATCTCTATTGATCCCAAACAATGGTTTCGTGTTTTTGTTTAAGTGTTTGGAGAGCTGTATCTTCAGCGTTCCTGCGCACATTAAAATTACAGACACTTTGGAGTTGACAGGCTTGCGAGGTTTGTACACATTTGCTGAACTGTATGTTTTGCACTTGTTTTTGAACATGGAAACAGCTGACACAGGAATGCAGAGGCGATGATGAACTGCTTATATTTATGCAAAGCATAAAGTGAATGTTTTATATTAGAGAGCATTGCATCGCCGCGTCTCCGGCAGAATTGCCTGTTGAGAAGTGGCTGCCTCTGAATCTCCCATTGATCTGATATTCTCACCGGTAGTAAAATTACAACTGTCTGGATCTAATCAGAATGCATAATGCTCCACCTGCCATTCTTATGACTCTCTCGATAGCCATTCGTCTGTAATGTAAACCATTCGAAATAAATGTGCAAATCAATAATACCTGTATGTTGTAGCAAGCTTTCTGCAAGACATGTTTATGGGGCTGGATATCACTCTCGATGCCCATCGATTTCACCTCCGCCCCGGAGACGCATGTAGCCGGCATGACAAACTGTACCGTCGCCACAGAATTCCAGTTACGGGGGATCTCCTGGTCTGAGCCCAGCTCAAGCTTGCAGGATAAACTGTGTGGTTGATCTGGACCTGCAAAGACAGGAAATAATAGGATCCAACAGGAGAATTCTTCCTATGGTGGGCACATATGGTAAGCTGGAATGATACCAATGAAATGAGCAATTATTAGGGCTCATACACACTGGCACAAATTACATTGTGTTCAGATCTGTAATGTGTACTTTTTATTTTTATAGATCTACAGATTTTCATGAACAGAGTTGTATGTTATGCTATGGATCCATGCGCCTGTGTGCAGGTTTATAATCTGGAGCTGAAATCACCTGCGTAAACAAAATAGAAAAATCACCATCCATGGTCCTGCGTATGGACTGTATTTAACGCTGTATACATGTCAAAGTTTGTGCTAACATTGGTTCTGAATGGCCTGCATCTTGGCAACCTAGGATGCTAGGCAACAGGAGCCTCCTGCATCCTAGCAACCTAGAGCACTAGGCAGCAGAGGTCACCTATGTCCTAGAAATCAAGGATGCCTGCTGTCAGGAGCCACCTGGGTCCCAGCAACCTAGGGTACTAGGCTACCAGTGTCCTAGCAACCTGAAGCACTAGGCAGAGGAGGCTACCTGCATCCTAGAAACCAAGGATGCCTGGTGTTAGGAGCATCCTGCGTCCCAGCAACCTAGGTTGCTAGGCCTGTCTGTGTCCTAGCAACCTAGAGCACTAAGCAGAAGAGGCTACCTGCATCCTAGAAACCAAGGATGCCTGGTGTTAGGAGCATCCTCCGTCCCAGCAACCTAGGTTGCTAGGCCTGTCTGTGTCCTAGCAACCTAGAGCACTAAGCAGAAGAGGCTTCCTGCATCCTAGAAACCAAGGATGCCTGGTGTTAGGAGCATCCTGCGTCCCAGCAACCTAGGTTGCTAGGCCTGTCTGTGTCCTAGCAACCTAGAGCACTAAGCAGAAGAGGCTACCTGCATCCTAGAAACCAAGGATGCCTGGTGTTAGGAGCCACCTGGTTCCCAGCAACCTAGATTACTAGGCCTGTCTGTGTCCTAGCAACCTAGAGCACTAGGAAGCAGAGGCTACCTGCGTCCTAAAAACCAAGGATGCCTGGCATCAGGAGTATCCTGTGTCCCAGCAACCTAGGTTGCTAGGCCTGTCTGTGTCCTAGCAACCTAGAGCACTTGTAAGCAGAGGCCACCTGTGTCCTAGAAACCAAGGATGCCTGGCATCAGGAGCCTCCTGCATCCCAGCAACCTAGGTTGCTAGGCCTGCCTGTGTCCTGGCAACTTAGAGCACTAAGCAGAAGAGGCCATCTGTGTCCTAGAAACCAAGGATGCCAAGTGTCAGGAGCCGCCTGAGTCCCAGCAACCTAGGCAACCAGGCCACCTGTGTCCTTGCAACCTAGATCACTAGGCATCAGAGGCCACTTGTATCCTAGAAACTAAGGATGTCAAGTGTCAGGAGATGCCTGCGTCCCAGCAACCTAGGTTACTAGGTCCTAGGAGAAGGCTGTGTCTTAGCCCATAGGGCCCCTTTGTATTGCATGCTGTACACATGTAACAATAGCACAAATGTTGTCACATGTGTACAGTGTATGGACTGAATCTTACATAGGATCTTGCTGTCAGTAGGATCCTACATAAAATCATATGCCTGTGTGTATGAGCCCTTAATAGGAAATGAAAGAGAGCAAACTCAAGTACGTGTTACTTATGACGACATTCGGGATATATGATGAAATGAGACATGTGAATACCTTCTGTTCTATGAAGGTTTCACACTGATTACGTTAGAGGGTTTTTGATATCTTGAGTCCTTTCTCACCATAATCTGCACGAGTGTTCCATACCTCCCAACAGTCTCGGATTGTGCAGGACTGTCCAAATTTTTACTGTTGGTCTGAATTTCCTTGTGCAGAGGCTTTAATCTGCAAAGACTCTGCCCCTGCTACTGTGTGCTCACAACTCAATGAAAATTGCCAATGGAATCAATCATTTACCAGGTTATATTGCCAAAGCTTAATTGAAGAAACTTGTGTTAGAAGTGGGGCAGCACAGTGGCTAAATGGTTAGCACTTCCACCTGGCAGTACTAGGGTCATTGGTTCAAATCCCAGCCATGGCACCTCCTGCCTGGAGTTTGCATGTTCTCCCTGTGCCTGTGTGGGTTTCCTCCAGGTACTCCAGTTTCCTCCCACACTCCAAAGACATGCTGGTAGGTTAATTGGATCCAGTCTAAATTGGCCCTAATATGTGTATGTATGAATGTGAGTTAGGGACTTTAGATTGTACACCCCTTGAGGGTTAGGGACTGATGTGAATATACAATATATATGTAAAGCACTGTGTAAATTGACGGCACTACATAAGTACCTGAAATAATAATAATAGAAGCTGATTGGCTACCATGCACAGCTGCACCAGTTTTAGTATATTTCTCCCTTTGAAAATATTTTGACACATCAGGAATATATTCATAAAAACTTTTCAATATAGGATATCTATGTGTTTACTTTGTTCTAGCTGGAAGGGAATGGTTTGATTCCTAGTCTAGTTATCCCAACTGCACAGAACTGCACCGGTCACTGGGAGATCCAACCCAGACCCATTTTATGGTGATAAGAGGCTACAAGCTCAGCAGAAAATTTATAGCGCAATAGGTTTCTCCTTAGGATAAGAGAATAAGCCACAGGCCAGGGACAACGGTCAGCTTGGACATCACAATAATGTAGGGGCAAGAGGAGACAAGAGCTACTAACCAGGGTTGAAGACAGCAAGGCCTGGCAAGGGGTCAAACTGAATGTGACAGTGAACAATATCCTTATTCTCCAAAAATAATCCATACACATCCACTACTTAATGCCCTGGAATCTATATTCCATTAAATAGTTTCTTACTGTGTTTTTCTGCCTCCTTGTAATATCTTCTGTGAGCTCCTGAACCCCTCCTTTTTACTCTCACTTCCATTTGTTTGGAATGAGCCGCGTACATAAGTAGCAGTCATATGCACTGCCCTATGCATACTACAAAATCCATCATCCGCAGTCCATTTCAGGAGCAATCAAGAGAGGTTGGCTACGTTCTTACATACATACATGGAGAAAGGATGTAGAGCCACCCTCTAACAGGAAGTCAAACTGATATTAAAGTCTTATTTTGTTTTCTTAAAAATAACAAACATGTACTTAGCTGCTGCATGTAGTGGTCTTGCACAGAGAAACTTCCCTCCCTCCTGTCAGGTGCCCCCATAGCAAACAGCTTGCTATGGGGGCACCCGAGCAGGTGCATGTCTGAGACGCTGCTCTGTGTGACACACAGAGTCACAGCTCGGCCCCGCCCCCTCCCTCTTCTGATTGGCTCGCTGGCTGTGATTGACAGCAATGGCTCAATCAATCAGGAGTGAGAGCCCCCGGAGAACCAAGGCTCTCGTGGACATTGCTGGATCAAGAGGGGGCTCAGGAAAGTGTTAGGGGGGGCTGCTACACACAGAAGCAGGGGCGGACTGACAATTCATGGGGACCCCATGCAATAGGGGATCATGGGGCCCCTGTATCCTCGCCCACACTCAAACCACACCCAAAATAGCCTATTAAAGGTACCAGGGGCATCTCATGGGGCCCCTTACTGACCCCGGGCCCTCGGGCAGTGCCCGAGTTTCCAAATGGTCAGTCCGCCCCTGCACAGAAGGTTTTTTACCTTCATCCATAGAATGCATGAAAGTAAAAAAAACCTTGAGACTTTAGAATCACTTTAAGAATACATACTTTATTAAAATTGGTTTTCTTTTAAACCAGAGTTTAGCATTACTTTACATTTACTATACCATACAGAGAACTATGTTTTGTGTGAAGTTGCTCTAATTTTCTTCTTTTATTCTTGTATTAACCTTTTTTTGTTCTAAAAACGTTAGCTGAAATCACAAAACCAGCGGGGTATTTTTTTTAATAAATCTGTTATTCTGGATCTCATTATATTTTGACTGCTTGTCAAGGTCCATCGGTGTGGTGGGACCCAGATCAGATGAGTCAATCATTACTATAATTCTGGATTGTTTTCCCCCAGAGCTAGGAAGACAAAGACTTATTACCAGCATTACCCTGGCGCTGAGCTTTACATACTACACAGAGGCAAAAGATATTACATTGGAAAACAATACAACCAATAACTGTAGCTTCATCCGTCTGGTTTTTGTTAGTATTGTACTTCATATGTGAGTAGGGCAAGAAGAAGGGACAAGTTTTATTTTATATATATATATATATATATATATATATATATATATATATACACATACACACACTATATATATTTCTGATATTGGACACATAATAAAGCTGGTTGAGGTCAGTTTGAGGCTTGAAGTGCATTTCCACTTTTGCAGCCAAATTGAGATAACACCTACTTTAAATTTGTTACCTGTTCCCATTAAAATAGCATAACTATAAAAAAAAAATAAAAGTTGCTGGTTGCCTTTTTAAGTGCTTTTTATTTGCTTAAAAATCCTGATTGTAATGCATAGGATTGGGCTGTAGAGTAATGATCTTCATAATTAACCCTGTCTGTAATGAGATCGCAGTCTTCATTATCAGCTGTAATTTCATCACTGTCTGTCCTAACAAAGGGCTAAAAATTTAGAAACCGCCCTCCTGCGTTGTATGTTAAAGTGTTTGTAAATCTCAGACATGAAATATGAACAAAGCATATCCTTCTATAGCAGTGATGGCGAACCTATGGCACGCGTGCCAGAGCTGGCACGCAGAGCCATCTCAGTGGGCACGCCAGGAAGAAGAGGATGATGAGCGCGCATGGACCGGCCATCCAGATCTCGTCCACACTGGATCCCCATCAAACTACATTTCCCACATGTCTCTGGGGCCAGGGTGGGTGTGGACGAGAGGAAACGGCTCCAATGCGGCTCTGGCACCAGGGGTGATGTACCCGGGGATGGGCGCGGAAGAGAGGAAGAGGCTCCCACACTGCTCCCACACTGCTCCGGGGCCAGGGGCAACGTGTTCAGCGTGGATGGGAATGAGCTGCTGGGTTGGAAGCCACACCGATGCTGCCAGAGGTGAGATTGCTTGCAGTGTCATCCATCAGTGCCCAGCAGTGTCGCCTGTCAGTGCCCAGCAGTGTCGCCCATCAGTGCTGCCCATCAGTGCCATCCATCAATGATGCCCAGCAGTCCCATCCATCAGTGCCCAGCAGTGTCGCCTGTCAGTGCTGCCCAGCAGTGCAACCTGTCAGTGCTGCCCAGCAGTGCCACCTGTCAGTGCCCAGCAGTGTCACCCATCAGTGCTGCCCATCAGTGCCACCCATCAATGATGCCCAGCAGTGTCATCCATCAGTGCCCAGCAGTGTCACCCATCAGTGCCCAGCAGTGTCGCCTGTCAGCGCTGCCCAGCAGTGCCACCTGTCAGTGCTGCCCAGCAGTGCCGCCCATCAGTGCTGCCCATCAGTGCCACCCATCAATGATGCCCAGCAGTGCCACCGATCAGTGCCGTCTGTCAATGCGTCCAGGTAGGCAAGTGGTTAATTGCAGTGTTGGCACTTTGAAATAAAAAAGTTGGTTTGTGTTGCAGTTTTGGGCACTCGGGCTCAAAAAGGTTCGCCATCACTGATCTATAGTGTGTACTTGCTGTGCTCAATTGAAGGCACTAAAGCTGGCCATAGACGGTTCAAATCTCGGCCGGTTCAGCAGGGACTGGCAGAGAACCATGTATGGCCAGGCTGAATGTACCTAAGTTTAATGATCGATCAATCAACTTGAGTACAAGCAGCTTCTCTGATTTTATATGCAATTATTTCTAGGGACTATAGCCACTAGCAGTAATCACTCTGTTGCCCCCCCCCCCCCCTTTCAGGAGAACACAGTGGCTCCACTGGAGAGATTCCCCCATCAACACTGACTGTGGTGATGGGAGAATCGATAGATTTACTTTCCTGCAACCCATAGTTGCAGGGAAGAAAATCACTCCATCTGTGGCTGGCTTAAATGCAATTTCTGTCTGCTGCTTCGTTCCTCTGCTATCAGCATAAATCACTTCTGACACTAAGAGAAAAATGGTGACAGGGAAGGGAGCTCCAGCAGATTGACAGCCTCGGCTCTGTTCCTGTGTACTGTGTGGAAGGGGGGTGTCTCTTCCCTCCAATCAGCTCTCAGAGCTCTCCTCATTGAATTTTACATTGTGTCATTTCAGCTCTCTGCCCCCTTTTATATAAACTCTCAGCTTTGTAAATTCAGCACTTTGGATTGGGGTGGACTGACAACTCATGGGGCCCCTGAGCAATAGGGGATCATGGGGCCCCTGTGCCCTTGCCCAAACTCAAAAAAGCCTATGAAAAAGGTACCAGGGGCATCTCATGGGGCCCCCTACTGACCCCGGGCCCTCGGGCAGTGCCCGAGTTTCCAAATGGTCAGTCCGCCCCTGCTTTGGATGAAAGTAGAGAAAAGAATACTGCAGATAAACAGGTACAACTTATGTAGAAGGCATTGCTTCATCTCGGGGTATGACCAGTGAAGGCCAGTCACTTCACTGAGTATATGTAAGGGTTCTACCACTTTAATGAAGTATAGCTCATGCTGTGTGGGGACAAAGACTATCCAGAAATCCTTAAGCTGCCCATAGATAGATCGAAATGTGGCCAATTTATCATGGACTGGCTGAATTTTGATCCATGTGTGGGCACTGTGGTTGTACAGAAGTTGATCTACCAAATGACTTCTGTACAACTGCCCTGCTGGAAAAGTTCCTCTCAAACTCTCCTCTTGATCAATGTATTCTGATGGTGGAGAAACCTGCCACTGTCAGAACACAATGATGTAGTGGAACGATTCCCCCATCCACCTCAAATATGTGGAAGGGGGAATCAGGTTAGGTTTTTTTTTTTTTTTAACCTGCTGGTCGATTGAAAAAGACTAACTAATCTATGGTTAGCTTTGGAATCAATCATGGCATCTTCTCCTCTGAAAAATGTAAAAGTAAGAAATAATTTCATTAACCTCTTGGCGCTGGCCGCATGCAAATGTGCGGCCTCCTGGCGTCTGGGCCTTGACGCCGAGCGGCCGCACATTTGCGTGTAATTAAGAAAAACATATGTGCTGAGATCGCACGCTCTGCGAGCTCCCAGCACACATGTCCAGTACTCACGGAAAGGTCCCGATCTCCTCTTTCGATCTGGACCTTTCCCGATCATGTGACTGCCGTGACAGCGAATCATGACCCTAAAACCCCGCCCTGCCTCACGGCTTCTGACACCCTTAAAGGGTCGGGAGGCGCGGACGCCAAGGGGTTAAAAACATTCTTTTTTAGGTGTGCTCTGTGATTGGAAATATAACAAACTTATAGTGGGGTTTTCTCAAATTTGACTTCAAAAGTGGAAATACCATTTACCTGTTTTGTAGCTTCCAATTACTAGTTCAAATTCCCCTACTTGAGGCTGTCTACTTGAATGGAAGACTACTGTCACTACTGTTCCAATAGGGGCAACAAAAGTTGTTCTTTCTTCAGGCATCTACAGTTGCAAGAAAAAGTATGTGAACCCCTTGGGATTACGTGGAGTTTTGCATGAATTGGGCATAAAATGAGCTCTGAACGTCATCTAAGTCACAACAACAGAAGAACACAGTCTGCTGAACATAATACTACACAAACATTAGATGTTGCCATGGTTTAATTGCACATAACATGTAAACATTCACAGTGCAGGGAGGAAAAAGTATGTGAACCTTTGGACTTAATAACTGGTTGACCCTCCTTTGGCAGCAATAACCTCAACCAAACGTTTCCTGTAGTTGCAGATCAGACCTGCACAACGATCTGGAGTCATTTTGGACCACTCCTCTTCACAAAACTGTTTCAGTGTAGCAATATTCTTGGGATGTCTGGTGTGAATCGCTCTCTTAAGGTCATGCCACAGCATTTCAATCGGGTTGAGGTCAGGACTCTGGGCCACTCCAGAAGGCGTATTCTGTGCTGTTGCAGCCATTGTTTTGTTGAATTACTTGTATGCTTTGGGTCATTGTCCTGTTGCATCACCCATCCTCTGTGGAGCTTCAGTTGGCGGACAGATGGTGGTACGTTTTCCTGCAAAATGTCTTGATAAACTCTGGAATTCATTTTCCCATCAATGACAACAATCCGTCCAGGCCCTGAGGCAGCAAAGCAGCCCCAAACCATGATGCTCCCTCCGCCATGTTTCACAGTAGGGATGAGGTTTTGATGTTGGTGTGCTGTGCCTTTTTTTCTCCACACATAGTTTTATGTGTTCTTCCCAAACAACTCAATCTTGGTTTCATCTGTCCACAGTATATTTTGCCAGTAGTGCTGTGGAACATCCAGGTGCTCTTTTGCAAACTTCAAACGTGCTGCAATATTCTTTTTGGACAGCAATGACTTCCTCCGTGGTGTCCTCCCATGTACTCCATTCTTGTTTAATGTTTTCCTTATTGTAGATGTGTCAACAAAAATGTTAGCATGTGCCAGAGATTTCTGTAGGTCTTTAGCTGACACTCTGGGATTCTTCTTTACCTCATGCAGCATTCTGCGCTGTGCTCTTGCAGTCATTTTTACAGGACGACCACGCCTAGGGAGAGTAGCAACAGTGCTAAACTTTCTCCATTTGTAGACAGTCTGTCTTACCGTGGAAACATGAAGATCAAGGCTTTTGGAGATACTTTTGTAACCCTTTCCAGCTTCATGCAAGTCAACAATTCTTGATCGTAGGTCTTCTGAGAGCTCTTTTCTGCAAGGCGTGGTTCACATCAGACAGTGCTTCTTGAAACCAGTAAACCCAAAACAGGTGTGTGTTTTTTAAGGGCAGGACAGCTGTCAGCAACACATCCAATATCATCACACTGATTGGAGTCAAGGTTGGCTCACTCCTGGCTCCAATTAGTTCTTGGAGAAGTCATTAAGCTAGGGCCTCACATACTTTTTCCTCCCTGCACTGTGAATGTTTACATGTTATGTGCAATTAAACCATGGCAACATCTAATGTTTGTGTAGTATTATGTTCAGCAGACTGTGTTCTTCTATTGTTGTGACTTAGATGACTTTCAGAGCACATTTTATGCCCAATTCATGCAAAACTCCACGTAATCCCAAGGGGTTCACATACTTTTTCTTGCAACTGTATATATGTACTGTAACTGTACAGTGAGGCAGTACAAAGCATCCAGAACACATAAGTGAGCATCACAGTAAATACACTTCGGCACATCAGCTTTTCTACACCAATAAATAAATACGACTAACGATTTTTTTATGTTGAAAATATACTTACTACAAAAAGTAGTAGGGATGGAAGAACTAATCCAGACTGCTCGAGACTCACCTTCTAAATTCTCACGTACGTAGGCCTGCTGGGTTCAAATGACTAATGAATATACTCTATTAATGGGAACCGCTTCTTAATGCCAAGATTGAACTGATGCTTATATAGCCAATAGAGTTTCTGGTGTGACCACGAAGGACCTTGCACTTCCTAGATTCTTTTACTGTGAGTGTTGGGCTCTTGGAACTTACACCAGGGAGGTGCAACAGTGTGTCCCTTCACCCCTCCATTTTTTCCAATTTTTTTTTTCCTTGCCTATCCCAGTTGCTAACCCCATGGCCTGTGGCCCCCATCTTTTGTCCCTACTCTCTTCCTGCTTGCTATTTTTCTTACATTTCTTCCCTAAGCTTAGTAACCTCCTTTTTTTTGTGAAGAGACATATCCCTCCCATGGTTGGCCCCCTTTCGGTGGATGGACACTGGCTTTGTCTCTTTGTCACTCAATGGCTGCTTCCTCTCAGGGTATTTTAGTACTTACCTCTGGGAGCGGAGCAGAGGCTTTTGACACTCATGCTGATCAGGACGATATGTCTATATAGTGCTTTCGTACACTTACTGTTTATGTTCCATATGCATAATTTTTGTAATTTTTTCTCCCCTTCTTCTTACCATTTCTCTAATTGTGGTTGAGATCCGTATCTGGACAAAGTTATGTGGTACTTCTTAAAGTGGAGTTCCACCCATTTTTTTCCCCTCTATTAGCAATGCCCTTTTGTTGTACTGTTGGATTTGGATATATATATATTTTTTTTTTTTTTTAAAGTTTGTAAATACCTTTAAATAGTGGGTAAAGACGGCGCTTCCGTTCCCTACCGCCTAGGCCAGTGGTGGGCAACCTTTTTTTTCAACTGAGCCAAATCTCGCCAAAACCACGATTGAAATTTATTTTGAGAGCCACATTTTTAAAACTGAAAATACATCCCCCATATAGTAATTCATCCCCCATAGTAATTCATCCCCCATATAGTAATTCATCCCCCATATAGTAATTCATCCCCCATAGTAATTCATCCCCCATATAGTAATTCATCCCCCATAGTAATTCATCCCCCATATAGTAATTAATCCCCCATAGTAATTCATCCCCCATATAGTAATTCATCCCCCATATAGTAATTCATCCCCCATAGTAATTCATCCCCCATATAGTAATTCATCCCCCATAGTAATTCATCCCCCATAGTAATTCATCCCCCATATAGTAATTCATCCCCCATAGTAATTCATCCCCCATATAGTAATTCATCCCCCATAGTAATTCATCCCTCATATAGTAATTCATCCCCCATATAGTAATTCATCCCCCATAGTAATTCATCCTCCATATAGTAATTCATCCCCCATAGTAATTCATCCCCCATATAGTAATTCATCCCCCATAGTAATTCATCCCCCATATAGTAATTCATCCCCCATAGTAATTCATCCCCCATATAGTAATTCATCCCCCATAGTAATTCATCCCTCATATAGTAATTCATCCCCCATATAGTAATTCATCCCCCATAGTAATTCATCCCCCATATAGTAATTCATCCCCCATAGTAATTCATCCCCCATATAGTAATTCATCCCCCATAGTAATTCATCCCCCATATAGTAATTCATCCCCCATATAGTAATTCATCCCCCATAGTAATTCATCCCCCATATAGTAATTCATCCCCCATAGTAATTCATCCCCCCATATAGTAATTCATCCCCCATAGTAATTAATCCCCCATATAGTAATTCATCCCCCATATAGTAATTCATCCCCCATAGTAATTCATCCCCCATATAGTAATTCATCCCTCATATAGTAATTCATCCCCCATATAGTAATTCATCCCCCATAGTAATTCATCCCCCATATAGTAATTCATCCCCCATAGTAATTCATCCCCCATATAGTAATTCATCCCCCATAGTAATTCATCCCCCATATAGTAATACATCCCCCATATAGTAATCCATCCCCCATAGTAATTCATCCCCCATAGTAATTCATCCCCCATAGTAATCATCCCCCATATAGTAATTCATCCCCCATATAGTAATTCATCCCCCATAGTAATTCATCCCCCATATAGTAATTCATCCCCCATAGTAATTCATCCCCCATTAAGTAATTCATCCCCCATAGTAATTTATCCCCCATAGTAATTCATCCCCCCTATAGTAATTCATTCCCCATATTAATTCATCCTCAATATTAAGTCCCCAAGTCCCCCTTGTGTCAATTCACTTACCTTTGCTCCGCGCGTTCTTCTTGCTGTGTTCCCGTTCTGGTCTTCAGGGCGGACTGTGAGAGGAGAGGAGTTCGTCACGCTGCCCCGCCTACATCCTGGCTGCCCCGCCTACATCCTGACAGCTGCAGAGTCCTGACTTTTGGGGTGGCCGCCCGAGAGGAGGGAGGGGAGGGGGCGGCCGCCCGAGAGGAGGGAGGGGAGCGGGCGCCCGGCACACAGAAGAGCCGCATTTAAGTTTGTAAAGAGTCGCATGTGGTTCGCAAGCCGCGGCTTGCCGACCACTGGACTAGGCGATGACATAATGAGGCGATTCGCAAGGTCTCCTGGGATATTGGGTCTTCTATCCCAGGAGTCCTTGCGAATCCTAGTTAGGAATGAAGTGCATCACGCAGTGTCATTACTGCGCAGGCGCGAGATCGGGAGGTGCATGCTGGGATAGCCAGCAGCACCTAGTCCCGAAAATATAGACCTGCGGGCTAAAGATGCCCACATTCTTCATGGCGTTTGCCTTCTTCCTAGATCGAGGTAAAATATAAATTTTTATCAACTAAAAATCAGGATATCACATACTGTATACCTTTATTCAATTATTTATGGGAAAGACGAAATAATAACAGGAGAGCTTTTTAAAAAAATTGTTATGGACACTGGAGCTCCACTTTATGGACAAATCTTTGTATTAGGCCATTATGGGCATGCATGCCTTTGTAACCGTATTATTGATTTCTGTATGTTTTACTGGTTTTTTTTTTCCAATAAAGTTTTTGTGAAATAAAAGAAAGTGTACTTACTAGAATTTTTGTCTGGGAGTCTGTCAATCTTCCATACAACAGCCTTGTAAGCATACTCGTACTTAGCTGTCCCAATGGTCACTTGTATTACTGGCTCAGATTCAATTTCATATGTGGACCCCAGGCAAGCTCTGCGGTTCATCTTAGTCTTCAGGGACCTTTGTCTCTGAAGACTTGCTGTCCATAGCGCTTTTACCCATGGTGCAGGAACTGGGAAATGGATGGTTATATTCTCACAAAACTGTATCTGCGGAGAAGCCACCACACTAGAAGACATGTTAAGGAAAGCTTGGAGCTCCACGTAGGCCCCCTGGACCACAACCAAGCTCTTCAAAGAAAAGGGAAGTTCTTCTACTATACAAGGAGTTTTAAACCGCATCAACTCAAACCTACATCCGTCTACTGGGGTGAATTTAACTATCCTGGATTTACTAAATTCCTGTTTTTTAACACATTTATGGAAATGATACTCAGAAATATCGATCAGTTTTTCATCATTATCCTTTCCAAAATAATCTACTGACAGTCTTTGCAACTCGGAGTCATTCATTGTTAAAAAGCACTCTACACCACTGTTAATGAAACAAAGACAGTACACTTGAGACATCACTGCCTTGTCCTGTAGTTTTCCATCTTTGGTGACTTCTGCCCAAAAATTGTCCACTAATTCCACTGACATTTCCGGATCTTCGAAAGTTCTCTTTTGTTTCAGTACCGGCGAGAGCATCATCAACTCTTCTTCTATCGTTACAATAAAATCTGTTAAATCGCAGTAATCAGTGGTGCCTAATTTTAACATTTGCTCAATTTCAGCTTCGTGGACCACTTCAAGTTTTGGGTGGTATTTCCTTTTCTCGGCATAAGTTACATTTTCTATCTTAACTGAGTGTATTTTCTCTGAAACTCCTAAGTTTTCCAGCTTGGGTTCTGAAAGCCTGCAGAATTGATGAAGCTGAAACTCTTTGAACGGTTTCTCAAGGCCCTTTTCATAATACATTTGCAGAATTCCACCAGACAAAACTTTCAGGTAAATAGGTCCCCACTGCCTGGAAGACATCATGTTCTTTTTTTCCGGAATCCTCAACATGAAAGGCCACCCATCTTTTTTCTGACTTCTAAAGAGGCTTTGCGGAATAAATGAAGGCCTATTTCTTTCAGAACAAGCAAGATGAGGCTTCAAATTGTCAGGTGGGTCAGTCTTTAAATGCTGAAGCCTTTCACACACGTAGCTGAAGGAACACTGGTTAAGGCTTCTCTGGTTATTAGATGTGTCTTTCTCTGTTGTGTTGTGTTCTTGTTTTGTAAGAATTGTATCTTTTATCTGAGAGTCTATCACATTACCTGCGTCAACGGAACAAATGATATCTGTGATGTCATTGTTCCAAAATGGGCTTGAAAACGCACAGTCGTTTTGTGATTGTTGGAAATGTGGACTCCTTGAGCTACCTAAATAATTCATAGTTTTCAGCTTCGGACTTGAATCATTTAGACTTGAAAACACGGGTGATGGAATGCTTGATGTTTGGTTTGCTGCTAGCAAAGTCGATGTCTCAGATAACGTAGAAGATTGAACCCGTGAAACCTCTGGAATGGGGTACAAGTTATAAGACCCTGCCTTTGGAGTGCATGGAGTAGCTGGACTGTCTTTAATAGGTGTACACAGAGGGGAATTAAATGGAGCTCCAGGGCTTGTGAAGTCAATGATGGGGGATGTGTGAGGAGTGTTGGAGTTGGAAGAAGACACACTGGACTGGTCATGGGGCAGACTCAGTTTCAGTCCTCTTGATCTAGGAATGTAATGGTTGTCCTGTGGAAAGATCAGTGACTTCTGCGGAGTTTGGAATGGATTGTCATCATCAAAGGTCACCCAGCTTTCCGGATTGGTTGAGCACATTTTGTTGTGTTGGTAGTCTGAACGTCAGAATTGCCTAGGAAACACAAGAAGATAACATTTTAAATATATGTGAACCCTCACTTTGTTATTCCATTCAGTTTAAAATAGAAATGAAAGCCAGGCTGTGGATAAGGGGATACCACCAGTCCTCCTGTATGGGACCCAGGCAGTTGGGTGCAGGGGCGGACTGACAACTCATGGAGCCCCCGGGCAATAGGGGATCATTGGGCCCCTGTGTCCTTGCCCAGACTCAAAAAAGCCTATGAAAAAGGTACCAGGGGCATCTCATGGGGCCCCCTACTGACCCCGGGCCTTCGGGCAGTGCCTGAGTTTCCAAATGGTCAGTCCGCCCCTGATGTGAACTTATATCATTTCAATTAATTTATGCACATTTGTTATGTAGCAGTATTTATTTGATTTTTTCAGAATAACAAAAGGTAGAAATCTGCAACAAAGCTTGTTAAAGTGGTTCTAAAGGGGGAAGGCGTTTTACCTTTATGCATTCTTTTAACCCCTGGTTGGGCAAAAGTGAGTATGATCGGCAAGGTGAGGGGGCAATTACTGGAACCTTTCCCCTGTATGGCTCTCTCTGCAGCAGCTTCTTCTCTCCCTCCCATTGGTTTTCAGCTGCCCCATACAGGGGATCATTTCCAGTAATTGCTCCCACCCACAGTCATCCTCCCTGTGCACCATACATTCTCTCCTGCTGCCCAGGCCCCCCTGTGTGCCCCCACCCCTGCAGCGCCGCCAGCTTCCCTCCTCTCCTGCCCACTGGCAGCTGCAAGCACACATTAAGATCTTTCAGGATGGAAAATGGGGGAAGAGTCCAGTAAATATATCAAATTTACCAGCCCCTTGCTTTCTTGAATGAACACAATAAGTGATCAGTACTGATCAATCACTGTGTCCATAACTGAAGCATAGTAAACTGCGTTTTTTGTGGAGGGCCCTGTCAGGTTGGCTGTATGGGGCCCCGTGGTTTCTAACAGCTGCCCTGAATGAAAGGCAAAACATTTGTTTATACATATAAAAACATTATAAACACCTTTTTTCCCATCTGAGGCTCCATGCACGTGTTCTTTTAAGCTCCTAGAAGCTGTTTATTAGCATTTTTTTCTGCTCGTAGGAGCTAAATAGTGGTGTCCTATGTATCCATACACACTACTTTAGGCTATTAGCAGTTTTTGAGCTTCAACATCTAGGAGCGGGAAAAAAAATCGTTTTTGTGGAGTTTTTTTGAAAGTTTTTCCAGCTGAATAAAAACGCTAATTGCTCCAGAATTCTGCTAAACAGTACTAAATTGGTCTTAACATCTTTTTTCTTGGTTTTTTTTCCTACATGTACTGTAAAAACAATAATAAAAGGCTAACGCTCCTAAATGCCCCTAAACACTACTAAAAACGCTATTACCAGCATTCTTTTATCCAGCGTTTTTTGAGTTAAAAAAAAACGCTAGTGTGCATGAACCCTTATAATTGATCACACATCCTCCATTCTCAGCTGCAAAAAGAGCTTAGAGAGGTGAGGGAGGTAACACAGCAGTACACTGGTCTTCCCAGTGAATGGATGCACAGAGGGGGAAGGCATGTCAGTACACGTCTGATGATTGGAGGCGAGCAGGCAGAGTTCCAAGCACAGTTAGAAAATTGACCACACTGTACTCTCATGCCTAGTGTGGTCAGTTTTTAATAGGAAAGCAGAGGAATTGGCAGGAACACCTCAAAGGAAGCAATACAAAGAGAACAGGAGACTTTTCATACAAGTACATGGTACAGCAGGCACATATCAGGAATAGGAAATGTTGAGTTTACATACTCTTTAATTTTTGTTATAAAATGTAAATTATAACTAAAAGGCAAAACTTTTTTTTTCCGTTTTAGATCAAGTGGAGATGGATTAGAACCCCTGTCAGGTTTTTATCGCTGTCTGTGTCCCCATTAAGGAGATTCCCCCTCTCTATTTGTCCTGTTCGCTGTTATCACCAAAAGTGGAAGAGAAAAAAAGCCACAAATGTTGGGTTGTCACCAGAACAGGAATAAAAGGGAAATCTTCCATTGGGGACACTAGTTCTGAGGACAACAGGGATTCTCTTACTTTGGAGGGATTTCCTGACACTTCCTGTTTTGACTATAGGACAGGAAGTGAAGGAAAATCTCCCCAATGGGATACAGATAGGAAAAAAAAATGAGAGAGGTTATAACTCTTCCTTACTCTATTCCCCCCCCCCCCCAAAAAAAAAAAGGTTTGCCTTTAGTTCTACTCAGGCCATTTGGAAACTCGGGCACTGCCCGAGGGCTCAGGGTCAGTAAGGGGCCCATGGTACCTTTTTCATAGGCTTTTTTGAGCTTGGGCAAGGACACAGGGGCCCCATGATCCCCTATTGCCCGGGGGCCCCATGAGTTGTCAGTCCGCCCCTGGTTCTACTTTAAAATACTTTATATCAAAACTTTTTACAGTTTTGGAAAGAGAAGGACAGGGTTAAAACCCCTTTTTTTCTGTCATTGGGGAGATTTCCCTTCATTCCATAGTAAGAGAAATCCTCTCCTTCACACCATACCCATTGAACTGTATTGATCTACATAGATCAACACAGACCCAATGCAAGCACACATAGAAAACAAATGTTTTTGGGGTGCCCTGCTCGCACTTGTTTGTAACACCCCATCACATCACCCCTACACATCACACACTATCACATGCATGGAAAACGTTTTATAAAAACTGCATTTTTGCTTGCACATGATTGGATGATAGAAGTTAGCAGAGCATTCACCTCATTTACGAAGCTCAGGGCATGATTTCCTTGCAAAGTGCAAGTTCCTTGTCTATTTGCCTTTGGAATAGCAATCCCAGAGTGTCATCACAGAAAGCTGAAAAGTGGGATCGAGGCATCAGGAAGATTGATGGTAAGGTAAACCTGTCACCTCCCTCTTCTCTTCCCCAAGCCCCTTGTCTCTCTACACTCCTGACCAGGCCTTTGGAAAAACCCAACGGGGTTGACTTACTAAAGGCCGACAGGCTGTTCACTTTGCAAGGGAATTTTCCCTTAGGTTTAGTAAATGAGCTGAAGCTCTGTTGACTTCCATCAACCACTCACGTACAATTAATGAATGGGATTGGGTATACTTTTCTTTTTCACCACATTCACTAAGGAAACTTCTAAAAAATTCATTGGACGAATGTCACATACATTTGTGCAGGCTGGACGAACTTTGGCTGTAAATTCATTCCTATGATCTTTAGCTCCATTGAGTGGCCAAAATGCTGTATAGTTTTCTGAAACACCTCAATGAGAAATGTATCGCATCTTGGCCATTAGACAAAGCTGACTATCATAGGGATTAACCACTTCAGCTCTGGAATGTTTTACCCCCTTTCATGACCAGGCCATTTTTTTGCTATTCAGTACTGTGCTGCTTTAACTTTTACTTGTAGTGGCATGGTCATGCAATGCTGTACTCAAAAGAAATGTATATATTTTTCACACACAGAGAGCATTCTTTGGTGATATTTGATCACCACTGTTTTTTGTTTTTTTTTTGTTTTTTTATTATATAAACCAATAAAGACCAAATATTTTGAAAAAAAAATTACTTTCTGCTTTAAAACATATCCAATAAAAAAAATCAAATTTAGAGTTTAGAATTAGAATTTAGAATGTATTCTGCTACATGGTGGCTGCATCAATTTTTTTTCCTCCTGTTTTCACCTGGCGATCTGGCCAGTAACACACCTCCTGTATTAGAGTGCCTCCATTCTGGATGAAGGAGCATAGCAGGTACAGCAGATAGTAGCATTGTCCATTTGGGGGGAGGGGAGTGTTAGATGTATTGGCAGATTAATACAATATCAAACTAAAGCCAAACTCCAGCTTACACTTTATAATCAGTTACAGCAAACAGTTCTTTCTTCCCATTAGTGATCATTGCAAGCATCCCTGTAAGTGGTAAATGGCTTGTCCCATCCATGTAAACCTATACATCTGGAACAGTGGTCTTCAAACTGTGGCCCTTTGTTTGCCTTTATCTGGCCCTCTGGGCGCTATTCCTCCCACTGACACCAACAATGGGGCAATAGTTCCTGCACTGACAATGGCAATGGGGTACTAATCCTCCCACTGCCACCAATGATAAAGCACTATTCCTCCCACTGACACCAGTGATGAGGCACTTATCCTCCCACTGACACCAGTGATGGGGCACTATTCCTCCCACTGACACCAGTGATGGGGCACTATTGCTCCCACTGACACCAACGATGGGGTACTCTTCCTTCCAATGACACCAAGGACGGGGCACTCTTCCTCCCACTGATACCAAGGATGGGGCACTCTTCCTCCTAATGACACCAAGGATGGGGCACTCTTCCTCCCAATGATACCAAGGATGGGGCACTCTTCCTCCAAATGACACCAAGGATGGGGCACTCTTCTTTGCAATGACACCGAGGATAGGGCACTCTTCCTCCCACTAATACTGAGGATGGGGCACTCTTCCTCTCAATGGCACAAAGGATGGGGCACTCTTCCTCCCATTGATACTAAGGATGGGGCACTCTTCCTCCCAATGATACCAAGGATGGGGCACTCTTCCTCCCAATGATACCAAGGATGGGGCACACTTCCTTCCAATGACACCAAAGATGGGGCACTCTTCCCCTCAATGAAACCAAGGATGGGGCACTCTTTCTCCCAATGATACCAAAGATGGGGCATTTTTCCTCCCAATGACACCAAGGATGGGGCACTCTTCCCCCCACTGACACCAACTATGGTGCATTATTCCTCCCACTGACACCAATGATGGGGCACTCTTCCTTGCACTGATACCAAGGATGGGGCACTCTTCCTCCCAATGACACCAAGGATAGGGCACTCTTTCTCCCAATGACACCAAGGATGGGGCACTCTTCCTCCCAATGATACCAAGGGTGGGGCACTCTTCTTCCCAATGATACCAAGGATGGGGCACTCTTCCTCTCAATGACACCAAGGATGGGGCACTCTTCCTCCCAATGATACCAAGGATGGGGCACTCTTCCTCCCAATGACACCAAGGATGGGGCACTCCCCCCCCCCCACTGACACCAACAATGGTGCATTATTCCTCCCACTGACACCAATGATGGGGCACTATTGCTCCCACTGACACTAACAATGAGGCACCAATAATCCCCCCAATACCAATGATGGTACATTGTTTACTCCCAGTGGCCATGGTCTGGCCCCCCTAATGTCTGAAACACAATAAACTGGTCCTTTGTTTAGAAGGTTTGGACACCCCTGATCTGGAAGACAGCTTGGATTTTTGAAAAACAACAGATTTGCTGGCTGAATCACCAGATGAAAATAGAAGAAAGAAAGCCTAAAATAGAAAACAAATGCAGCCATCACATTTAAGAACCAGTAAGCTGCAATATAATAAATATTTGCTTTTGGGGTTTGCATGAATGTGTGTGACATTTGTTCAGTGAATGTTGTATAAGTAGATCCCTTAGCCAAGGAAAATGTTCCTTGCAAAGTGAACAGCGTATTTGCCTTTAGTAAATCAGCCCCAATGCTCCCAAGAATGGAGGTCCATGGGATCCTCTCCCCTTCCTCCCACTATGCAGTGTTCCATGCCTGAGCAATCAAGACCTGAACACAGTCACATGAGGGCAAGCTTGGCATTCTATTCAGGGCTCCGACAGGTAAAGCCATGCGGCCGGAAACGCAGGGAAGGTAAGTATCCGCAGGACAGGGGAGGGCGGGGCTATCGAGAATGGCGGAGTGACAGATCAGCTTCAACCGGGAAATCTCCTTCTCTACAAATAGTAATAGTTTCCCTCTCTTCTATTACTTTGTAGCAAAACTTCATTGGATTATTTTCTGTACGTTGTATTTTTCCATCTTCTGTGAATAGGACGCTCCAGGCGCTTTCTTCATTATACCTTATTACAATGCTGCAGCCCCGGCACAATGATTATACAGGCTTCATACTATTCAGGTCAAAACATTACTTTGATTTTTATTGTTAATGAGGATTACGCTGATCCCATAACGATCCCGTAGATGCAAGAAACTGACCCAGATAAAAACTTGGTTTATGGCAAAAATTATTATTATTATTATTATACAGTATTTATAAAGCGCCAATAGTTCGCTCAGCGCTGTACATTACAAAGGGGGACAGAACATGTGACAGAACAATACCAATACAATGCAAAACATGAGGGGATTGAGGGCCCTGCTCTTTGGAGCTTACAATCTAGGAGGGAGGGGGTGGTGGTACAGGAGGAGATAGCTGTGGGGGATGGGGTGGTAGGAAGAGTGGAGGAGGTCGGCAAGTTAGCAGGGGGTGGGGTAGGCTTCCCTGAAGAGATGGGTTTTCAGGGTGCGCCTAAAGGAGAGGAGAGTAGGTGATAATCTGATGGGTTGGGGCAGGGAGTTCCAGAGGATGGGTGACACCCTGGAGAAGTCCTGGAGGCGGGCATGGGAGAAGGAGACCAGGTAACTAGAGAGAAGGAGGTCTTGTGAGGAGCGGAGTGTGCGTGTTGGGTGGTACTTGGATATTAGGTCGGTGATGTAGTTCGGGGCAGTATGGTGGACAGCTTTGTACGTCAGTGTTTGGATTTTGAATTTGATCCGTTGCGCAATCGGAAGCCAGTGGAGGGATTGGCAGAGGGGGGTGGCGGAAATGGAGCGGTTGGAAAGGTGAATGAGTCTGGCAGCCGTATTCAGGATGGACTGAAGCGGGGATAGCCAGCGGCGAGGCAGGCCAGTGAGGAGGGAGTTGCAGTAGTCAAGTCGTGATATGATGAGGGAGTGGATGAGCTGTTTAGTGGTTTCTGGGGTTGGGAACGGGCGGATTTTGGTGATGTTGCGGAGGTGGAGTCTGCATGAGTTTGATGTTGATGTTAAAAATGTTCCCATAGGTGAAGTGAAAGGAGATCAGTCATTTTTAGTGCTCAGATATCAGCTCAGGATTATTTATTATTATTTTTATTAATTATTATTATGTGTTATGGCTTAACCACTTGCCCTCCAGAGGATCCCCCCCCCCCCTTTCTGACCAGGCCATTTTTTGCAATACGGTGCTGTGTTATTTTAACTGACAATTGTGCGGTCGTGCAACACTGTGCCGAAATGAAATTTACGTCCTTTTTGTCCCACAAATAGAGCTTTCTTTCACTGGTATTTTTTATTTTTTGCGCTATAAACAAAAAAAGACCGACAATTTTAAGGAAAAAACAATGATTTCCACTTTTTGCTATTAAACGTGTTCAGAAAAAAAAATCAATCTGTAGCCTTTGTAATTTTCTGTAAAATGCAATATGGCAATCTTTAGGCATTCTGCACACACAAATGAAGTACAGAGCGCCCCCCCCCCCCCCCCAGAAATGTCTTTTCCTGCTTGTGTTATTTGCTCACTGATTTTCCCAGAGGTCAGCACTAATATTCAAGTCAGATTTTGGGCATCCCCTGCAACAAAAGTAGTTTTGGCGAGATACACCCAAAGGGAAATCATGTCTAAAGGGATGCAGACCCTGCCACTTTCCTCATTAGAGCCCTGCAAGTACAGCAGCTGATTTATAATGATAAAATCACTCCTATCTACAATCATTTTGCACATGGACACAGACAAACAAACAGCTATTTCTTCAGAATAAAGGGGGAAAAAACCTGCGCTACACCCCAGACAGTACAATATGTGAATAAATGTGTGAAAAAAATATAGATTCTGAAACAATAGTGAAACAATTAGTGAACTGCTGCTACTCTTTCCCTGAACACCAGAAAATACAAAACATAAAAATTGAGTTCTCCAATCCAGGGGCGGACTGACAACTCATGGGGCCCCCGGGCCATAGGGGATCATGGGGCCCCTGTGTCCTTGCCCAAACTCAAAAAAGCCTATGAAAAAGGTACGAGGGGCATCTCATGGGGCCCCCGGGGAGTGCCCAAGTTTCCAAATGGTCAGTCCGCCCCTGCTCCAATCCCAGAGGACGCCATTTTTGGAGAAACACGCGGCGGGCAGAGCTTTCTGTGACGTCACCTTGTTCCGGCCGGTGGTCTGACACCGCAGGAATTTTAACTGTTTACACGGCCTTTATGCGTCTTATCTATGTAAGTGCAATACTTTAATAAATTCTTTGCTGGTTTATCGGGTCGAACTATGAAGTTTTCTTCTGTTTTAAACCTTTCCTTGCATGATGTGGAGAGCTGTCTGATGTGATGGATTCGTTCAAGTGAACCTGCCGTTGTCCATTCATCTCCTATTCATCTCCTTGATATGGCTAACTAGGGTGTCAGGCCGGCCATACATTGGTCGAAATTTGACCGATTTTGCTCCTGAAAATCGGACCTAAGAATAATCGACCGATTTTCACTCTGTTAGTGGGTCAATGGCACCGGCCGATTTTCGTGGTTCCTTCCCTTTTCATTGATCGGGCATGTTGAAAAATTCGTGAAAAATGACCGATTTTTGACTCAATGATGGTCAAATTGTACGATCGTTTTTCCAAAAAGAATATGCGCCATGAGCCGTGACCTGGAAGGAACAGAAGTTTCGTCTGTTATATGGGGTGAACTTTATGTCTTGGTCTGCTGATTTTCGAACTCACTGATGGCACCATCGGATTACTGAGTGAACGACGTTTTCACTTTGCGGATGAAAAATTGTTCGGAATTCGACCCATGTACCACAAGGAAACCCACACAGGCACAGGGAGAACATGCAAACCACCTGCCTGGAGTTTGCATGTTCTCCCTGTGCCTCCAATTACTCCGGTTTCCTCCCACACTCCAAAGACATGCTGGTAGGTTAATTGGATCCTGTCTAAATTGGCCCTAGTATGTGTATGTATGAATGTGAGTTAGGGACCGTAGATTGTACGCCCCTTGAGGGTTAGGGACTGATGTGAATGTACAATATATATGTAAAGCGCGGCGTAAATTGACAGAGCTATACCTGAAATAAATAAATGTATGGCCTCCATCAGTGTGGGATCTGAACACCATCTGCTTGTTTGATCTCTTGATTGGAGATCAAATTGTCTGGTAAGAGGCTGATTTTGTGTCAAGCATTTGTGGACACCTATGCACTTCTTTAGCACACAGCACTGTGTTATTGGATTTTGGGACTTTTTAATTATTTAATATATGAATGTGAACTTATATCATTTCAAATTAATGTATGCACATTTTTTATGTAGCAGTATTTATTAGATTTGTTTCAGAATAACAAAAGGTATAAATCTGCAACAAAGCTTGTTAAAGTGGTTCTAAAGGCGGAGGTTTTTTTACCTTCATGCATTCTTTTCATGAAGGTAAAAAAACCTTCAGTGTGCAGCTCCCCCATTACTTAACTGAGCCCGATCTCAGTCCAGCGATGTGCATAAAAGCTGTGGCTCTCCTGGCTCTCTCCCTCCTCACTGGCTCAGACACAGCAGTGGGAACCATTGGCTCCCACTTCTGTCAATCATAGCCAGTGAGGAAGGAGAGGGGGCGGGACTGATCTGTGTACTGTGGGTCTTAGACCTCATACCAATGCATTTTAGTGCTTTTTGTAGAAATGCAATACAGTCCATTTAACATGTTTTTCTATGGGACACATTCACCTCTATGCATTATTTAGCTTCTGCGTTTTTGGAAAGGGTCAGGGACTATTTTAAATGCAAAACGGTACATTTTTTGGTCCAATATGCTCAGAAGGAGATGCTGCAGAAAACGAAAGTAGTGCGTTTTTTATGCGTTTTGCATTTTTGATCTGCCCAGCAACAAGTTGGCCCAAAAAAATAAAACTATAAAAAAATGCAAAAAGCATAAAAAAAGCATCAAAAACGCCTGTGCAAAAACGCACAGCAAAAAGCACTGCAGAAAAGGACAAAATGCAAACTACATTGGTGTGCACCAGGCCTTATGGACACACAGAGCCGGCTTGGAAGCGAGCACACATGAGCAGCCTTGTGGCAAGTGGCTTACTATTGGGGCACTTAGCAGGGGGGAGGAGTCAGGAGTGCCAGCGGGGGAACTGAGAAGAGGAGGATCGGGGCTGCTCTGTGCAAAACCATTACACAGAGCAGGTAAGTAGGATATGTTTGGGGGTTTTTTTCTTGGCACCACCTGCCTGGAGTTTGCATGTTCTCCCTGTGCCTGCGTGGGTTTCCTCCAGGTACTCTGGTTTCCTCCCACACTCCAAAGACATGCTGGTAGGTTAATCGACTCCTGTCTAAATTGGCCCTAGTATGTGTATGTATGAATGTGAGTTAGGGACCTTAGATTGTACGCCCCTGGAGGGTTAGGGACTGATGTTAATGTACAATATATATATATGTAAGCGCTGCGTAAACTCACGGCGCTATATAAGTACCTGAAATAAATGAGTAAATATTTTTAATTTTTACCTTTACAATCACTTTAAAGTCTTTGCAATGTACAGTACATAGATCTCCCAGAGGGAAGTGTTTTTTTTCAATAAAAACAGAGTTACTCTTTAACTGGTTCCCGAGGATGCGCAGCACGGCGATCGGTGGTGAACTGTGTCCCTTAGACACAGCACATCACCAATCGGGGTAAAGAGCCAATGATGTTGGCTCTTTACCATGTGATCAGCTGTGTCCAATCTCATCTGTTCACATGTAAACTAATGCCGGTTATTGGCATTTTATTTCTTCAGTGCTGTCACTGTCCAAAAAAGGAAAGCTGACAACTGTCTTTCCTGTGACAGCGGACATTTATTATTATTATTATTATTACGTCGAGTTTATATAGCGCCAAAGGGTTTGCTCAGCGCTGTACAATAGAGGGGGGGACAATACATGAAACATTACAGCAACTACAAACAGCACACGAGGGGTTAGAGGGCCCTACTCTTTCGAGCTTACAATCTAGGAGATTTACAGTGATAATAAGGGGACTGATCATCAATGCCCTAATTATCAGTGCAGCCCCATCAGTGCAGCAAATCAGTACCTATCAGCGCAGCACCATCAGTACGGCATATTAGTGCAGCCCCATCGGTTCCCATCAGTGCAGCCTATCAATGCCCATCAGTGCAGCATATCAGTGCAGCCCCATCAGTGCAGCAAATCAGTGCCCATCAAAGCAGCATATCAGTTCCCATCAGTGCAGCCTATCAATGTCCATCAGTGCAGTATATCAGTGCAGCCCCATCAGTGCAGCAAATCAGTGCCCATCAAAGTAGCATATCAGTTCCCATCAGTGCAAGCTATCAATGCCCATCAGGGCAGCATATCAGTGCAGCTCCATCAGTTCAGCAAATCAGTTCCCTTCAAAGCAGCATATCAGTTCCCATCAGTGCCACCTATCATTGCAGCCTTCATCAGCTGCCGCTGGAAAGGAGAGGAGGGAAGCCGGCAACACTGGGGGGGTGGGGGCACACAGGAGGGCCTGGGCAGCAAGGAGAAACATATTGACACAGGGAGGGTGATGGGTGTGGGGGAAGGGTATTACTGTAACCTATACCCTTTATGGCTCTCTCTGCAGCAGCTGAAAGCCAGAGAAGAAGCCAGCTTTTAGCTGCTGCACAGAGAGACATACAGGGGATCGGTTCCAGTAATTGCCCCCCTGCCACACCGATCACCCTCTCTGCCCAGATCCAATTCACCCGGCTGCCAGGGCCCTTCTGCTGGCCTGGGCCTGGTACAGAAGGACTGGTGATACCCCCTTATCCATGGCCCTGTCAGTGCCCATAATTACAGCTTCATCAGTGCAGCCAATCAGTGCCCATCAGTGCAGCTTATTAGTGTCCATCAGTGCAGCCTATCATTGCTCATCAGTGCAGCTTATTAGTGTCAATCAGTGCAGCTTATTATTGTCAATCAGTGCAGCCTATCAGTGCTCATCAGTGCAGCTTATTAGTGTCAATCAGTGCAGCTTATTATTGTCAATCAGTGCAGCCTATCAGTGCAGCTTATTAGTGTCAATCAGTGCAGCCTATCAGTGCCCATCAGTGCAGCTTATTAGTGTCAATCAGTGCAGCCTATCAGTGCCCATCAGTGCAGCTTATTAGTGTCAATCAGTGCAGCCTATCAGTGCCCATCAGTGCAGCTTATTAGTGCCCATCAGTGCAGCATCATCAATGCACATCAGTGAAAAAGAAAAAATTCCTTATTTGCTAAATTTTATAACAGAAACAAAGAAAAAGTAATTTTTTTCAAAATGTTCAGTCTTTTTTTGTTTGTTTAGCAAAAAAAGAAAAAAAAAAAAAAAGAAAAAACAGTGGTGATTAAATATCACCAAAAGAAAGCTCCATCTATCTAAAAAAAAAAAAGATAAAAAATTCACATGGGTACAGTGTTGCATGACTGCGCAATTGTCATTCAAAGTGCGGCACCCCTGAAAGCTGAAAATTGGCCTGGGCAGGAGGGGGGTGAAAGTGCTTGGTATTGAAGGGGTTAACGTACGCCGGTACTAGTACTATAAAAATATCCACGGAACCATCAACATAAATCTTTTTATTGCATAATTATGCTAAAATATACATTAAACGGATCACATTCACACACAGGATGAGAGTAACAACATGGTCTATGCCATTTAAAGCCCACATATAATTTCCCATAATTACATGTCATGCGTCTCCTATGTTAAGCGATATTATATATTCTAACCCCGATTGTTGTACTAAAAACATGGCTACGGCTACATTTCAGAACCATCATTTCAAAAGGGACAATTTCGATCCCTGCAGGAAAGCGTGTTTAAATGTAAACCGGGGGGGGAAAAAAAGCTCAGTTTATCAGTGGTGTTTAATGGAAAACGAGCAGACACAATAATGAAATGGCCCAGATATACAACCATCAGAAAGAGCCATATGCATGAATATTAATGCAGCTAATGCTACCCCATTAGTGACTAGAAAGTTGATTTTCCTTACAGTCATAATACATAATACCAAACTGTTAAATTATTTTCACATACATAAAGGCATGTTGCGAGAGCGGAATAACAAGTGCTGGAAATAAATTTTTCAATGCGCTCCTCTTTTTTTTTTTTTTTTTTTTTTTAAAGTATTTGGTCTTTTCCATCCAAAATATATGAAATATCTCCACAATCAATTATTTAGAGGCAAATCTCTTTAAATCACAAAGCGATAGGCTAGAAGCTGAGATGGCTGCACCTGGGTCCTGGTATGTAAATAGAAGCTTTTCATTGCCAAGTTTATTAAAGCGTGAAGCAAATCTGTACAACAGTAATACGGAGGATTCCAGGGCAGATACATTTTTTTTTCTTCTCTTTAGATACTGCATAATATATTTCTCCATAATGAGCAGTAATGCAAGAACATAAAATAGTTCTAGAAACAATATGCTGAAATAAAAAGTAATTTAAACAGCTGGCGGTGGATACTGGAGTTTTGTATTATTAATGACTTAAAGCTCAACTTCAGGCAGATGTACAAAGAAGTATAAATTGATATAAATGTGTTTAAAATATTATAACATGTTTTAATTGTAGATAGTGTAATTTTTAATTACAACTAGTGCAAGCCTATTGTAATCCCCTGCACAGCAGCACTCAGACTGGGAGCAGGAGGGACAGCACTGGGAGCCGAGCTGAATGAGAACATGTTGACAGCAGGAAGGAGCAGAGTGAGTGGAGGGATGAACTCATCAGACTGCAGGTGCCCCTTCACTGTCAAAAAAGGCTGCAGAAGATCAGCAATACTGATCTGCAGGGCTTTTTTTCTCATACAATATGTGCAGGAACTTCCCTCTTCTAAGTCACCTCTGGTCTCTGCCCCTTCCCACCTCCGAGCACCAGCCCTTGGTTCCACCCCTGAGCACCAGCCCTTGGTTCCACCCCCTACCTACCTCCAACTACCGCTCCTTTTAGAAAATACAGAGTCAAGTATCATCTTGGGGTGGTAAGTAATTTGTATAGAATTTGTTAATGATAACAAGAAAAGCAGTAAAATAAATCACCTTGACTGGCACTTGACTGGCCTGCACAGAGTCCTGACCTCAACTCCATAGAACACCTTTGGGATGAATGTGAGCCAGGCCTTCTCCTCCAACATCAGTGCCTGACCTCACAAATGCACTTCTGGAAGAATGGTCAAACATTCCCATAGACACCCTCCTAAACCTTGTGGACGGCCTTCCCAGAAGAGTTGAAGCTTTTATAGCTGCAAAGGGCGGGGCCAACTCAATATTGAACCCTACGGACTAAGACTGGGATGCCATTAAAGTCCATGTGTGTGTAAAGGCAGGCGTCCCAATACTTTTGGCAATATAGTGTAGATGGTCATGTAATTGATCTCTCAATCTGCGGGTCATGTGGCCACCATTGGATGGAACAGAGTGTGCAGGTAATGACATACACTAAATGTTTTGTATTGTCAGTTTCTGTTTTTAGTTTTGCACTCATTTCTGCATTTCTGCAGTTTAAACTGCATATAATAATAGCACCAGACAGTAGTTTAAACTATAGAAATACAGAAAGAAACACCAGACAAAAACGGATGAAAAATGGTTAAATAGGTCATCCAACGTGTTTCGGAAACAACACCCTTCATCGGGGCTACAAGAATACATTTAAAAACATAGTCATAATCATGAAAATGGAAAATTAAATGACAGATACTTCCCGTAATATTCCTTTCCTGATGAGCTCCATGTCAGCACAGCTGGGGCAGGGCCCTTACCCAATTGTGCTGACATGGAGCTGTCAGGAAAAAGGAAAATTGAATGACAGATCCTTAGCATAATTTTCCGCTCCTGATGAGCTCCATGTCAGCATAATTGGGGTCACTGGATCCCACCAATCTTAGCAACCTAAGACCCATCTCCTTACTACCTTTTGCCTCCAAACTCCTTGAGCTGTGCTGCCACCTTATTGAGAATAACCTTCTCGATCCCCTTCAGTCTGGATTTCGCCCACAACACTCCACAGAAACTGTTCTCCTAAAACTCACAACCGACTTGCTAACCACTATAACTAATGGTCACTATTCCGTACTCTTACTCTTGGACCTCTCCGCTGCCATTGACACAGTTGACCACCCCCTCCTTCTCAAAAATTTCTATTTACATGGTCTCCGTGACTGTACTCTCCTTTGGTTCGAATCTTACCTATCTCACCACACCTTCAGTGTCACTTACAGCTCTACCTCCTCCTCTCCTTCTCTTCTTACTGTCGAGGTCCCCCAAGGTTCTGTCCTTGGACCTCTCTTATTCTCGATCTACACCTCTTCCTTGGGTCAGCTGATAGCTTTCCATGGTTTCCAATACCATTTCTATACTGATGAGACACAAATCTATCTCTCTACTCCTCAGCTCACCCCATCAGTTTCCTCACGTATCACCGATTTACTAACAGACATATCAGACTGGATGTCACACGACTTCCTAAACCTCAATCTATCCAAATCTGAGCTCATAATATTTCCTCCGCCACGTGCCTCTTCCCCTGATTTCTCAGTCAGGATCAATAGCACCACCATCAACCCATCCCCGCATGCCAGGGTGCTAGGTGTAACCCTGGATTCTGAACTATGATTTCAGGCCACATCCAATCCTTGTCCAAATCATGTCGCCTCAACCTCCGCAACATCTCCAGAATATGCCCTTTTTTAACCAATGATACCACAAAGCTCTTAATTCACTCCCTGGGTATCTCTCGCCTCGACTACTGCAACTCCCTCCTCATTGGCTTACCCCCTCCAGTCCATCATGAAGGTTATCCCCCCTTCAGTCCAGTCCATCATGAATACTGCTGCCAGGCTCATTCACCTTATCAACCATTCAGTGTCTGCTACCCCTCTCTGCCAATCCCTCCACTGCCTTCCACTCGTCCAACAAATAAAATTCTAAATACTAACAACTTACAAAGCCATCCAGCTACATCACTAACCTGGTCTCAAAATATCTACCAGACCGCTCTCTTCAATTCTCTCAAGACCTTCTGCTCTGTAGTTCCCGTGTCGCCTCCTTCCATGCTCGCCTCTAGGACTTCTCCCGAGCTTCTCCCATCCTATGGAACTCCCTACCCCAATCTGTCCGACTATCTCCTAATCTATCCACCTGTAGACAATCCCTGAATACCTTTCTATTTAAAGAAGCCTATCCTGCTTCTAACTAGTAAACTGCCTTTTTATTTTCTCCATCAGCTCATCCCCCCACAACTATTATCTTTTCTATCACTCAACCCTTCATCCTAGATTGTAAGCTCTAATGAGCAGGGCCCTCTGTTTCCTCTTGTACCGAATTGTATTGTAACTGTAATGTCTACCTTCATTTTGTAAAGTGCTGCGCAAACTGTTGGCGCTATATAAATCCTGTATAATAATAATAAATAATAATAATAAGGGCCCCCACCCCCAGCTGTGCTGACATGGAGCGGTCAGGAAAGATTATGTTTAACCACCTGAGCTCTGGAAGGTTTTACCCCATTCAAGACCAGGCCATTTTTTTATTGAGCTACTTTAACTGGTAATTGCACAGTCATGCAACACTTTACCCAAATTAAAAAATTTTAACTTTTCCACACAAATAGAGCTTTCTTTTGGTGGCATTTGATCACAATGTTTTTTTGTTTTTTTGTTTTGTTTTTATAAAAAAAAACAATATTAATTAATAATAATTAATATTAATTTTCTTACTTTCTGCTATAAAACATATCAAATCAAAATTCTTAATAAATTTAAGCCAAAATGTATTCTGCTACATGTCTTTGATAAAACAAAATCCCAGAAAATGTATATTTAGTTTGTTTGGAAATTATAGCACCTACAAACTATGGTATTTATAATGGAATTTTTATTTAGTTATTTTTTTTTATATTAGTAATGGTAGTGATCATCGACTTATAATGGGACTCTGACACTAACTAACACTGGGTGGGAACTGACTAACTGACCAGGGCTGGTGCTAGACTATTTTGTGCCCAAGGCAAGACCAGCTACTTGCGCCCCCCACCACACAAAAATAAATAAATAAATACATTTAAAAACAGTAGAAAACATTAACAAAACATGCACCTGCTAAATTTCTTTTAATTTTCAAAAATAAGTCAAAAGATGCCACCAGGACCAATATTAAAGACAAAATCAGTGTCACGGACGGACTGTATCTGTGGCTGGCAGTGGCAGGGTGACAGTTGGAGTGAGTAGAGGATGAAGGATCCACACTCTGACAGATCCCAGGATGGAAATCCCCAGACACTGGGGGGTGATAAAACGCTGTGACAACAGGCGGCTGAACTGAGCGATCCCACACAGTGACAGATCCGACACAACACACCACCGCCAACACTGACACAGATCAGCAGGCCCAACAGGCACTAGAAGAGCAGGCTCTGGGATCGTGATGATGTCATCACTCACTGATACATTGCACATGTGATGGATGGCCGGCTGGGTCATACTCACACAGGCACGAGACATCAGAGTCAGACATTACCTTCCTCCACAGGCACAGCTCTGCCTCTGCTAATGAATGGGAAGAGAAGGGCTGGAACTCCACAGTGATCAGCAGTCACCAGCCGGCTTGCAGTAATGGACTGAGTCTAAGAGGAACACTGGAAAGAGCAGCAGCTCAGCTGCTACACTGCCCCAGACACCCGGCATATTCCTCTGTCCTTTCTTCCTCCCCTCTGACACCCCTCCTCTCAGCTGAAGGATCATTCATGATGTGGCGGCGTCCCACACAGAGTGAGTGACGGCCTGTGCTGCTGCCAGGCACCCCTAGGTGGCAGTGCCACCTAGTATGCCTAGTGGAAGCTCCGACCCTGCCAGTGACACTAATACAGCGATCTGTAATAATACTATACACTGTCACTGTACTAATGACACTGGAAGGGAAGGGGTTAACATCTTGGAATAATCAAGGGGTTAAATGTGTGACTAACAAGTGTTAATGTGTATTATGTGCTGACTGACTAAAATGTATTTATTTATTTCAGGTACTTTTATAGCGCTGTCAATTTACGCAGCACTTTATATATATATTGTACATTCACATTAGTCCCTAACCCTCAAGGGGCGTACAATCTAAGGTCCCTAACTTACCTTCATACATACACATACTAGGGACAATTTTGACAGAAGCCAATTAACCTACCAGCATGTCTTTGGAGTGCGGGAGGAAACTGGCTTACCCGGACACAGGGAGAACATGCAAACTCCAGGCAGGTGGTGCTGTGGCTGGGATTTGAATCAACGACCCTAGTCTTGCCAGATGGAAGTGCTAACCATTTAGCCACTGGTTTCTCTCTCTCCCCCCTCTCCCTCTCTCTCCCCCTCTCCCTCTCTCTCCCCCTCTCTCTCTCCCCCCTCCCCCCTCTCTCTCTCCCCCCTCCCCCCTCTCTCTCCCCCCCTCTCTCTCTCCCCCCTCTCTCTCTCCCCCTCCCCCCTCTCTCTCCCCCCCTCTCTCTCTCCCCCCTCTCTCTCCCCCTCTCCCCCCCTTCTCTCTCCCCCTCTCTCTCTCCCCCTCTCTCTCTCCCCCTCTCCCCCCCCCTCTCCCCTCTCCCCCTCTCTCTCCCCCTCTCCCCCTCTCTCCTCCCCCTCTCCCCCCCTCCCTCTCTCCCCTCCCCCTCCCCTCCTCTCTCCCCTCCCCCTCTCCCCCCCTCCTCTCCCCCCCTCCTCTCTCCCCCCCCCTCTCCCCTCCCCCTCTCCCCCCCTCCTCTCCCCCCCTCCTCTCCTCCCCCTCTCTCCTCCCCCTCTCCCCCCCCCTCTCCCCTCCCCCTCTCCCCCTCTCTCCTCCCCCTCTCTCCTCCCCCCTCCCCCTCTCCCCCTCTCTCCTCCCCCCTCCCCCTCTCCCCCTCTCCCCCTCTCTCCTCCCCCTCTCCCCCTCTCTCCTCCCCCTCTCCCCTCCCCCTCCCGTCCCCCCTCCCCCCTCTCTCTCCCCCTCCCCCTCCCGTCCCCCCTCCCCCCTCTCTCTCCCCCTCCCCCTCCTCCTCCCCCCCTCCCCCCTCTCTCTCCCCCTCCCCCTACTCCTCCCCCCCCTCTCTCTCTCTCTCCCCCTCCCCCCCTCTCTCTCTCTCCCCCGCCCCCCCCTCTCTCTCTCTCTCTCTCCCCCTCCCCCCTCTCTCTCTCCCCCGCCCCCCCTCCCTCTCTCTCTCTCTCTCTCTCTCTCTCTCCCCCCTCCCCCCCCCTCTCTCTCTCCCCCTCCCCCCCTCTCCCCCCCCCCCCTCTCTCTCTCCCCCCTCTCTCCCCTCTCTCTCTCTCCCCCCTCTCTCTCTAAAATTGTAGTATTTCAAATATATGTTAATATATTTGGGAAGCATATTTTTAACTGGAGTACCCAGAGGAAACCCATGCAGGCACAGCAAGAACATGCAAACTCCAGGCAGGTGATGCCATGGTTGGGATTCAAACCAACAACCCTAATGCTGCCAGGCAGAAGTGCTAACCATTTAGCCAACTGTGCTGGGAGAAGAAACAAAGAGATTGTTCCCTCTATACCCTGTGTTGTTTGTCAGCACAGAGCTCTAGGCTGTGATTGGGCACAGCCGGTAAGCAGGTTCCAGCCATGAATTAGTTGGCAGGCAGGGGCACATGCCCTGAACCTGGAACTCAAACAGGCACTGGGCCATTACATCACTACATTGCCCTATAGTGATGTAGTGACCAGTAGGGACAGGGTGGCAGAACAGAAACATGACGGCAGTAAAAGACATAGTCCATCAAGTCTGTCCCTTTTTCTGATTTATTTTTTTTTATAGTATAGTATAGATCTATCCCAAGAATTAAATTCACTTAAAGTAAATCTTTCATCTTGCAGCCATAAAAGGCTATTTGATTTTTCTTACTTTTGATATGTTTGGCATTTCTTGGTTAATGGAGACACCGGTGATATAAACAAGACCTCACAGTGGTCCCCTGGGAAGACTACGTCACCAGTGTCTTTTACCTCAGGTTCACACCCAGGGGCGGACTGACAACTCATGGGGCCCCCAGGCAATAGGGGGATCATGGGGCCCCTGTGTCCTTGCCCAAACTCAAAAAAGCCTATGAAAAAGGTACCAGGGGCATCTCATGGGGCCCCCTACTGACCCCCGGCCCTCGGGCAGTGCCCGAGTTTCCAAATGGTCAGTCCGCCCCTGGCTGTGCCTGTAGGGCCGCCTGTCCGCAATACAGTGCAGCAAGGTGGTCCTACAGAGGTTAATGTTTCTTCTAATGATGGGGAGGGGGGAGTGATGTTCTCACGAAACGCGTTGGTTATTTTTATAACTTACCAACAATTACAATGATTTTGGTCTCTTTCATCTGTTTTTGGTCCGGCTCTCCTTCCTGCGTGTCTATGGTTTGAGCTGTATGTATGACTTTATCAGCCTAGATCTGGTGATACGCTGATCATGTTGACCTGCAGTTTTCACCAAGGGCGATTTCTTTTTTTTTTAATTGGATGCTCAGCTTGAATTTTACAGATGATTCACAGGTTTATTAGACAAGTTGTTCTGCATATAAAAGACACTTTCCATCATATAACAGCGGTAAGGGTTCGCCGTGATAGTACATCATGCTTTGTGATTATATTTTCACTTGCTCTCCTTCAAGTCATACTTTCAAAGCCAAAATCCTATATAAATACACATCATCTTAATTTGGAAGACAGTGTAGAACATTAGCGAAAACACTTGTTGCCTTGGTAACTGGCGTTTGATTTGTAGTCGGAGTTACCGTCTCAGAAACAATATAATTCATAGAGAAAGCCTTAAAAGATAACTAGGGAAAATTGCATCAATATACACTACCTATTGACCAATAAATATTCTATAACAATACAATAGCAGTAGAATATTGTAAGGCAGCGCATTATCTGTTTAAAGAAAGCACAAGACATTTTTCCTAAGGCTAGGTTTAGACGTGCGCTTGGCAGCAGTAAAAATCGCAGTTTGGCCACATTTTTAGCGCCCTCAACTGCCCCCATTAGGCTGCAAATAGCACTAGATGGGGGTGTTTGCATAACGCGGTCATGATGCTTCGCACCTAAGTAAAACCATTCGACCGTCAGAGGCGTCCCTAGGGTTGGTGTCACCCGGTGCGGTAACACTTGGTGACACCCCCTCTGACAATCCACGCAGAATGGATCGGATCTGCGGATTGTGCATAATGGATCGGACTCTGATCCATTATGCTCCCCAGTTCGCATATCGGATCCATCCTGCGGGGATCATCGGCTTTCTTTACAACTTACCTTTTTCGTGGAGCGGGTGCAGTGTCACCCCATATAGGTTGCATGCTGATGATCCCCGCAGGATGGTTCGGATCTGCGGATTGAGCATAATGGATCCGATCGATTACGTTCCCCAGTCCACAGATCTGATCCATCCTGCGGGGATCATCGGCTTTCTTTACAACTTACCTTTTATATATATCTCCTAGATTGTAAGCTCGAAAGAGCAGGGCCCTCAATTCCCTCATGTTTTGCATTGTATTGGTATTGTTCTGTCACATGTTCTGTCCCCCTTTGTAATGTACAGCGCTGAGCGAACTATTGGCGCTTTATAAATACTGTATAATAATAATATATACCCCAATCCATCAGACTGTCACCTACCCTCCTCACCTTTAGGTGCACTCTGAAAACCTCTCTTCAGGGAAGCCTACCCCACCCTCACCTAATTACTGAACTCCTCCACTCTTCCTACCACTCCATCCCCCACAGCTATTTCCTCCTGTGCCACCATCCCCTCCCTCCTAGATTGTAAGCTCCAAGGAGCAGGGCCCTCGAACTCATGTATTGAATCGTATTGTTACTGTATTGTCTCCCATTATAATGTACAGCGCTGAGCGAACTGTTGGTGCTATATAAATACTGTATAATAATATTAATAATTTTATATATATATATATATATATATTGCATGTTGAAATGCATTTTTATTTCAGAATATATGAAAAATATTTTTAAAAATACATTTCAAATATACTGTATATCTTTAAAAATACAAATCTACATTTTTGGAATGCATTTACAAATATATGTAAAAATATATGTTAAAATGACTTTATGTTAAACAAAATATGAAGAATATACTTTTAAAAAATATATTTTTAAAAATATATATTTTTTAAAATATATTCTTCAGATTTTTACAAAAATATGTAAAAAAAAAATGTTAAAATGATTTTTTTATGTTAAAAAAATCTGAAGAATATACTTTAAAAAAATATATTTTTAAAAATATATATATTTTTAAATATATTCTTCAGATTTTTTTTAACATATAAAAAAGTCATTTTAATATATTTTTTTACATATTTTTGTAAAAATGCATTCCAAAAATGTAGATTTGTATTTTTAAAGACACACAGTATATTTGAAATGTAATTTTATAAATATTTTTCATATATTCTGAAATTTCAACATGCAATATATATATATATATATATATATATATATATATATATATATATATATATATATATATATATATATATACCGTATTTTCCGGCGTATAAGACGACTGGGCATATAAGACGACCCCCTACTTTTCCTGTTAAAATATAGGGTTTGAGCTATACTCGCCGTATAAGACTACCCCTCTTCCAACGCACACCAAATAAAAATGAAAAAACATCAGATTTGATTTCAATATGGTATGCTATTTCAGTATGTTATTCCAATGATGGGGTGCTATTCCTCCCACTGACACCAATGATGGGGCACGATTCCTCCCACTGATACCAATGATGAGGCACTATTCCTCCCACTGACACCAATGATGGGGCACTATTCCTCCCACTGATACCAATGATGGGACACTATTCCTCCCACTGACACCAATGATGGTGCCCCATCATAAGTGTCAGTGGGAGGAATAGTGTCCCATCATTAGTGTCAGTGCGAGGAATAGTGTCCCATCATTAGTGTCAGTGGGAGGAATAGTGCTCCATCATTGGTGTCAGTGGGAGGAATAGTGCTCCATCATTGGTGTCAGTGGGAGGAATAGTGCTCCATCATTGGTGTCAGTGGGAGGAATAGCACCTCATCATTGGTGTCAGTGGGAGGAATAGCGCCCCATCATTGGTATCAGTGGCAGGAATTGCGCCCCATCATTGGTGTCAGTGGGCAGGAATTGCGCCCCATCATTGGTGTCAGTGGGAGGAATAGCGCCCCATCATTAGTGTCAGTGGGAGGAATTGCGCCCCATCATTAGTGTCAGTGGGAGGAATTGCGCCCCATCATTGGTGTCAGTGGGAGGAATAGTGCCCCATCATTGGTGTCAGTGGGAGGAATAGCGCCCCATCATTAGTGTCAGTGGGAGGAATTGTGCCCCATCATTGGTGTCAGTGGGAGGAATAGTGCCCCATCATTGGTATCAGTGGGGAGAATAGTGCCCCATCATTGGTGTCAGTGGGGAGGAGGAAAAGTGCCCCATCGTTGGTGTCAGTGGGGAGAATAGTGCCCCATCATTGGTGTCAGTGGGGAGGAGGAAAAGTGCCCCATCGTTGGTGTCAGTGGGAGAATAGTGCCCCATCATTGGTGTCAGTGGGGAGAATAGTGCCCCATCGTTGGTGTCAGTGTGGAGGAGGAATAGTGCCCCATCATTGGTGTCCCTGGGGAGAATAGTGCCCCATCGTTGGTGTCAGTGTGGAGGAGGAATAGTGCCCCATCATTGGTGTCAGTGGGGAGAATAGTGCCCCATCGTTGGTGTCAGTGTGGAGGAGGAATAGTGCCCCATCGTTAGTGTCAGTGGGGGAGAGGAGCGGCTGCTCCTTCTTTCCGTTCGGCCGCTTTATTTTCGTGGGGCTGCTCGGCTCCGCCTCCTCACCAGTGATTGGTCGCCTGTGTGCCTTTCCAGTGCTGGCGACCAATCACCGGTGAGGAGGCGGAGCCGAGCGGCTGCGCGATCATCGAGAGGCCGAATTGAAAGAAGGAGCAGCCGCGCTTCCTGGACCGGATCGTCGTGGGACCGGGACCGGAGCCAGGTAAGGTACAGCAGCCCCTCTGCCCACCCCTGTACTTAGTGTCCGTAGGAGGAGGAGGGGGGGCGACACCGCGCCACCCCTCAAAAAAGTGCCGTCCTGACACCGGCTCGCCGTATACCGGCGTATAAGACGACCCCCGACTTTTCATCAGATTTTTATGGGTTGAAAAGTCGTCTTATACGCCGGAAAATACGGTATATATATATATATATATATATATTTATTTATTGAAATATATTTTGAAATATATTGAATATGGCCAAAATTGTAGCATTTCAAATATATGTCAATATATTTGGGAAGAATATTTTTTAAATGTATATTTCAAATATATCTTTCTTCCATGTGGGTTAACACAAGACCGTTTAGTGGTAAATGAACTCAATGTATTGGTACGGGTTAGAATAAATGGTGGTTTGAGTAAAAACGAACAGAATATAATGTGTAGTAATGTGCATAGTAATACTAAAACTAGTCAAGAGTGCAGTCTAGGAGAATGGCTAGGACACGGTGCAATTCCTCTTGAGAGGTGCCTCTTAGCATGAGCAATAGGTGAAGGTCTCTGTGTGGCAGCTATAAAAGGGACAGTCCTTAGTCCTAGCTCTTCAGCCGGCTAGCACTGGAGCCCAATTGTACTGTTGGTGCCGTGGAGTCCCAGTGAAACCTGCAGACAGCAATAAGGCTACTGGATGGATGGAAGGCCAGTTCCTAAAGAGCTTAGTCTGTCTAGCAGCAGATAAATCCCCACAGCAGCAGTTCACCAGTCACATCCGGTCACACACAGCGATTAGTTCATTCTCTACTCTGAACCCAGGTGACTCTGGCTCTCGGCACACCTGGACCCAGCACTCTGGATCCCGTACAGGCCGCTATGCAGCAGTGGTAGTGCACACTGGACAGCGATGTGCACGCACCTGGCTATGCTTAAGTCCTCATGCATGCTGGACATTTTTACAGCGGCTGTTTTTGGCTTTTGACTTTTTTTCTACAGCCAGTAAACCCCCCAGCATGTTATCCTATGTGTCCATGCACACATAGTCTGTAATCGACGTTTTTTGGCTGGGACGTTTTTTGGCTGGAAAAAAAAAAACAGAACTAACGGGTTTTTAGAGGAGGAGTTTTTTAGCTGTAAAAATGCTCTAATGTGTGGTAAAACGCCCTAATTTGGCGTTTTTGGATTTTTGTTATACCCAAAAAATTACATTTGGTAAAAAAAAACGCTAAAAACACTGCTAAACACTAAAGCAAAAACACTTAAAAACTCACATTTTTAACATGACTTTACACAGCTAACGTTACCAGCAAGGGCGGACTGACCATTTGGAAACTCGGGCACTGCCCAAGGGCCCGGGGTCAGTAGGGGGCCCCATGAGATGCCCCTGGTACCTTTTTCATAGGCTTTGTTGAGTTTGGGCAAGGACACAGGGGCCCCATGATCCCCTATTGCCCCATGAGTTGTCAGTCCTGGGGGCCCCATGAGTTGTCAGTCCGCCCCTGATCTCGCCCATATTTTTTGTAGGAAATCAGTACTAGTCAGTGATATGTTTATATTTCGAAATTGTTTTGTTTTCAAATTTGATTCAAATTCAATTTGAAATGAATTTGATTTGAGGAAATTTTGTTTCATTATTTCAGAATCATTTAAATTAATTACCGTTGTAATTCAGAAATTTGGTTACATCTGAATCTCTGCATAACCAGGAGGATTTATTTAGCACCAGGGGCGGACTGACCATTTGGAAACTCGGGCACTGCCCGAGGGCCCGGGGTCAGTAGGGGGCCCCATGAGATGCCCCTGGTACCTTTTTCATAGGCTTTTTTGAGTTTGGGCAAGGACACAGGGGCCCCATGATCCCCTATTGCCCGGGGGCCCCATGAGTTGTCAGTCCGCCCCTGGTTACAAGCATTATCAAAACGCCAAGTGTGCATGAGGACTAAATGTTTCAAGGGAGAACCCTCTTCCTCAAAGCTGTTTCCAAGCATATAAGATATATTTTTTTAGCCACCGATTTTTTTTTTTATACACATATCCTAAAATCTGAATGTTTGGCTGTTAAAATTACTCAAAACCCCAGAATGTTAAATATTTTCTGAACACAGAGACCCTGCAGAATAAAAAAAAGATAGCTGCAAATTTTTTTTTTACGTTCACAATATTTGTGCAACTGTTTATCACATCTAGATTTTAAGAAAAAAATAACAATGCTAGAATGAATTTTAATGCACACAAACACTATTTCATCCCAATTTTTGTACAAAATAAAAGATGTTGTGGAGAGTAAATAGCTGCCAAATTTGTCGAGCCTCAATACTGCACGCGCCTGCAAAATAGCAGAAAATTACAGTACTCAGAAATCATCAACAGCAAACCCTTTAAATACCTTTACAGCTCATCAATATAGAGCTGACTATAAACTGAGGAACCGCAAATTATTGCTCTCACTTTAGCAATCACGGCAATATACAACATACGTGTCTCAATTGTTTAAATACATGCATGCATTTTACATGGTCACCACTTTTATTCGTGTGTGGGCACGGGGTCAACAGGAGTGGCTTTCAATTTTTTTTTTTATTATTATATTTTAATTTTTAAACACTTTTTTGCACTTAACAGGCACTTTTTATGTGGACATCAAGGGGTCTACTGGAGTATAAACACACCCTCCTGCAATGTTATTAGCTTGCTTATTGGCAATTAAACGTAATAGGTGGACTTGTTTTGACCAACAGGAATGCCTGGTTAGGAGGAGGAGGAGGAGGCAAGATCAAGCTTCACTTCTACAGGAAAATGAAAAAAAAAAAAATTCCAACTAACAAGCTATACAAAAAGATGGCAACCACCCCAATTTATAACTAGCCTTTGCAGTAGAAGGGTTTTGCACATGACAAACAAAATATTTCCCAGCACATTTACCAGCTAGCTTGCAAAAAAAAAATTGACTCTGTCTAACAAATCATGTTAAAAACAGAGGGTTTAATTGCACACATTTGCAAACACACTGCTCAAACAATTAAAGAAACACTTTTTAATCAGCGTAAAGCATCAAGTCAGTGAAACTCCTGGGATATTGATCTGGTCAGGTAAGTAGCAGAGGGGGTTGTTAATCAGTTTCAGCTGCTTTGGTGTTATTGAAATTAACAACAGGTGCACTAGATGGGCAACACTGAGACGAAACCCAAAACAGGAATGGTTTTACAAGTAGAGGCCACTGGCATTTTTTTCTCTACTCATCTTTTCTGACTGTTTTTCACTAGTTGTGACTAGGGTCAGTGTCACTACTGGTAGCATAAGGCCATACCTGGACCCTACAGAGGTTGCACAGGTAGTCCCACTCCTCCAGGATGGCACATCAATACGTGCCATTGCCAGAAGGTTTGCTGTGTCTCCCAGCAGTCTCCAGAGCATGGAGCAGATTCCAGGAGGCAGGCAGTTACTCTAGGAGAGCTTGACAGGGCTAAATAAGGTCCTTAACCCATCAGTAGAACCGGTATTTGCTCCTTTGTGCAAGGAGGAACAGGATGAGCACTGCCAGAGCCCTACAAAATGACCTCCAACAGGCAACTGGTGTGAATGTCTCTGACCAAACAATCAGAAACAGACTTCCTGAGGGTGGCCTGAGGGCCCGATGTCCTCTAGTGGGCCCTGTGCTCACTGCCCAGCACCATAGAGCTCGATTGGCATCTGCCATTGAACACCAGAATTGGCAGGTCCATCACTGGCGCCCTGTGCTTTTCACAGATGAGAGCAGGTTCACCCTGAGCACATGTGACAGACATGAAAGGGTCTGGAGAAGCCGTGGAGAACACTATGCATGACCGTTTTAGTGGTGGGACATTGATTGTCTGTGGAGGCATATCCATGAAGGGATGCACAGACCTCTACAGGCTAGACAATGGCACCCTGACTACCATTAGGTATCGGGATTAAATCTTTGGACATATTGTCAGATCCTACTCTGGTGCAGTGGGCCCTGAGTTCCTCCTAATGCATGACAATGCCCAGCCTCATGTGGCGAGAGTATGCAGGCAGTTCCTGGAGAATGAAAGAATTGATACCATTGAATGGCCCCCACGTTTGACTGACCTAAATCCAATAGAACACCTCTGTGATATCATGTTTCAGTCCATCCGACATCGCCAGGTTGCATCCTGGAGCTCAGTGATGCTCTGGTCCACATCTGGAAGGAAATACCCCAAGACACCATCCGTCGTCTCATTTGGAGCATGCCCTGTTGTTGTCAAGCATCCATACAAGCACATGGGGGCCATACAAACTACTGACTACCATTCTGAGTTGGTGCAATGACATTTCAGCAAAATAGACTCGCCTGCTGCATTATTTTTTCACTTTGGTTTTCAGAGTGTCCTTGAATTCAGTCCTCTGTAGGTTGATAATTTTCATTTCCATCAAACGATGGGGCGTCCTTATGTTCCTAACACATTACCCCATCCATATCAGTATAGATATCCAGCATGAGATATTTCTGATGTGTTTTCAAAGTGTTCCTTTAATTTTTTTTAACAATGTATATGTGGATGTCACAGTACCTCGTCAAGGCTCATCTGTATACTGTGGTCCCAACTCTACACTTGAGAATTTCCAAATTGGTCCATATATCGCAGTGGATATAATAAGGGCAGGTTAGGACACACTAGATGCCCATCAAGAGCACTGTCATGGTCAGGTATCAGGTTCAGGGACCAGTAGCTATTTAAATAGAGGGTTCCCACTGACCAGCTGGATAAGTGCAAAAGCAGGTCACTCTGGTGGATGACATGGGCCCACCTCAGGTGCAGGGTCTAAGCACTAACCGGGGTTCTCCAGATCATCTGATGGTGGAGATGGGTATTGCTAAGTAATTAATACCAGGTTATGGTCCTCAGGATCACCCCACAAGTAGATGAGCAACCCAGAGTCCAGTAGCAGACATAGCAGGTAGAGATAAAAGGAGCATAGTCAGTAAATCAGTAAACAAGCCAACGGTCGGTAACAAGTGGTCACAGGTTGGTATTAAGCAGAAGCATAGTCAAGGAGCAAACCAAAGGTCTGTGCCAAATGGTAGTGGAGATACAGACAGTAGCAGGAGTGACAAGAGCAAGATATTGGATGGGGAGAGCACAATAACCTGGCATACAAGAAGTGCAAAGGCATGGCTAAAATAGAAAGTTCATGGGAAGAGCAAAGGGTTCAAGGGAAACATGGTTCAAGGTAAGATCATTCAAGGAATTGTCCAGAATCCCAGGTGGCTCAGCAAGAAGACACATCACCAGACACAGCAGAGGTTGCAGGTTCAGACCTGGGTCCTGACAAGCACAATGGCAGCTTAAGGCATCCAATGTTTTCCCATGCCAAATCTAGCAAACAAGCTACACAAAAAGCTACCCTCCAGGCAAACCTGCCCTTAATTTATTCCACTATATATTGTATACTCCAGTTTGGAGACTCTCAAGTGTAGAATTGGGACCACAGTGTACAGAGGAGCCTTGATGAGGCCCTGCGGCATCCATGTGTATTTGCAAATGTGTGCAATTAAACCCTCTGTTTTTAGTGACTGGTTAGACAGGGCCAATTGTGTTTTTGCAGGCTAATATATAATGTGATATAATTCCAGCTGCCTTTCTCTCTATTATTATTATACAGTATTTATATAGCGTCAACAGTTCGCTCAGCGCTGTACATTACAATGGGGGACAATACATGAAACAGTACAATAACAATACAGTGTGATATACGAGGGGTTCGAGGGCCCTGCTCCTTGAAGCTTACAATCTAGGAGGGAGGGGATAGTGGTACGGGAGGAAAAGCTGTGGGGGATGGAGTGGTAGGAAGAGTGGAGGAGATCGGCAGTTAGCAGAGGGTGAGGTAGGCTTCCCTGAAGAGGTGGATTTTTAAGGTGCGCCTAAAGGAGAGGAGAGTGGGTGATAGTCTGATGGATTGGGGTAGGGAGTTCCAGAGGATGGGTGATGCCCTGGAGAAGTCTGGGAAGCGGGCATGGAGGAGGAGATCAGGGAACTAGAGAAAAGGAGGTCTTGTGAAGAGCGGAGAGTGTGTTTTGGGTGGCATTTGGATATTAGGTCGGTGATGTAGTTTGGGGCAGAATTATGGACAGCTTTGTACTTTAGTGTTAGTCTGAATTTGATCCGTTGGGCAATCGGAAGAAAGTGGAGGGATTGGTTCACAATACTGTCCTGTTTTCCTGAAGATGGTGACAAGAAATAACCAGGCATGGAGTGGCATGGGTGCCTTGTAGGAGATCTACTGTGCGACTCAGGTCACATCAGGAATTGGTTCTCTAGGGATTGGTTCACAATACTAAGATGCAATTTCTATGCAATTTTCAGTGCAATTACGTAGCGCGATTTTGATACAACTTTAGATGTGGTTAGCATATTCTATGGCGCCAAATCGCACTGAAATCACACCAAAGCAGCACAAGAACCTCAGGAACCTTTTTCAAGGTGATGTGAACAGGTCCCACTGAAAATAATGCTTTTTCTGTCAGGGAAATCGTATTTGCATGAAGATGTGGGCATGCTCCTAATAATTCTCGAGTGACAACTAGACGTGCCCCCACAAATCTGCGCACGTGTGCATGCACATTAGTGTGAATACTTGGCGCTCACTTACCTATTTAAAGTGGCTCCAGAGACTAGAAGATTGCTGAGTGGTCATCAGCGTCTACTGTTTGTGACCTGATCCTCTACTATCCGGCTTGTCTTGATACCTCGTTTATGACTCTAGCTTGTGACCTGACCCTGTCTTCTTTCCTGCTCCACCAATACTGACCCCGGCCTGGCTCTGACTCTGTCTTGGTTTCTGATTCTGCACCTCCACTGTTTGGCTGATATGGACTCCTGCGTGCCTGACTACCTGAGATCCTGCATCTGCTTGCTGCTGTGTCCTCTCATTGATCAACTCATCGATCCGCCGTCTGTTCAGCACATGCTGTAAGGTTCTTCTGGCCAGGATCTCCTACAAGGCACCCATGCCACTCCATGCCCGATTATATCCTGTCACCATCTTCAGGAAAACAGGACAGGAGATGTAAGGGAGAGCCCTCTCGTCAGCTCGACCTCAACCAGATATGTGACAATTTCGTTTGTCATGCAATTCTGTGCGACTCAGGTCACATCAGAAATCGCATCAGTGTCAACCAACACCAAATTCCCCCAAATTGTTTTGACATGCAGTCGTGTCTGAAGATATCCTCTGCTTATGCATGTGTTCACCTGAGGCTTACTTTCGATTGCGCGAATGTGCAACAGGTTGACTCCAAGTGTAATTTTGATGCATTGACATGCAGCTCTGCACACTAGGCCCAACTGAACCACATCCACAGTGGATATAAAAAGTCTACACACCCCTGTTAAAATGTCAGGTTTCTGTGATGTAAAAAAAATGACACAAAGATAAATCATTTCAGAACTTTTTCCACCTTTAATGTGACCTATAAACTGTACAACTCGGTTGAACAACAAACTGAAATCATAGGTGGAGGGAAGTAAAAATAAAAAACAAAAATAGTTTGGTTGCATAAGTGTGCACACCCTTACACTAATACTTTGTTAAAGCACCTGTTGATGTGATTCCAGCACTCAGTCTTTTTGGATATGAGTCTATCAGCATGGCACATCCTGACTTGGCAATATTTGCCCGCTCTTCCTTGCAAAAACACTCCAAATCTGTCATATTGTGAGGGCATCTCCTGTGCACAGCCCTCTTCAGATCACCCCACAGATTTTCGATCGGATTCAGGTCTGGGCTCTGGCTGGGCCATTCCAAATCTTTAATCTTCTTTTGGTGAAGCCATTCCTTTGTTGATTTGGATGTATACTTTGGGTCGTTGTCATGCTGAAAGATGAAGTTCCTCATCATGTTCAGCTTTCTAGAAGAAGCCTGAAAGTTTTGTGCCAATATTGACTGGTATTTGGAACTGTTCATAATTCCCTCTACCTTGACTAATGCTCCAGTTCCAGCTGAAGAAAAACAGACGCAAAGCATAATGCTGCCACCACCATGCTTCACTGTGGGTATGGTGTTCTTTTGGGGATGTGCAGTGTTGCTTTTGCGTCAAACATATCTTTTGGAATTATGGTCAAAAAGTTCAACCTTGGTTTCATCAGACCACAACACATTTCCCACATGCTTTTGGGAGACTTTTGCAAAATTTAGCCGGGCTTGTATGTTTTTCATCATAAGAAAAGGTTTCCATCTTGCCACTCTACCCCATAGCCCAGAAATATGAAGAGTACGGGAGATTGTTGTCACATGTACCACACAGCCAGTACTTGCCAGATATTCCTGCAGCTCCTTTAATGTTGCTGTAGGCCTCTTGGCAGCCTCCAAGACCTCTTTTCTTCTCGTCTTTTCAGCAATTTTGGAGGGACGTCCAGTTCTTGGTAATGTCCCTGTTGCGGCATATTATCTCCACTTGATGATGACGGTCTTCACTGTGTTCCATGGTATATCTAATGCCTTGGAAATTCTTTTGTACCCTTCTCCTGACTGATACCTTTTAACAATGAGATCCCTCTGATGCTTTGGAAGCTCTCTGCGGACCATGGCTTTTGCTGTAGGATGCGACTCAGAAAATGTCAGGAAATACCTACTAGAACAGCTGAACTTTATTTGGGGTTAATCAGAGGCACTTTAAATGATGGCAGGTGTGTACTGACTCCTATTTAACATGATTTTGAATGTGGTTGATTAATTCTGAACACAGTTACATCCCCCGTTATAAGAGGGTGTGCACACTTATGCAACCACATTATTTTAGTTTTTTTGTTTATTTCCTACCTAAAAGATTTCAGTTTGTTCTTCAATTGAGTTGTACAGTTTATAAGATGCATTAAAGGTGGTAAAAGTTCTGATATTATTTACCTTTTTCTCATTTTGTTACATCACAGAAACCTGACATTTTAACAGGGGTGTGTAGACTTTTTTATCCGCTGTACTTATTACTATAATGCGATCAGGCTTTATATACATTGTTTTATTTTTTTTAAACACTGTGCGGCTGCAAGTGTTAAAATACATTTTTCTGCAGAGAGTTGGATTGTTGCTCTCACACACACTGCAGTGGCCTGGGTCTCTAGTGGTCCAACACAAACTATTGTGCACTGCTCTCTTGGTTGAGCGTGAGTGCAGCGGTCTATTTCTCCAGAGTGCTACAGCAAAAGGTATTTAAATCCTTGCTGTGGCCCACAGAACCACAAGCGTGTTTATTACTGTGTATGCAGCTTGACTGCATTACAGTGATGAAAAAAGAAGGCTCAACTGCTCTTTAAAACACATGTAGGAATGTTGTTTAAGATACAGAACCATTCATTTCAGGAAAAGATATACTTGCTTGAAACAAGATCAAAGATGGATCAAGAGGAATGTTTTAATAACACACTGTAACAAACTCTTCATACTCTGTACCCTATGGGGGTGCTGCAGTCAACAGCAACTCCGTACAAGCAGAAAATGATGAAAAGTCCAGCACTCTACAAGTAGCTTGGTTACAGTCAACAGCCTTATGCAGGCCATAGATGGGTCGAAAATCGGCCGATTTTTCGGCTGAAAAAAAAAAAAAACGGCCGATTTTCACACCGTTAATGGGTTAATTGGTCAGCCTTTTTTCTGGATTTTGGCACATTTTTTTAATCGGTAAAGTTGGAAAAAAATTGTCCGATTTTGCCGATCGGCCGATTTTCGCGGCAATGATGGGCAAATCAGTGAAGAAGAAGAATTCCAGTTGTTATTGAAGAAGAAGAAGAAGAAGGAGAAGAATTCCAGCCGCTATTGAAGAAGAAGAAGAAGAAGAATTCCAGTCGCTATTGAAGAAGAAGAATTCCAGCCGCTATTGAAGTAGAAGAATTCCAGTTGCTATTGAAGAAGAAGAAGAAGAAGAATTCCAGTCGCTATTGAAGTAGAAGAAGAAGGAGAAGAATTCCAGTCGCTATTGAAGTAGAAGAAGAAGAATGAGAAGAATTCCAGTCGCTATTGAAGTAGAAGAATTCCAGTCGCTATTGAAGAAGAAGAAGAAGAATTCCAGTCGCTATTGAAGTAGAAGAAGAAGGAGAAGAATTCCAGTCGCTATTGAAGAAGCAGAAGAAGAATTCCAGTCGCTATTGAAGAAGAAGCAGAAGAAGAATTACAGTCGCTATTATAGAAGAAGAAGAAAATTCCAGTCGTTATTGAAGAAGAAAAAGAAGAAGAAGAATTCCAGTCGCTATTGAAGAAGCAGAAGAAGAAGAAGAATTCCAGTCGTTATTATAGAAGAAGAAGAAGAAGAAGAATTCCAGTCGCTATTATAGAAGAAGAAGAAGAATTCCAGTCGCTATTGAAGTAGAAGAAGAAGGAGAAGAATTCCAGTCGCTATTGAAGAAGAAGCAGAAGAAGAATTCCAGTCGCTATTGAAGAAGAAGCAGAAGAAGAATTACAGTCGCTATTATAGAAGAAGAAGAAAATTCCAGTCGTTATTGAAGAAGAAAAAGAAGAAGAAGAATTCCAGTCGCTATTGAAGGAGCAGAAGAAGAATTCCAGTCGCTATTGAAGAAGCAGAAGAAGAAGAAGAAGAATTCCAGTCGCTATTATAGAAGAAGAAGAATTCCAGTCGCTATTATAGAAGAAGAATTCCAGTCGCTATTATAGATAGATACAATGTTGCAACCGCAATACTTTTTAATGTCAAATATAATAGTGGAGCTCTCTGCAGGGACAGAAGTAATTAAATGGGGGCCGTAGACGGGCCGAAAATCGGCTGATTTTTTTTTAAAGTTGGTGGTAACGTTGGCCTATTGAACGACCGATTTTTCGTTTAAAAAAAAAAAAAAAAAAACGTCCGGTTTTCGACCCATCTATGGCCTGCATAAGTCTAAGGCCCCATTCACACCTGAGGGACATGTAGCTCGAAGCTCCAAAACACTTCAGGAGAAAAAAATCAATTATTCTCAATGGAGATGGTTCATATCTCCACTCCAAGTCGCCTAAAGCTAAACAACTGAAGCTCAAACAAGTTCTGGAGCATTTTTTTCTGTCAAATTGGGCAGATTTGCACATTTTTCAGCGTTTTTAATTCAATAGAATTTAATAAAAAGGCGCAATTCATAAGGTTTAAAACACATTTTTGAAGTGTTTTTCTGCTCAAATGAAAAAAAAAAAATATATTAATAATAATAAATTAATAAATAAATGTTAAAGAAATAAATAAATGCACAAAATAAATGAATACAATAAATAAATATGTAATAAATACATAAATAATAATTAACCCCTAACCTTAACCCCCCCCCCCACCCCTAAAAAAAACTAAAATTAAATAAATAAATTATTATTACTGTTGTTATTATTATTATTATTATTATTATTAATACTACTAATAATAATAACACCCTAACAATAAATAATAACTAAATAAGAAGAATACAATAAATAAATACTAACCCTTAACCCAACCTCTAATCTTAACCCTAACACCTAAACTTAACTCGAAGAAGAAAAAAAATTATAATAAAAAAATTAAATAAAACCTGGCTAAAATGCTGAAAACCCTAGCAACAAATGGTGAAACAGATTAGATTTTTTTCTATTGGCTATTTAAAAAATAGCAATGCTCAAAAATGCTTTAAAAATGCACAAAAACGTGCAGCAAAATGCCCAAAAACAACGGTCAAAAAAATGCCACTCAGATGTGAATGCTGCCTAAGAGAGACACAAATCATGTTACCTTGAGAAAAGGTTCCTTTGTGGTATAAAAGAACTTTAGCCCCTGTTCACACTGAATACGACTTTGAAATTGTGCGACTTCACTTGAGATCTCACGATTTCAAAGTCACATGTCAGTGCGACTTCAGGTGTGACTTGTAAGACATCTGTGTGACTTCATGCACAGATATAAATGCAAGTCACACCAGAAGTCAGCAAAAGTAGTGCAGGAACGGTTCCATTGCCAATCATAAGGTGCAACTTGTCATGCGATTTAAACTGTACAATCGCACAAGTCGCATCGGTGTGAACGGGGGCTTAGTGTGAGTGTTTAGGAGTGTGAGACCTCCGGATGAACCGATGAGAAGAAAAGGAACATAAGAGATGTGTGCCTTGACAGCAGCAGCCTGGGGTTGAGGAACCAACAAACTATTATAACACGTAGTACAGACCTTCTGACTGGTCCAACTGTTTTGTCCCAGGTTCTAATCTCTTCTGGGTCCCCAGACAGCCAAGCACATGATGACTGCACAGTCTCTCTTACAATAACCAGACAATGGATGTCTTTTCTTGGTTTTATTGCTGGTTAAACTTGAATGGGGTGCAGGGAAAGCGTTGGGATACTCCAGAATTTAGTGCATAAACATTTGGAGGACTCTTTCTATTCGGTCTATTCTGTTCAGGGAGGTGTGACAGACCCAAACGGGACAGGGGCTTTTGGAGGGGACTGCAAGCTAGCCTCTTGCCTACTGACTATGGCCATCTGAGGGGGCTCTATTCTTGAATGTGCACCTGGGGCGACTTTTGGAGTAGTTTACTTGAGATTCAAGTCCATGTCTCCCCAAAACACACAGACTCTGAGAACTGGAGGACCAACATACAGATTTGGGATCTCTGTGCCCAAACTAGCATTGACTGCTTCAACCCCCTCCTTCCCAGACTCAGAGGCTCTAAAAAGTTGATGTAATTAGCAAAATGACCTGATGTGAAGACTCTTGCTCTAATGTGTTTATTAAGGTGTTATGTGTTTACTATCTTCTCCCATTGTGTGCCTCCTAAGTGTGCATTCCCATTGTTAATTGAGTCACCTATTGTAGGTCTGTTGGCAAGTCCTCTTGGAGGCTTTTCATTTTATTTCCCAGTGGAAGAGCTGTCATCACTGCAGAGTGCCATTGGCTTCAGTTCATCACCAACAGCACTTCCGGAGCTCCAGGGAGCCAGGGTGGGAAGTCTTTCTCCCCAGCAGCAGTTCCACAGTCCGGGAGAGAAGGTGGTTGTCTTCCATCCCCACCAGCAGATTCACAGTCTGGGAGAGGAGGTGGTTGTCCTCCATCCCCAGCGGCAGTGTGCTGACTCGGGAGTGCAGGAAGACATCCACGCTCCACAGCGGGAGCCAGCTTATCTTCCCAATGGCAGTTCCACAGCCTGGGAGAGGAGGTGGTCGTCCTACCTCCCCAGCAGCAGATCCACAGTCCGAGAGAGGAGGTGGTTGTCCTCCCTCTCCAACAGTCAGCCAGTACAGATGAAACTGTATTCCCTCCCCAGCAAGGATCAGTTCATCTGGGAGACAGTATCAGGGAAATATCGTCCCAGGAACTGCATGAGTATATGGGAGATGGAGCAGCCGGCTCTTTTCCCCAGCAGCAGTTCCACAGTCTGGGAGAGGAGGTGGTCATCCTCTCTCCCCAGTGGCAGTTCCACAGTCAGGAAGAAGAGTTGGTTGTCCTCCCTCCCCAGTGGCAGTTCGGGGACTCAGAAGCGAAGGAAGTCGTCCCCACTCCACGGCAGGAGTCTGAGAGTCCAGGAGATGGAGCAGCCAGCTCATCTCGCCAGCAGCAATTCCACAGTCTGGGAGAAGAGGTGGTCATCCTCCCTCCCCAGCGGCAGATCCACAGTCCAGGAGAGGAGGTGGTCATCCTCCATCCCGTGCAGCAGTGTGGTGATTCGGGAGTGCAGGAAGTTGTCAGTGCTCCACAGCGGGAGTCCGGGAATCCAGGAGTTGGAGCAACCAGCTCATCTCCTCAGCAGAAGTTCCACAGTCTGGGAGAAGAGGTGGTTGTCTTCCCTCCCCAGTGGCAGTTCCACAGTCCAGAGGAGGAGGTGGTCATCCTCCCTACCCAATATTCATCCAGAGCGAAGGATATGGGGTCCCCAGCTGAAGTGCTAACAACAGGGCAGAGTGCTGCTGGCATTTGTCCAGACCCCTACCATGTATTTACAGTTCCTGGGAGTTGGGCAGTCCGCCCATCTCCCCAGCAGCAGGCCAAGCCCTGGAACAATAAAAACCTCCCAGCTGAAGTAATGGCTCCTCCCCTACCAATGACAACTTTTCCCTGCGGCCAAGAATGGAGATTATGTGGACCAACTAACACATGTCCAGACCAGGTGGAGGTCTGGGACCTGGCTAGTCCTCTTTTGAGGATGGAGAAATGTGACAGGAGGCAACCCATCTCATTGCAAATACTAGAGACACAAACACTTCTGGGGCTCCCAGCAGAGCAAAATCCCAATTTAGCAGCACTGACACAGTCACACAAGGGATTAATCAGCAAAGAGTCACTAGGATCCTTATTCCAGGCCTCTGCTCATCCTGTTCCCAGATACATCTTGTTCAATATTGGCTAGACAATGTAAATCTCGAGGTCATATCCTCAATGCACCCCTTTACTTGGCTCTGCACTGCTTCCAGGAAGATAGCCCCCCACCTTCCACATAGCTGAGTCCTCAGTGATCTCTCTGTAGGCTTCATCTGACTTGCCTACATGGCTGTCCAGGCTGGGATCTTCTCCCTCAAGACAAGAACACTGCTGTTCCAGCCCCCGACTATTTATGCCCACTTCTGCCCCCTGCTGGCCACTCTCTACACCAGGGATTGTCTGAGGCTGCATGGATATTCATCCTAGGGTCTGCCTCTTCCAACCCACTATGTTCCAGAACTTACCAGAATACAGGGGGAAGTAACCCAGAACGGTCAAAAGTAAGCAAAACTTGCTCCAATGGCTACAGAGGAGCCAAACAACTAAATTTACCTAGTCTAGCAACCTAAGAGGGTGCTACAAACATTAGAATCAAATTATGTCTGCCTTGTGATTTAGAAGTCTTCTCCAGATGGGTGATATCTGTGGTTGTGATGGGAGATGAGGGTGGATGCTCCCTGGGCCATATTTACACATCTTGCTGTCCCAAGCACCATGAAGGAACGTCAGCCTTATTGGGGTACCTGGGAATCTGGGTGGCAATGTATCCTCAATTGATGTGTGGTGGCCTCTCCCCAAAGAGTTAGTAGCTGTTCTAACTAGTGTCATGCAGTCATGAACTGATTTCAGAGAGCCATTGTGGTACACACAGACCTGGACGATTCTGTAAAGCGAGAGATGCTCTCGGGGGCCATATTTACACATCTTGCTGCTCTAAGTAAATGTAAACTATGAATCCTGTTTGTACAAGCTCTGCCCCTTATTTCATATAAGTATTTTAGTACAAACTAAATCTAGACTGAATTATTGGAGGCGGTGTGCAGACCACCAAATAAGGGAAAGGAACTATTCCTGGACAATTAAGAGACATTTTTAAAGATTCCTTGCACGTATTTCCCATAGCTTCTGTCCCTCATTTAGAGGGATTTTCCCTCTTTCCTCCTCAACTGGCCTTCTTTTTGGTCTGATGTTATCCCTACTGAATTTATCCACATATGTGCACAGGTGATCAGATGAGGAAATTAAAAGTTAGCACTGATTCCAAGTGTAGCTGCCCTGCTTTAAGCAGGAGTGTCCATGCAAATGAAGTATTTGCAAGGCTGAGGTCAGCTTGAGCTGGACTGATAGTTCAGCTTTCTTGGGTCTGTCCTTGGCTCTGGTCTTCTAGGGAGTACCCCTCGCAATAGTGTGAGATGCTGCACTAATCAGGAATATCTTCCTGGCCAACCATTAGGAGGTGGTGCAGGCTGAGAGAGGGTATCAATATTTGAGATTGACCTTGGGAAGCCAGTCCCCCCCAGATCTCCTGCCAAGGGGAGGGATGTAGTGGCTGTTGAATACTCTTAGGCTTGTTGCCTGGGTAGGATGACGATGTGCCTTGACAGAAGTTTGAGGCCTAGCATGCTGAGCAATGGGAACAAACAGGGGCTTCAGCCTAATTGGCGTACCTGGGAAGCTGTGTGAAGCTTGATCCACAACTGAAATGTGGTGGCCTCTCCCCAATGAGTCAGTAGCTAAACCAACTAGTGTCTTGTCAGGAGCTCCTTTCACAGAAGGCTGGGTTGCCTTACAGATCTTCTATCTGTGAAGACGGTAAGTACTTCCTGTCTGTTACCTGGAGTCTGTCATGTCCATAGGTGTCCTTTGCCCTAGTCTGCTCTACAAGGTGCGATGAGCACAAGTCAATAAACTCTTGCATTGATGTGGTGATTGGCACCCATCTGTTTACATTAATCCAATCTTGTCATACTAGACCCTAAGGTCCACAACAAAAATGACAGGTGCCATTCAAGGCTTCACCAGGTCCTCTTGCATGACAAAGCGCTAGGAGTGCCACCAAGGACAGAGCTCCCCCCAGCTATAAATATCCAGTAGGGAAAAGTCGCACATCACAGCTAAACCCTGTGAGGAGGTGTATGGCCCAGGCTCCAACCAGGCCACGCCACCCAAAGCATTTCACTCTTGATTCCCTATGATTAAACTCTGGGAGTGGAGTGAAAAACGTTTGGGGAGGCCTGGTTAGAGCCCAGGCTGAGGCTGTCATATAGAACACAAAAAACAGCGCAAAAATTAAATACATAAAAATAATCACAAATAAATAAATGTCCGTGCAAAAATATATATATATAATATTTCAAACATAAGTCTTTATTTTCCCCAAAAGGATTTTCAAAACAATGTTCCAAAATGTGCTTCCACCTAATCACCACGTGAAAAATAATATTGACCGCACTCACCAGATGGAGGTGAGTACTAAGCCTCATAGGATATAAGGGATCCTATAGCCCCTCAGGAGGAACTCAAATCGCCTTCACTCTGCTTAGATACAGCAATCGACTCCACTCTACTTCTCCATGGAATCCTCAATAATGTGCAAGGAAAGAAAGGCTACATAGTGTAATACTGCCACTCAATACCATATAAATCAATAGAATAAGGACACTCACATGTTTCAATAAAATAACAGGCCTTGTTTAATAGCCTCAAAGGCTTCACAGGAACAAGTTTCCAAATTGTAAATATAGGGATCTCACGCTTTAAGGATCACTGTAGAGGATGACCAGCTTTCCACCTCAAAAATGGCTGCTTTAACCGCAAAAGTCGGCGTGCGTTCCAAATAACGGAAGTGACGTAGGCCAAGAAGACGGCAGACCAGAAGTGTATCAATGCATTTCGCCCCACCCACAGGGCGTTTTCAAGCTTGAAAACGCTGACTTTTGCGGTTAAAGCAGTCATTTTTGAGGTGGAAAGCTGATCATCCTCTACAGTGATCCTTAAAGCGTGAGATCCCTATATTTAAAAATTTGGAAACTTGTTCCTTTGAAGCCTTTGAGGCTATTAAACAAGGCCTGTTATTTTATTGAAACATGTGAGTGTCCTTATTCTATTGATTTATATGGTATTGAGTGGCAGTATTACACTATGTAGCCTTTCTTTCCTTGCACATTATTGAGGATTCCATGGAGAAGTAGAGTGGAGTCGATTGCTGTATCTAAGCAGAGTGAAGGCGATTTGAGTTCCTCCTGAGGGGCTATAGGATCCCTTATATCCTATGAGGCTTAGTACTAACCTCCATCTGGTGAGTGCGGTCAATATTATTTTTCACGTGGTGATTAGGTGGAAGCACATTTTGGAACATTGTTTTGAAAATCCTTTTGGGAAAATAAGGACTTATGTTTGAAATATTATATACATATTTTTGCACGGACATTTATTTATTTGTGATTATTTTTATGTATTTAATTTTTGCGCTGTTTTTTGTGTTATTTATTATTGGTGGTTTTCACTGGTGCACAGCTGCATAATTGTATACTTTCTTTGATTGGCGCTGGGTTTTTTTTGTTTGAGGCTGTCATATACCTCCTCATAGGGATTTGCTGTGATGTGTAACTTTTAGGACTTCCTTTCCCTTCTAGAGCCTAATGTCACGATATAAGGTCAGGTTCAGAGACCAGTTGCTACAGCAGTTGTAAGGCTTACCTGAAACCAGCAGGATTGGTACACCAGCGGCCCACCCTGGGAATGACGCAGGCTCACCTGAGGTGCGGGGTCTAAGCATCCACCGGTCTTCCCCAGAGCTCCTAATGGTGGAGATGGATTTGGCTGCGTGTGAATGCCAGGTCGCAGATCTCAGGATCACTCCACCAGGGAATGAGTAGGCTGGAAACCAAAAGCGGATCAAACAGTTCGGGGATCAAACAGAAGCGGAGTCAGTCACAAGCCAAGGGTCGGTCACCAATGGTAGTAGATAGGATGAGGCAGAATCGTAGTCAGTAGCAAGCCAAAGGTCGGTAACGTAGATGAAGACAGCAGCAGGAACAGTAAGCGGGATATTGGCTGATAAGGCACAATAATCTGGCAACCAGGAAGTGCAGAGACATGGCTTTTATAGGAAGTTCATGGGAGGAGCAAGGAGTTCAAGGTTCAAGACAAAACAGGGAAAAGGCAGGATCATCCAAAGAATTGTCAAGGGAGCTGTCCAGCATTCCAGGTGGCTCAGTGAGAAGAAACACTGTCTCTCACCGCAGAAGGCCCAGGTTCGATTCCAGGCTCTGACAGTACTCCCCTCCTCACAGGACGTCCCCTGGATGTCTTAGGACCAGGCTTGTGGGGAAACCTCTGATGGAATTCTCTTGTCTAGGAGCATGAACATTTTCCTCAGGCTCCCAAGAATTTTCCTCTAGCCCATATCCTTCCCATTGGACCAGATATTGCAACTTTCCTCTAAACATCCTAGAATCAAGAATCTTCTCCACCACATATTCTTCTTCGCCCTGTACCTCAACAGGTGGAGAGGTGGAAGAATTCTTCCAGAGAAAGGATTTTCATGAAATGATTTGAAAAGCGATACATGAAAAACCGAGTGAATCTTCATACTGTCAGGAAGTTTTAAGCGAAAGGTAACTGGGTTGATCTGAGCAGAAATCTGAAAAGGACCAACAAACTTTTGACCCAACTTAGCAGATGGCACATGCACCTTCAGATTCTTCGTTGTTAACCAAACTTTGTCACCCACAGGAAACGTAGGAAGTGCTCCCCGGTGTCTGTCAGCAGCCTTTTTGTAATATTCCTGAGCTTCCCTCAAAGTCTCAATCAATTTCTCCCGAATCTCCTGCAATGTAGTTAGTCTGTTGGTAACAGCAGGAATTGGAGTTGTGATAGGGAGATCAGGAATAAAAACTGGATGATAACCGTTGTTTAAGTAAAAGGGACTTTGAGAGGTGGAACTATGTTTAGAATTGTTGTATGCAAACTCTGCAGTGGGAAGACAGTCCACCCAGTCATCCTGAAGATAAGTGACAAAGCATCGAAGATACTGCTCCATTGTTTGATTAGTTCTCTCAGTCTGACCATTAGACTGGGGATGAAAAGCAGAGGACAGATTGTAACACCCAAGGCTGAGCAAAAGCTTTTCCAAAATTTCGAAGTAAACTGCACACCTCTGTCAGACACCACATCATCAGGGATTCCATGCAGTTTAAATACTTCTCGAACCATTAGTTCTGCAGTCTGTTCAGCAGTGGGCACCCACTTCACTGGAACAAAATGGGCCATCTTTGTGAGACGGTCAACCACCACCACAATGGTGGTCATTTCTTTTGAGGGAGGTAAATCTACCACAAAATCCATAGAAATAGACCCCCATGGTCTCGATGGAACAGGGAGTGGCTGAAGCAACCCCAAAGGAGAGGCTCGGGGAGTTTTATTGCGTGCACAGGTCAAGCATGAGGCCACATAGCGTTTGACATCCTTCTTGTACCCCGGCCACCAAAAGGAACGTGACAACAGTTCTTCGGTCTTAGTAACTCCAAAATGCCCAGCAAGTTTGGAATCATGAACCAACTTGAGAGCTTCCACCCGAACAGATTCAGGTACATAAAGATGATGTTCTTGAACCCAAAAGCCATTTTTGTACACCAGGTTCATGTCCCTAGGAGGATCATTGAGAAGTGGGTCATTCTCATACCCCTCTTTGAGAAGACTCAAGAATGTCTTTGCACTTGTGGCCCCTAGGAAGTTCTTTTGTGTTAGGATGGAATATTTGGAGTTGCCCTCCAGGAGAGGCTCGGACAGCATCCTTGATAAGGCATCAGCCTTACCATTCCTCGATCCCGGTCGATATGATATAACAAAATTAAATCTGGAAAAGAATAGAGACCAGCGAGCTTGTCTAGAAGACAATCTCTTGGCCAAACGAATAAATTCCAGATTTTTATGGTCTGTGAGAACAGTTACAGGATAATTAGCTCCTTCTAGCAGATGCCTCCATTCAGAAAAGGCTTCCTTAATTGCCGGTAGCTCTTTATTCCCAATGTCGTAATTTCTTTTGGCTGAGGACATCAAACGGGAGAAGAAGGCACAAGGATGAAGCTGCATCTTTTCACCACTTCGCTGAGACAGGATCGCTCCCACGGCAGAATTGGAGGCATCCACTTCCACTGTAAAGGGTAGTTCAGGATCCGGATGTACCAAAATTGGTGCAGAAGTGAAAAGAGTTTAGTTTTTCAAACGCAGCTTGTGCCTCAGAGGTCCACACAAAGGGTACCCCTTTCTTTGTAAGCTGTGTGATTGGAGCTATCACTTTAGAAAAGTTTCTTATAAATTTTCTGTAAAAGTTGGCAAACCCAACGAAACGTTGAATTTCCTTAACATTTCCAGGTGCTGACCAATCTACCACTGCTTTGATTTTCTCAGGATCCATGCTCACGCCCTTTGGAGAAATGATATAGCCTAAAAACTGGATCTGGGTTTGTTCAAACTCACATTTTTCCAATTTAATGTAGAGTCTATTCTTCCTTAATCTTTCAAAGACTGTGCAAACATGTTTGCGGTGCTCCTCCCAATTATTGGAAAAGATAAGGATATCATCTAGATAGGCAATCACAAATTGGTCCAGTAGATCACGAAAAACATCGTTGACAAAATGTTGAAATGTTGCAGGGGCATTGCAAAGTCCAAACAGCATCACCAAGGACTCGAAATGCCCATACCTAGTTCTGAAGGCAGTCTTCCATTCGTCTCCTTGACGAATGCGGACAAGGTTATATGCCCCTCGTAGATCAAGCTTAGTAAAGATCTTGGCAGAGCGAAGTCTTTCCAACATTTCAGAGATCAAAGGTAATGGATAGCAGTTTTTAATAGTAATTTTATTCATGTCTCTGTAGTCAATGCATGGACGCAAGGTGGAGTCTCTCTTTTCAACGAAGAACAGGGCTGCCCCCGCTGGAGAGGTTGAGTGTCTAATAAAGCCCTTCTCCAAATTCTCATCGATCCACACCCTGAGTACTTTTAATTCAGGTTCCGACAGATTGAAGAGGCGGCCAAAAGGTATTTCTGCCCCTGGGAGCAGCTCAATGGGGCAATCATATGGGCGATGAGGGGGTAATAGATCTGCATTCTTCTTGTCACAGACTTCCCGGAACTCATGGTAATGTGTGGGCAAGTTGTCATATGACTGGGTAGCCACTATATCACCTTGCGCTTCCTTCGTCGGTGATGAACTTGGTCGGCAAGGTTTTTTGCAATGTTTTTCCACAGTGGGAGGACGTAAAATCTCTAGTCCGTGCTCCCCAGTTGATGGAAGGATTGTGAGTGGAGAACCAAGGAATGCCCAGGATGATGGGAAACTTGGGTGATGTAATCAGCTGAAAGCTGATGGTCTCACAATGGTCAGCCTCAAACAACAGTTTCAGGGGGACCGTTTTATGGGTAACAGGTCCTGAAGATAAGGGTGACCCATCAACTGTCTCCATATCAATAGGGGTAGATGTGTCTCTTGCTTCAATATTATTGCTGTTGGCAAACTCTATATCCATAAAGTTCCCCCCTGCCCCGGAGTCCAGCATAGCTGAGCAGGAGATTTCATGGCCCTCAAATACAAGTTTAATAGGGATAACAAAGTGAGAAAGTAGGGAGTTCACTTTATTCTCTTCAGAAATCAGTGGGGAGACAGACTGGCTTATAGAGTTTGTGTTCAGGCTCAATCACATCAGTCACAGCAACAGTTCTTTTAACCTTGTTAGGACAATTAATTGCATAATGACCAGAATCCCCACAATAAAGACATAAATTCTCTGAACGTCTTCTCTCTTTCTCCTGAATGGAGATGGATCTCTTGATTGCATCAACCTGCATAGGCTCAGGAGTGTTAGAACCCAGAGAGACTCTTGAATCCTGCTGAACAAACGGACTAGCAGAGAGATGCATGCCCCTATTACTTTCAAGTATTCCCACCTTCTCCTTTCTGTAAGTCTTTGATCGATTCGGATACACAATTGGATGAATTCCTCAAGATCATTAGGAGTATCACCTCTGGCAAGCTCATCCTTTACCTGTTCAGAAAGCCCTTGGCGGAACTGGCTCTTTTGTGCTGCAGGGTTCCAAGTGGTATCTGCAACCCAACTTCTGAACTCGGCTGTGTATTCAGCGACCAAGCGTCTATCCTGCCTTAGACTATGTAATTTTGCTTCGGCAGAAGCACAACGGTTGGGATCATCAAAAACCTGATTCATCGCGGTCAAAAAGGTATCAAAATTATTTAGAATGCCATGGTTTTGCTCTATATAAAGGGGAGGCCCAAGCTAAAGCTTCCCCAGTAAGAAGCCCAATAATAAACATTACCTTCTTTTTCTCTGAAGGAAACGCAGCAGGGTACATTTGAAAATATATGCGACATTGATTAAGGAAACCCCTGTATTGGCGGCGGTCTCCATTAAACTTAGATGGTTGGGGCTGGGGCATATGTGAGCTAGGATCATCACGGTTCAGCAGTTGCCTCTGCAGAGCCTGAATCTCTCCCTGTTGCCTATCCACAATGTTTTCCAGTTTGGCAACTTTTTCCTGATGGGTAACCCCAAATTCCTGCAGCTGAGCAATTTGCTGCCTAAGAGGATTCACAACACTTGCTATAGCGGCCTCCATGTTTGGGCCAGATTATTCTGTCACGATATAGGGTCAGGTTCAGAGACCAGTTGCTACAGCAGTTATAAGGCTTACCTGAAACCAGCAGGATTGGTACACCAGCGGCCCACCCTGGGAATGACGCAGGCTCACCTGAGGTGCGGGGTCTAAGCATCCACCGGTCTTCCCCAGAGCTCCTAATGGTGGAGATGGATTTGGCTGCGTGTGAATGCCAGGTCGCAGATCTCAGGATCACCCCACCAGGGAATGAGTAGGCTGGAAACCAAAAGCGGATCAAACAGTTCAGGGATCAAACAGAAGCGGAGTCAGTCACAAGCCAAGGGTCGGTCACCAATGGTAGTAGATAGGATGAGGCAGAATCGTAGTCAGTAGCAAGCCAAAGGTCAGTAACGTAGATGAAGACAGCAGCAGGAACAGTAAGCGGGATATTGGCTGATAAGGCACAATAATCTGGCAACCAGGAAGTGCAGAGACATGGCTTTTATAGGAAGTTCATGGGAGGAGCAAGGAGTTCAAGGTTCAAGACAAAACAGGGAAAAGGCAGGATCATCCAAAGAATTGTCAAGGGAGCTGTCCAGCATTCCAGGTGGCTCAGTGAGAAGAAACACTGTCTCTCACCGCAGAAGGCCCTGGTTCGATTCCAGGCTCTAACACCTAAGGTGATATCCTTGCCCACCCTACCTATGAGATACCTCGTATGCTTTGGGGATCAAAAGAGTGCTGCACAAGTGTTGAGGTTGGTGCTGCTACCGCCTGCCCTTTCTGCCCTAAGCTCTGGCCCAAGAGTGCCAATATGGTACACACAGACCAGGATGATTCTGTAAAGCTGGAGACAATCCCCTCAGCCATATTTACACATTTGCTCAACATAAACCTAAACAATGAAACTCTTTTGTACAAATTCAGAATTTGTGTGCACAGTTGGATCCTTTGAGCCTTGGCCTGGAACCACAAGAAGAACGCAAGGCCTTGAGCTGTAAGTAGCCCCTGGCTGAAGTGAGGGGGTCAGTGCTGTGATATACCAAGGGGATGGCATGGTGTGCTTTTGATCCTGCCATCTGTACTCACAGAAGCAGACAATGTGGGTCTAAACCAGGGGCAGACTGACAACTCATGGGGCCCCCGGGCAATAGGGGGCTCCCGTGTCCTTGCCCAAACTCAAAAAAGCCTATGAAAAAGGTACCAGGGGCATCTAATGGGACACCCTACTGACCCTGGGCCCTCGGGCAGTGCCCGAGTTTCCAAATGGTCAGTCCGCCCCTGGTCTAAACTACCCAGTCCCTGAGTAGCCCTACAAATGCATAGGAGCAATCTGCCTATGGACAATATCCTCAACCTTAAGTTGAAGTAGCGTGCGAGAGTCGCCATGTCTTACAGCATTACAATATGGCTTTATAAGCACACTTCTTCACAAAGTCATAGTAGCGTTTAAATGTACTATAATAGGCCAAGTAATAATGGCAATGGCAGTAAATGAAATATGAATATTGGGCTATGTCCTAAATGACCCTGACTGCATCTAGGCTACCTGACACACGTAGAGACTCAGAGCCCTCTAGAAAGGGACAACTTGTACTGTTTGTCCTTCACACATGGTTTTGTATGCAGTAAAAATCTGCAGGAAGGTTCAGCTTTGGTAAAATAAATAGTAGAACTCCTCACAAAGCACATTAGTATGCGCAGTATGCCTTTCTAATTGTAAGCCATCAGTGCAGTATAAGAATAAAGTCATAATAAGAAGAATAATTAAATCTAAATATAAAGACTTAAAATGTGCAGCAGATGTTGTGACTTTGAGAACTGTGAGTACAACAACTACAATTACGGCTCAGTGATCTTAAAGAGACAGAGCGGAAATATTCTTTAGTTCTCATCCCAACCATAGCACACGCATTAGCATGCGTATACCACTCTGGCATGCGTTTTTAACCACTTGAGCCCCAGGCCATTTCTGACATTCCTCACCTACATTCAAAGATCAGCATTTTTTTTGCTAGGAAATTACAGTCATGGCCGAAATTGTTGGCACCCTTGATATTTTTCCTGAAAATCAAGTATTTCACACAAAAAAGGTATTGCATTAACACATGTTTTGCTATACACATGTTTATTCCCTTTGTATGTATTGGAACAAATATAAAACAGAGGCAGAAAAGCAAATATGACATAATGTCACACAAAACCCCAAAAATGGGCTGGACAAAAGTATTGGCACCCTTAACTTAATATTTGGTTGCACACCCTTTGGAAAACATAACTGAAATCAGTCGCTTCCTATAACCATCAATAAGCTTCTGACACCTCTCACCCGGAATTTTGGACCACTCTTCCTTTGCAAACAGCTCCAGGTCTCTCTTATTGGAAGGACACCTTTTCCCAACAGCAATTTTAAGATCTCTCCACAGGTGTTCAATGGGATTTAGATCTGGGCTCATTGCTGGCCACTTCAGAACTCTCCAGCGCTTCTTTGCCATCCATTTCTGAGTGCTTTTTGACGTATGTTTGGGGTCATTGTCCTGCTGGAAGACCCAGGATCTTGGACGCAAACCCAGCTTTCTGACACTGGGCCCTACAGTGCGACCCAAAATCCTTTGGTAATCCTCAGATTTCATGATGCCTTGCACACAGTCAAGGCACCCAGTGCCAGAGGCAGCAAAACAACCCCAAAACATCATTGAACCTCCACCATATTTTACCGTAGGTACTGTGTTTTGTTCTTTGTAGGCCTCATTCCGTTTTCGGTAAACAGTAGAATGATGTGCTTTACCGAAAAGCTCTATCTTGGTCTCATCTGTCCACAAGACGTTTTCCCAGAAGGCTTTTGGCTTACTCAAGTACATTTTGGCAAACTGTAGTCTTGCTTTTTTATGTCTCTGTGTCAGCAGTGGGGTCCTCCTGGGTCTCCTGCCATAGCGTTTCATTTCATTTAAATGTCGACGGATAGTTCGCGCTGACACTGATGCTCCCTGAGCCTGCAGGACAGCTTGAATGTCTTTGGAACATGTTTGGGGCTGCTTATCCACCATCCGGACTATTCTGCGTTGCAATCTTTCATCAATTTTCCTCATCCGTCCACGACCAGGGAGATTAGCTACAGTGCCATGGGTTGCAAACTTCTTGATAATGTTGCGCACTGTGGACAAAGGCAAATCTAGTTCTCTGGAGATGGACTTGTAACCTTGAGATTGTTGATATTTTGCCACAATTTTGGTTCTCAGGTCCTCAGACAGTTCTCGTCTCCTCTTTCTGTTGTCCATGCTTAGTGTGGCACAGACAGACACACAATGCAAAGGTTAAGTGAACGTCTCTCCTTTTTATCTGCTTTCAGGTGTGATTTCTATATTGCCCACACCTGTTACTTGCCCCAGGTGAGTTTACAGGAGCATCACATGCTTGTAACATTCTTATTTATCCGCAGTTGTGAAAGGGTGCCAATACTTTTGTCCAGCCCATTTTTGGAGGTTTGTGTGACATTATGTCGAATTTGCTTTCTTTCCTCCCTTTTTTTGTTTTGTCCCAATACACACAAAGGGAATAAACATGTGTATAGCAAAACATGTGTTAATGCAATACGTTTCGTGAGAAATACATGATTTCCTGGAGAAATATCAAGGGTGCCAACAATTTCGGCCATGACTGTATTTAGAACCCCAAACATTATATTTTTTAAGCAGAGGCCCTAGAGAACAAAATGGTGGGTGATGCAATTTTTATGTCACATGGTACTTGCGCAGTGGTTTTTCAAACACAATTTTTTGGAACAAAATACACTTTAAAGGTTTTTTATGCACAAAAACACAATATAATACCCAATTGTTTGGTACAAATATAAAATATGATGCTATGCCGACTGAATAGATACCTAAAATGTCACACTTTAAAACTGTGCATGCTCGTGGAATGGCGACAAACTGCGGTACTTAAAAATCTCCATAGGCGAACTTTTAAAAGCCTTTACAGGTTACCAGTTTAAAGTTACACAGGAGGTCTGGTGCTATAATTATTGCTCTTGTTATCATGTTTGTGGTGATACCTCACATGTGTGGTGCAAACACCATTTACATATGCGCGCTCAACCTACATATGCGTCCGCCTTTGCGTATGAGCACTGGATAACAGGGGCACTTTAAAGGTTTTTTATTTTATTTTAACTTTTTTATTTTTACAGTCTGTTTTATAATCACATTTTGACTATCACAATGGATGAACAACATCCCTTGTTATAGATGGACAGGTCCTCTTTCTGTAGAGATCTATTAGACCCCAAATCTCTCCTGTCCCCTTCAAAGCATCAGATCAAACCCAGATCGATTTGATCTGATGCTTTCACAGGCCACAACAATCTGTTTACATTAGACCAAAACTGGAAGTGACAAAATAGCTTGTCACTCCCCGTTTCCTTCGACCACAGAGATGATCGTGGACGTTCCAGTCCCCTGTCATCTTTATGGTCAGCTGGAGGAATGGGAGGACCCCCTTGTGCCACATGTAAAAGCAATCCAGTGGCTAATTAGCCTCTCTGATCACTTATACTTTGTTCAGCATTGCCAGCTGAAAAAAAGATGCAGCTGCAGCCATGATCCCGGTAAAATCACTCAAATCAGATGACGTACAGGTATGTCATTGGGCGGCTAGCTTTTAAATTGTGTTGCACTACAATGCATTTTTAACACATGTTCCAGATCCTTTTTTACCCTTTCATTTCTTCCTTTTTGGACTTCTATATTTTTTTCATGTGCTGCAGTGCACATGATGATGCATTACAGTGTGCCGCAACACCTTGGCAAAAAATGCTACCTGTCCTTTTTTTTATCTTTTTTTAGCACACACCAAAATAATGAATTGCTGTGAACCAAAGCTATTGAAAATCTGGTATGCCTTGTCCTTGTGTTGGGACTGCATTGGGCTTTGTTCCTGAAGGACAGTGGTGTGAAGGAGCCTTTAGGGTACATTCTCACCAGCTGCTGAGTTACAACGCAGCGATTGGTGTACGGTGGGATGACAGCAGTACTCATGCGCCAATCGTGGCACATCACACTGTTCGCTTTTTTTTTAAAACAAACTTTATTGAAATGTCACACAGAGATATTTCATTAGGTTCTATTGGCCACCACACTGCGAGAGTGTGGACTACCTCTATGCACAATACAAATCTCATAGTCTGTAGTCCATCTCGGGAACAAGGAGAATAGGGGTTATGTTCCTACATACCGTGGGACCGTGGACCGTGGACTGTGGAGAACAAACACAGACACCGATCAACAGGAAGTCAGATCACAGCAGCCAAAAAAAAAAAAGAATTTGGAGATGTGGAGGAGGTTGAGGGCAATAGATGGGACTTTTTCAGTTAAGAATATACAGTATACTTGAGAAGAAGGGTTTTTTTTTTCTTACCAAAGTGTGTTACTTTAAATTATTTTCAGGTGGGGTTGGATGTAATGAAGACCTTCAGTTTTCTCTAAAAATGTATTGATCCCTTAACTAAGCTACATCTCCTTTAGGCCCCTTTCACAAGACCCTTCGTTTCATAAGTTCTGTCACATTTTTTCAAAGAAAGAAAGCGGATGAAGTTTACATCAGGCTTTTCATCAGTTTTTCCATCAGTTTTCTACATCTACTACCAATGCAAAAACAGACTGTTTGTCCGTCTTCATCCAAAAATTGAACTTTGATCCATTTCAAAAAATGGATGTTGACACATGCGGATGATTTTCCACCACCACTCACAGATCACACTTGATGACTCTTGAGATGAATATGTATACTCACTTTACTAGTTACACCTGTTCAATTGCTTGGTAACACAAATTGCTAATCAGCCAATCACATGGCAGCAACTCAATGCATTTAGACATGGTGAAGAAGACTTGCTAAAGTTCCAACTGTGCATCAGAAAGGAAAGAAAGCTGATTTAAGTGATTTTGAACATGGCTGGTTGTTGGTACCAGACGGCTGGTCTGAGTATTTCAAAATTTGCTGATCAACTGGGATTTTCATGCACAGCCATCTCTAGGGTTTACAGAGAATGGTCCAAAAAAGAGAAAATATCCAGTGAGCGGCAGTTGTGTGAATGGAAATGCCTTGTTGATGTCAGAGGTCAGAGGAGAATGGGCAGACTGGTTCAAGCTGATAGAAAGGCAACAGTAACTGATGTCAATATGGACCAAAATCTCTGAGGAATGTTTCCAACACCTTGTTGAACCTTGTTGAATGCCACGAAGAATTAAAGCAGTTCTGAAGGCAAAAGGGGGTCCAACCCGGTACTAGCAAGGTGTACCTAATAAAATGGCCGGAGAGGGTTTATTTACAGCAATGTTCATCGAGGCTGGATTCCTCAAAGAAAAATATATTTAGATACAAAAAATAAATATGATGCAATCTACTAAAATAAATAAAGTCACAAGACTAAAAACAAGGTCTGTTGCTTTAACATACTGTGTCAATAAAGAATATATATATATATAATTTTTCTTGGTATGCTTAGATGTAATAATAACCTAGGTTGTTATTCCTGCTGCTATATGTTATTTTGAAAAGCTTGCAGTTCATGTTTGATCTATAACCATCTATAAAATCATTATTGATTTTGTAAATATTCCATGAGATTCACAGGAATCATCAAGCACACAAAGTCTACACATCTGCAGAGGAATTCAGTAATCTCTATGGGTATGAATGATTGGAAAATCCATCTTGATGTGAGTTATTGGCATTCACCAAGTAGCTCCCTAAGTTTTAGGCTAGGTTCACATCTCCGCTTACCCGTGGTCAGCGTTTTGCGTGGGCACAAGAGCCCATTCATTTGAATGGACTCCCATGCCTCGGGACACGCAGGGAAGAAGTCCCTGCACTTCTTCTGAAAACGCAGCCCACACAGGAATCTCGGTTCCCAATACGGTTGCGATTTCCAGTGTAGGAGGCATACCATTAGAATTAATGGCACCCGTCCGCGGGTCCACATTCCTCTGTGCGGGTGATGCGGCCGCATGGATTTTTGTGCGGATCCTCAACAGCACCACCCGCACAGATGTGAACCAGGGGTAAGTCCACATTGAGGTTGACTTCACTATGAGTCTTCATTTTCAAAAGTTCTTTCTTTAACCTCCCTGGCGGGAGTGTAGCTCGGGGTAAAGTTTCAATACCACAAGCGGTAACCCCGAGCTACACTCAGTCTTACCATGCGGCGTTGCTCCGGGATCTGTTCTCTTACCTTGTCCTGCGCTCCCGCGATGTCCCCCTGCAGTGTCCCCTGTAATGTCCTCCGGCCGATGCCGGCATCTGTCTGCTGTGTTCCATCCCCTGCGAGTGCCAGGACGTACGGGGGACGGAACGGCGGGAAATTTGAAAATGACAAAAAGTAACATTCACTAAATACACTAAAATCACATAGTATAACATTACTGTATCAAACCATTTCACATACATTTTGTCCCGAGTGCTTTGTCCGGCGCCCTGCCTGCATTTTTACTGTTCTTTCTGCCTGGAAACTGAGAAACGTCCATGGCGTCCAAAAAGCGTCCCTTTAGGTCAAAATCGGTTTTAGACCGGCTAGAGAACAGCGATAGGAAATCAGAACCACTTGCAGAATTGAGTGATAATGATTCGTGGGGAGATTCGTCATCAGACACGGAAAACGATTTTACGACTTTGCTCAGTGATGTGCGAACTTGGCGCTATATTTCAAATTTCAGTGTTTTACGTTTGATTATATTACTGAATTAAATGTATTATTATTATATTATTATTTTTTATGATTATTTATTAAATTATAATTTATGATTTCGTGTTTCAAATTTTATCATACGCGGAATGTTTACTAGACTCTTGTTCGGACAGATTTCAGTGAGTTATTCCTAAAAATTACAGGCCTACAATAAAAAAAATACATATTTTCATGCAAAAAAATGGTACCGCTTTGAGCACAGAAATATGGACATAATCAGACCACTAGGGAGGTTCATGTTTTATATTGCCATGCACCGCTATTACTGACAAAAAAAATTTCAAAAGATGAAAAAAAAAGATAGGAATGTTTGCTTTTTTTTTTTGGTCAGCACATGCATGTGAACTTGTACCATTAAAAACACTGGCAAACCTCTGCATGCGCTCTAACCTGCAATAAAACACATAAGTGTGAATAAACACAAAAGGAAACGTGTCATGAGAAAATCATGAAGGCTGCCCATGCTGGCTTTTGCTTCTAAAATTGCTATTTCCCTGGCTGTCATTCTGATGCATTTGATACATTTTGCACAACATGCAGAAATGCGTGTAAATCGCTCCAAAAAAAATCGCTAGCCAGAATGCGCAATCTTTCTATACCGGAATGTGAACAGGGACTTACAGATCACCTGGGGTAACCAAGGGTGTTCAGCCTCTGCAACATCTCTGTATCAATTCTGTATAGCAGTTCACTCTCTGCAGTAGCTGATTCATGAGTCCTCATGCACACGGGACGTTTTTACAGCGGCTGTTTTTGGCTTTTGATGTTTTTTTCTACAGCCAGTAAACCCCCCACCATGTTATCCTATGCGTCCATTCACACATAGACAGTAATCAACATTTTTTGACTGGGACGTTTTTTTGGTTGGAAAAAACCCCCAGAACTAGTGGGTTTCTAGAGGAGTTTTTTTAGCTGTAAAAATGCTCTGACGCTGAAAAATGCGATAAAACACCGCAAACCGGCATTTTTGGATTTTTTTTGGTAAAAAAAAAAAGCTAACAAACGTGGAAAAAGGCAGGAAAACGCCAGTAAACGCAGCAAAACGCTAAAAAAAATCTGAAAACTCATGTTTTTAATGTGAATTTACACAGCTAATCCTGCCAGTTCCCAGTTCCTCTTTATTTAGAGGGGTGACGCCACAAGGGACCATCCTGAGTCTTCTGTGTTGCCACTCTGAGCATGCTCCAGTTTTCACTCCTTCCTCTTTTCTCCCCATCTAGCCGCCCTATGTGACTACCAATGCCTTTTGCGGCAGTTTCAGCAGCAGAAATACAGCAACAGTGATGTCATTGGGACGTGTCACACACTGCCCTCCAGTTCTGCCCACCGATCGCTCATTGTGATGCAGAGGAACATGGGGCAGATCACTCAAGGCAATATAGAACTGCAATAGAGACTGCAAGGTATTCTGCATTAATGTAAAAAAGACAAAACCTCAGCGCCCAGGACTCTCCTATTATACACACAATTCCCCGTGAGATGCTGCTGTACACAGGTGCAAAAACCAAAAAAACTTATATCAATAAAAACCAGCGCAAACCCACATAATCAATTGCATTACTCAACTTATTAAACAAACTTAAAGACTGTGACAAAAAAAACCACTTTTGTGTTAGTAAAAATTAAATTATAAAATATATAAAAATAAATATATAAATATAAAAAATTAAATTTCATAAGTCCAGTGACAAAAAAATCCCAAAAACTTAAGTAGACAGTCCCGTGACAAAATAAATCAATTAATAATTAAATTATATAAATCAAAAATGCAGCGCTACAGAACCAAAGTATTTAAATGAAGGCAAATGAATGATTCAAATGAATGAATGAATGAACCAATAAATGAATAAATGCAACAGTTCATGAAATAAGGTGACTTTTAGTGTTCTCCTCTATGTCCTGTCCTTCTGATGCTCTGGCGTTGTGCAAAATAGTGCTGAAAGAATGCACACTCACCAGAACGCACAGGAAAATGAGCGTTTTGTCAATATATGTTCCCCTTAGAGTCATCAGCTGGTCAGGATAGGGTAGTATGCTGGCCTCCCTTCAGAGCTCCTGGATATTCCTGTGTGATCCCTTGGCAGGTAGCCTATGGACCTCTCCTCGAAGCTTACATGCGTTCCTTACCCAGCGGAGAGATGAATGACTGTAAATAAATACTCCCCAAGGGAGTCAAAACAAGGACGCCTCCATAGTGTAGTAGGTGATTAAAAGAGGGTTTATTAACAACTCAAGCATCCGAGATACACGGCAGTGTATGTAAAACAACGGACTGACCGTCCAATGGTAAAGATGGCCGCCGGAGCTCCACGATGCTCCGGCGGCGTGACGTCACGGCGTTCCTGGCTCCTCCTACGCGTTTTGTGCACACGCACGTCGTCTGGGGGGATTTGCCAATGAACGCCAAGCCGTGCGACGTCCATTTATATGCTAGGCGCATGCGCAGTAAAGAGGCGCCATATTTTAGAGGTATAAACCAGAGACATCCGGATAATGATACGGGCGCCATTTTTCGTTGGTTTTGTTGCTTATACATACTGTTATAACGGCAGTATGTATAGTCGGCCGGCTGTTATTATCGATTACAACACTATAACCCCATAACAACCTCTCTTCGGTATTTAACCTAAAAGCCAATTTCATATATAGTAATTTATGTGGTAGTGAGGTAAATACGTTCCAATTGACCAAATTAAAGTGCAAATCGAATCAAGATTGTATATATGGCACTAGCATATAAACCACTTCATGTAAATACATATACATATGATATTCGTTAAAATTGCATCTTAAATATAGACCAGAATATCTAATATTAAGAAATTAAAACAATGGACATACATAAGTCCATACTAAAATATAAAATGGTGCATATAGCTATATCCTTTTAATTGTTGCATAATTTGTATTTGTAGCCAGTCCCAATCAATGACACTAGATATATAAAAACAAAGGTACAGTAAAAAAATAACAATCAAATAACATCATCATATCCTATTCTCTTAATCTGGCGATAAAACATAAATAAAATAATGTAAAAAGACGATCCATAGAGTTTTAGCTATTATTAATGAAACAATTTAGATCTATATCTATGATATGCTGATGTTGATATGTTGATATGCTCTCTCAGTCTATCACGTAGGCCACATACTGGAGTTTGCAAGAACATTCCAGGAGATATACTACATTTTTGCTATAGCGGGTTATACATTTGTCTAATTTATATGTTCTTCCTGTAGTACATGAAGAAAAAGTGAATTGTTTCTGTTTCCTTACGTTAATCGTCGTACAGATAACGCACTTATTACAAGGAAAAAAACCTTTTACGTTTGGTGCAAAAGAGATCTTCTCTGGGGGGTTAATGACATTCGGTGCTATTCGATGTCTCAAAGCCGTAGCCTTTTTGTATATAACTTCCGGCTTCACTGGAAGAATTTTAGAGAGGATGGGATCCGCCAACAAAACATTCCAATTTTTATTAATGATGTGTTTAATGGCCCTGTGCTGTATAGAATATGTGGTTAAAAAAGGGCAAGACAATGACTTATTGGTCATTCTTTTATCCTCCAGTAATGCGCTTCTGTCAATATTAGCCACTTCTTGGATAGTATCATCGATTCTATGTTGGGGATATCCTTTTTCCAGGAATTTTATTTTTAAAGTATCAGCCTGCGTGTAATATGTATCCAGTTTGGTACAATTCCTACGTATTCTTGTAAATTGACCTTTCGGAATGTTTGCAAGCCACGCAGGGTGGTGACAACTTTCTAGCGGGATGAAACTATTCCTATCGGTTTTTTTGAAAAAGGATTCAGTAATGATCATACCATTATCATTTAATAATGTCAAGTCCAAGAAATGAATATCTGTATTACTATATGCATAGCTAAACTCAATATTAAGTGTGTTATCATTAAGTGTTTTAAAAAAGTTGTGCAGAGATTCCTCATCCCCACTCCATAATAAAAACACGTCATCTATAAATCTTTTATAAAATATTAACTCTGGCCACTCTCTTGCATAAATTAAAAACTCCTCCCAATACGCCATAAAAAGATTTGCTAGGCTGGGGGCAAACTTCGCCCCCATCGCTACGCCCTTGGTTTGCAGGAAATAATTACGATCAAACCAGAAATAATTGTTCTGCATTACGAACTGCAGTAATATTAAAATATACTCAATATGTGGAGGGGATAAAGTGCTATAGGCGTCCAAAAAATATTTGGCGGCGTCCATCCCATCTTCATGTGCAATATTGCTATATAAGGATGTGACATCCGCTGTGACTAAAAAGGTTTGAGATGAGATTCTAATATCTTTGATGTCATTCAAAATGTGCTTTGTATCCTTTAAAAACGACGGGGTACGTGTGACCAGTGGTTGTAGGAAATAATCTATATATTCTCCTACTTTAGAAAATAAAGTACACTTTCTTACACTTACAGAACCTTACCTCTGCTGAGGTTAGAACCCTATGGGATGTATCATTTTTAGACAAATATCTCAAGGATGGTATGGTTCCCCGATCACTTAGGTGGGATGTGCCCCCTGAATATATGGATGACACTAGTCTTTTAGAATGGTTCCAATTTTTTAATAAAGCTGGGATGGATCTAATTAAATTTTTGATTACCAGAAAAAAGAAAAAACTAACTTATCTAGACTCTGAAATTAATGTTATTAGAGAGAAACGCATTCCATTTAAAGGTACGGAAGAGTATAACAAAGAATCTGATAAAGTCAAGAAGTAACTTGACAATATAGAAAAAGAACAAAAAATAAAGAAAAAGAAAAAATATGCTAGAGATTTTAAAGACTATCAAGAGAATGTAGTGTTTAGGTGGCAATCAGATGAGGAGAATTTACAAATAGTAACCAATCCCACTGATATTAATAAGAAGAAACCTAAAAAGACACAGTCTAATACAAGATATGAATCTACACATTCACAACATCAATCTCCTAAATATAACAAACAGTCTAATCAGTACAATGTACCAACATCAAATAGATATAAAGCTTTAAATGATCCAAATGTGGGGACACGGAATATGCAATGGCATCCATCATATGACCAACATAATCAGCCTAATAGTGGGCAATACTATCATAATAGGAATCCTCACCTCCATCAGCAAGGAGTAGTAGCATCTCCTAGGCAACATCATCAGAATTATTACTCAAACACTAATCACTATCCGCGCCACCAGGGAGCATTAGTACCTCCTAAGCACTATAACCAGGGGCCTTCGTACTCAAATAAACCACCTAATCCACAATTTAATAGGGATTATTATGATAATCGGAATTATCAACAGACACCACCAAGAGTTCCATATAACTATGACTCTAATAGAACACCTCAGGTTCATTTTTTCGGGGAAGGAGGGTCTCGGAAAAGAAGCGGTTCCGGAGAGGGAAAAGGGGTGGGAAAAGGGTCAACAGAAACAGGCAAGAGAAGGAAAACGTAGCTGGTCAAGGGATTTTTAATCTGAGTAATATAGTACTTACGCAACCTGAATTAAAGCTTCTGGATAAGGGGCTGAAATTTGCCCCTAAACAAAAGTTAAATAAGTTTCAAACTTATATTGACATTCACAGATTCTCACGACAACTTTCATTGAAAAGATATTTCCACTCTAACCCATATAATTACGACCAGAGTAACAATATCAATCACTCAACATTAAGAAATGCCTCAACTTTTAATCCCCCACCCCAATCTAGATCCTATGTTAATATCTTTAAGGAATTGGTACTAAAAGATCTGGAGGAGCTAAATATTAAAAAAGCCCCCGATACAGGTACCAAGAAAGCAATTGACCTTCTCCTAGAAAGGAAAGACCTGGTCATTAGACCAGCGGATAAGGGAGGAGGGGTAGTTATACTTAATAAACTTGACTACCTAGAGGAATCCTATAGAATCTTAAATGATACCACTACTTATACCCGCCTTCCTGGGAATCCTTTATCAACCCTTAAAAAAGGTCTGAAAAGTATTATAAAAAAGGGATTTGAGAGTGGTATATTAAATAAAAAAGAAAAAGAATTTCTGTGTCCATCAGCCCCTAGGCTTCCAGTGTTTTATATACTCCCAAAGGTGCATAAAAATCCGACGAAACCACCAGGACGACCTATTATAAGTGGAATAGGCTCATTATTTTCTAAAGTAGGAGAATATATAGATTATTTCCTACAACCACTGGTCACACGTACCCCGTCGTTTTTAAAGGATACAAAGCACATTTTGAATGACATCAAAGATATTAGAATCTCATCTCAAACCTTTTTAGTCACAGCGGATGTCACATCCTTATATAGCAATATTGCACATGAAGATGGGATGGACGCCGCCAAATATTTTTTGGACGCCTATAGCACTTTATCCCCTCCACATATTGAGTATATTTTAATATTACTGCAGTTCGTAATGCAGAACAATTATTTCTGGTTTGATCGTAATTATTTCCTGCAAACCAAGGGCGTAGCGATGGGGGCGAAGTTTGCCCCCAGCCTAGCAAATCTTTTTATGGCGTATTGGGAGGAGTTTTTAATTTATGCAAGAGAGTGGCCAGAGTTAATATTTTATAAAAGATTTATAGATGACGTGTTTTTATTATGGAGTGGGGATGAGGAATCTCTGCACAACTTTTTTAAAACACTTAATGATAACACACTTAATATTGAGTTTAGCTATGCATATAGTAATACAGATATTCATTTCTTGGACTTGACATTATTAAATGATAATGGTATGATCATTACTGAATCCTTTTTCAAAAAAACCGATAGGAATAGTTTCATCCCGCTAGAAAGTTGTCACCACCCTGCGTGGCTTGCAAACATTCCGAAAGGTCAATTTACAAGAATACGTAGGAATTGTACCAAACTGGATACATATTACACGCAGGCTGATACTTTAAAAATAAAATTCCTGGAAAAAGGATATCCCCAACATAGAATCGATGATACTATCCAAGAAGTGGCTAATATTGACAGAAGCGCATTACTGGAGGATAAAAGAATGACCAATAAGTCATTGTCTTGCCCTTTTTTAACCACATATTCTATACAGCACAGGGCCATTAAACACATCATTAATAAAAATTGGAATGTTTTGTTGGCGGATCCCATCCTCTCTAAAATTCTTCCAGTGAAGCCGGAAGTTATATACAAAAAGGCTACGGCTTTGAGACATCGAATAGCACCGAATGTCATTAACCCCCCAGAGAAGATCTCTTTTGCACCAAACGTAAAAGGTTTTTTTCCTTGTAATAAGTGCGTTATCTGTACGACGAATAACGTAAGGAAACAGAAACAATTCACTTTTTCTTCATGTACTACAGGAAGAACATATAAATTAGACAAATGTATAACCTGCTATAGCAAAAATGTAGTATATCTCCTGGAATGTTCTTGCAAACTCCAGTATGTGGGACGTACTACTAGACGCCTACGTGATAGACTGAGAGAGCATATCAACAACATCAAAAAGGGATATAAAGATCACTCACTGTCTTATCACTTTAAACGTAAGCACAATAATGACCCATCATCTCTGCAGTTTGTTGGGATAGATATAGTACAACCCCATTGGAGGGGGGTGAATAAATTGCGGGGAGTCTCACAACTCGAAACACGCTGGATATATGAGCTCCAGACTCTACACCCAAAAGGCCACAATATAGATATAGATCTAAATAGTTTCATTAATAATAGCTAAAACTCTATGGATCGTCTTTTTACATTATTTTATTTATGTTTTATCGCCAGATTAAGAGAATAGGATATGATGATGTTATTTGATTGTTATTTTTTTACTGTACCTTTGTTTTTATATATCTAGTGTCATTGATTGGGACTGGCTACAAATACAAATTATGCAACAATTAAAAGGATATAGCTATATGCACCATTTTATATTTTATATTTTAGTATGGACTTATGTATGTCCATTGTTTTAATTTCTTAATATTAGATATTCTGGTCTATATTTAAGATGCAATTTTAACGAATATCATATGTATATGTATTTACATGAAGTGGTTTATATGCTAGTGCCATATATACAATCTTGATTCGATTTGCACTTTAATTTGGTCAATTGGAACGTATTTACCTCACTACCACATAAATTACTATATATGAAATTGGCTTTTAGGTTAAATACCGAAGAGAGGTTGTTATGGGGTTATAGTGTTGTAATCGATAATAACAGCCGGCCGACTATACATACTGCCGTTATAACAGTATGTATAAGCAACAAAACCAACGAAAAATGGCGCCCGTATCATTATCCGGATGTCTCTGGTTTATACCTCTAAAATATGGCACCTCTTTACTGCGCATGCGCCTAGCATATAAATGGACGTCGCACGGCTTGGCGTTCATTGGCAAATCCCCCCAGACGACGTGCGTGTGCACAAAACGCGTAGGAGGAGCCAGGAACGTCGTGACGTCACGCCGCCGGAGCATCGTGGAGCTCCGGTGGCCATCTTTACCATTGGACGGTCAGTCCGTTGTTTTACATACACTGCCGTGTATCTCGGATGCTTGAGTTGTTAATAAACCCTCTTTTAATCACCTACTACACTATGGAGGCGTCCTTGTTTTGACTCCCTTGGGGAGTATTTATTTACAGTCATTCATCTCTCCGCTGGGTAAGGAACGCATGTAAGCTTCGAGGAGAGGTCCATAGGCTACCTGCCAAGGGATCACACAGGAATATCCAGGAGCTCTGAAGGGAGGCCAGCATACTACCCTATCCTGACCAGCTGATGACTCTAAGGGGAACATATATTGACAAAACGCTCATTTTCCTGTGCGTTCTGGTGAGTGTGCATTCTTTCAGCACTATTTTGCACAACGCCAGAGCATCAGAAGGACAGGACATAGAGGAGAACACTAAAAGTCACCTTATTTCATGAACTGTTGCATTTATTCATTTATTGGTTCATTCATTCATTCATTTGAATCATTCATTTGCCTTCATTTAAATACTTTGGTTCTGTAGCGCTGCATTTTTGATTTATATAATTTAATTATTAATTGATTTATTTTGTCACGGGACTGTCTACTTAAGTTTTTGGGAATTTTTTGTCACTGGACTTATGAAATTTAATTTTTTATATTTATATATTTATTTTTATATATTTTATAATTTAATTTTTACTAACACAAAAGTGGTTTTTTTTGTCACAGTCTTTAAGTTTGTTTAATAAGTTGAGTAATGCAATTGATTATGTGGGTTTGCGCTGGTTTTTATTGATATAAGTATTCTGCATTAAAGCTGAACCTCACCCTAAAAGGGAAGTTATGTAATCCCCCCTCCCCCTTCACATTTGACATATCATATTTTTAATATTTTCTAAGGGGGGGGTGGGTGATAGCCAGAACGTGCAATCTCGCTAGATTTGGCCCCCTCTCTTTGCCCGCACCACAGCCTTCTAGAACACATCACAGGTCCCAGATGGCTGCGGGCTTGTACATGCGCAGTGGGAAGCCATCTGTGAAGCCACAAGGAGTCATAGCTGACTTCCCACAATAAACATGCCGGCATCGGAGACCCAAAAAACAGCAAAGAACCAACCCGGGTGAGGACGGTGCTGGATCCCTGGACAGGTAGGGGTCCTATTATTAAACTTCAGCAGCTACAGTATTGGTAACTGTCATTTTTTTGTCTAGGGTGAAGAACCTCTTTAAGGCAATGATGCAATTTATAGCCCGTTATTTTCACATAGTCATTTATACTGCATATGCCCAACCTTGTTCCATCCTCTTCAAATTTTCCCATCAAAATTAACCCCTTCACGCCGGCGCCTCCCAGTCCTTTAAGGGTTTCAGAAGCCGGGAGGCGGGGTGGGGTTTATGGTCATGTGACCGCCGTGAAACGCCGTCACATGATCGGGAAAAGTCCTGATCGAAAGAGGAGATCGGGACCTTTCCGTGAGTACCGGATGTGTGCTGGGAGTGCGCAGGGCGCACACACCCAGTACATATGTCTTTTTTTTAATAGAACACAAATGTACGGCCGCTTGACGTCTAGGTCCAGATGCTGGGAAGCCGCACATTTGCGTTCGGCCGGCGTGAAGAGGTTAACATTGGTTTGACCTCACTAACAATTTAAAAACAGACCAAATGTTCCTGAAACAAGTCCACTATATGAATTTCATGGACCAGCTGAAATTCACTCAGTGTGAGGCCCTGTAGGCTGCCTCCTACCCAGGGGCGGACTGACAACTCATGGGGCCCCCGGGCAATAGGGGATCATGGGGCCCCTGTGTCCTTGCCCAAACTCAAAAAAGCCTATGAAAAAGGTACCAGGGGCATCTCATGGGGCCCCCTACTGACCCGAGTTTCCAGATGGTCAGTCCTCCCCTGCTCCAACCCAACATCCCTCAGCCCTGCTTCACACTGAATTCGACTTTGAAATCATGCGACTTCAGTCAAACTCCTGTGCGGCATGAGCGAAGGTGTGGCTTACCGGGTCTGTGTGTGTCTCTAGATGCACATAGCCTAGCTTGAGATCACGGGTGCCTCCATAGCACCTGGCTTGCTAAGGAGGCACCCAGAGGAGGGAGGAGCAGACAGCATCAGTGGGGGACCAAAGTGGTATGTCAGTGTGACTTCAGGTGCGACTTGTAAGACATCTGTACAACTTCATGTACAGATGTCTATGCAAGTAGCACCTGAAATCGGAAAAATAATGTAGGAACCTTTTTTTCAAATCAGTGCGGCACCACAAAGTCGGAGTCACACCAATTTGAACAGTTCCATTGATGACAATAGGGTTCAGCTTGTCATGGAATTTTAAACTTCATTATGCATGACAAGTCGCATCGATGTGAACGAGGGCTTAGAAAAATCAAAGGAGTCGGGCAATTGTTGATCAAAATTGGCTGTAACCAGCAAAGCTGACTGTCAATTGGCACAACGGGGGAGACTAGATGGAGGAATTAGTTCATTTTTTTTTTTTCATTCAGCCTTTCATTAGAGCACAGCAAGTTATAGTTGGACAATCAGCCATTTTAATATAGATTTGTGTGCATGCAATTGTGGCTGTATATGGAACAATTTTATATACAATTGCATCATCAATCAATGTACTGTCTAGGAGAAAATCATGATCCGAAGATCGAAAAGTTTGTTCAATCCGCTACACATTTAAAGTGGTTATTTTTACCTTAATGAATTCTCTGTATTGAGGTAAAAACTCCCCACTATCTGTCCTACCCACCCTCATCCCTAAACACTTACCTGACTCCTCTCACTGATCCAGCACTGTCTCAGTGGCAGCACCGCTCTCTTCTCTTTCTCTTTCTCTTTCTGCTTTCACAGGAGACACTGAGGGCATTGGAAGCCATAGGCTCCTGCTGCTGTCAGTCAAACTCCTCCTGTAAGGCATGAGTGGGGGTGTGGCTTACCAGGTCTGTGTGTGTGTCTATGGATGCACACAGCCTAGCTTGGGAGCACTGGTGCCTCCATAGCACCTGGCTTGCTAAGGAGGCACCCAGAGGAGGGAGGAGCAGACATTGTCAGTGGGGGACCACCAAAAAGGAGTTAAGGGACTGGTCTGTGCAATATTGTGCCACAGAGTATGTAAGTATAACAAAAAAATTCATCTTTAGTATTGCTTTAACAATCATCTTGATTTATCTATTTTCCTGCATTTGAATTTTCTGTCCAGCCCAATCAGAATAATTTTGATGGAATTGATAGTTTTTCCTCATAATTAATCAAAGACACGGTATGTATGTTATTAAATATGTATAGATTAGATCATCTTGTCTGATTCTACGAATAATCATTTCATCAGATTGTTAAGAATTCTACCACCGCATTCTACTGGAAAGTTACACCATGACACAAGGAGATTATATTGAAATTGTGGTAAATTTTTCATCTTTCCCAAAAATTTTTATTTTGCAGAAAAAAAAATAATAATAATTTTATATATATATATAAATATATATATATACAGTGTGTATGTGTATATATATATATATATAAATATATGTGTATATATATATAAAAATATATGTGTATATATATATACATATATATATATATATATATATACACACACATACAGTGTGTGTTTGTGAGTGTGTATATATATATATATATATATTTTTTTTTTATTTTTATTTTTTTTTCAAAGACTTGATCTGTGAAAGGTGAGTCTGTCATTGTTCTACAACAGGACTGAGAAGAGTGCCTCTACGAATAATCATTTCATCAGATTGTTAAGAATTCTACCACCGCATTCTACTGGAAAGTTACATCATGACACAATGAGATTATATTGAAATTGTGGTAAATTTTTCATCTTTCCCAATATTTATTTTTTTTGCAGGAAAATTTTTTTATATATATATATATATATATATATATATATATATACAGTGTGTATGTATATATATATAAAAATATATGTATATATATATATATATATATATAAAAATATATATATATATATATATATACACACATACAGTGTGTGTTTGTGAGTGTGTGTATATATATATATATATATTTATTTATTTTTATTTATTTATTTTTTTTTTTCAAAGACTTGATCTGTGAAAGGTGAGTCTGTCATTGTTCTACAACAGGACTGAGAAGAGTGCCTCAGCCAAGACTGAATCCCACCTGCTGGTGAAAAACAATAATTTATTTATTGAGAGAAGAGGGTGGATTAATGAGCGGAGGGAAGGATACGGCAGTATTTTATAATGAACTTGCACTATCTCCAGCACCATACTCACGCGAGTCTAATAGTATTGAGTCTTATGGAAAGTTCTTACAATAGAGGCTTTGGCAGGAATAGTAGCACTCACTGTTGTCAATAAGTGATCCATCAGGGGATTAAATCCTAGACGTGCCAAGTGATTGCTGTAAATACACAGAATGCCAAATATCTGAATGAGGTTAGTAACTGTTAACCTACATGATATTTACAATGAAAAGCACCATCCACTTATTGACAGATGTGCTGTATTTAAAGTGAATCTGTCAGTCAGCAAAATTCCTGTGTGAGAAGGCTCTAACAGAAGCATTTACCAACGCAGGTGCTGCATAATAGTTTTGGGAGTTGAAGCCAAATGAGTCAATATGCCCTTGTATACAACATCTGAGTCGGAAAAATGGCTATGTCCATCAAAGCTTCCACACAGAGGAATTTTACTTCATGGTAATGTCCCTGCTTCTAGATACAGGGGGCTGATTTACTAAAGTCAAATAGACTGAATACTAGTATATGAGCAGAAGTGCTGCTGACTTCCATCATCTAATCATGTGCAAGCAGAAATGCTGTATTTTTTTTATTTTCCTTGCATATGATTGGGTATTCTTCGCAAAGTGAAGCTTCACTTCAATTACTAATCTCTGGAGCAACTGCACTTTACAAAGTGCACAATCTATTTACAGTACCTTTAGTAAATCAACCCCACAGTGTGGGCTGATTTACTAAAGCCATAAAGGCTATTCATTTTGCAAGTGAATGTTCCCCAGAGCTTTGATTCATTTTACAAATAATGCCCAATCAAGTGCAAGGAAAACAGAAGAATGTCATTTTTGCTTGCAAATGATTGGATGATGGAAGTCAACAGAGCCTCACCTCATTCATTACAGCCGTTTCACATAAATGCAGATTGGATGTAGTTTGAACTGTACACAATCTGCATGACATGAATAATAACATTGCTTTCTATGGTACCTGTTCACATACATCCGGTGTACTGGCAGTGGGGATTCATTACAGATTGAAAGAGAGTCCTGCCCAATTTCTGAGTAGTGCTGTCAGGTTCAGATGCGGATTACAGGCTTAGAGCCTGCTGGCATATGTGTGGATTGGATGCAGTTTGAATTGCATCCGATCCGCATGACATGTGAAATAACATTGCTTTCTATGGTGCCTGTTCACATACGTCCGGTATTCAATGCAGATTGAAAAAGAGTCCTGTCCAATTTCTGAGCAGTGCGTTCCTGTTCAGGTGTGGATTATAGGCTCATTGACTTCTAAGCGAACCATGTCTGAATCACACATATCGTGAGTTTGCGAACAGAATTTCAGGCCGGTTTTCTCTCCTGGCCCTGATGTAAACCTGACCTAAACCACTGAACAACTACTTTAATTAATTAATGAAAATGGAGCTTCAATTCGCTCTGCACATGTGTGAATCCACACTTAGAGAGGAACTTAATTTAGAAATAAATAAATACATGAAAGTCAGCTGCAGCAAATACTGTAGTGGCTGACTTTCAATATGCAGACATTTTCCAGCCCAGGGATCCAGCACTGTCTGTACCCAGGCAGGTTTTTTGCCAGTCTTCAGGTCACTGGCACCACCATATTGACTGTGGGAAGCCATTTGTGACGTCGCAGCCCACTGCCCACTGCATATGTGCAATATGTGCTGTGCTTTCTTAATGCTCCCGCAGTCTCTTGGATCCCAGGGGGTTGCAGGCAGGAGTTAGAGCAGGTACCTGTCGAAATAAGCTTTCGGGGAGTGTCCCCTTCTTCAAGGTCCAAGCAGTACTGCTTGGACGTTGAAGAAAGGGCCTGACCAATGGATTCTCCACCAGGACAATGCTCCTGCACATGATGCATTAAATGTTTGCAAGGTCCTGGCTTAGAAATCCATTCTGAAACTTGACCAACCACCTTATTCTCCTGATTTAGCACTCATTTGATGACAGTCTGGACATTCAGCATGCTGTGACAAAGATACTGCGAGGTGTTCTGGAAAAACAAATTCCAGGAATATGTCTGGCAGTGGCACAGTCATCTAGAAAAGTGTGTTGATTCACAAGGGCTCTGCTTTGAAGATGGCAACAGCCACTAGTGTATAGGTAAGCAATTTACACATATATATATATATATATATATATATATATATATAGCTTTTTTTCCCCCAGAGAATAGGTGAAGGAACTCCCCCTTTCTGAATCACCCCTAGTCTCTGGCCCCTACCCACCTCTGAGCACCGTTCCTTCTTTCCACCCCTACCCACCTTCCAGTACCACCCTTTTTAGAGAATACAGAACCAAGTAATTTGTATGGACCCCCAGCAACAATAGACCCCACTCAAAAATATATCTCCTCCAGTGACAATAGATGCCTCAGCAGCCAGCATCAATAGTATTGCCCTGCGTATATATATGAGAGAGAGAGATTGACTAAAATAGATGCACACAGAATCTGGTGCAGCTGTGCATAGTAACCAATCAGCTTCTATTTTCAGCTTCTTCAATTAAGCTTTGACAATAAAACCTATTGCCTGATTGGTTACTATACAGAGCTGCGCCAGATTCTGCACGCATCACTTTTAGTAAATCTGCACCATAGGTTCTGACAATTTAATTTGCAGAATGGCCTGTAAAAAAATGTATATAAGCCCTGAATAAGAGGCCAACGCATGAATGCGTGTGCTACAGTTTGGCCAATAAATGGTAACACCCTAAATCCAAACTTCTGCTTTTGTCAATGGCCAACATGGTACAACATACTGATGCTGTTGCAACATATAGTTCAGACATATCTATCAAATGTCTATTAATCAATTCCAATGCTTTATTGTTAGCAGGAAAAATTCCTACCAGCAGCCAGCATAAGAATTTTGATTTCAGCAGTGCATAAGGGTAGCATGCTTCAAGATTCTCACGTTCTCACCTTGCTTCAACCTTACTGGCCACTTTAGCAATACAAAGCTATGACTACTACGGCTCCATATACTCGATAGCTTTGGCTCCTCCACAAAACAGCTGCTCCGTCTATACCTATAATGGATAGAGTTCTCATGTTATGAAGGTCCAGAGAACAATATGGTTTAATATTAGAACACAGCTTTCTATCCAAGATATTCAAGGTTAATGTAAGCTCTGCAGAAATCCTGTTCTGCTTACTTTGGAACAAAAATCAAATGAGAAACCTTTTTCCATTACAAGTCTGAATTAGAAAAAAAAAAAAAACCCCACAGACCTGGCATAATATCTACAGTTACTAATTCCTGGTGCTGTCTGCACAACACAGTGGTATGGTCCCACCTATGACAACTCAATAATGACAAATTCCTAAAAATTGAGTCCTGAATTTGCTTTCATTTGACGGCTTCAGAAACATTTAATTCCATTTTTTATGCTTTTTGGTGTATGAAATGCAGCCATCTACTGCCAGCTAGTGGTTCGAAATGCTATCATATTATAACAGCTGTTACATGCCTGCTTCTCATATATACACTTAGGCTCCATTCACACCTATGCAGCTTGCTTTTTGTCCGTTTTGCAGTGCTTTTCGCAGTTCATTTTGCGTTTTTCTACATACGGTTTTGATGCACTTTTACCGTGTTTTGTTCAGCTTTTATTTTTCTTTTAATCCCTTGATGCCAAATATGCAGCCTCTCAGCGGCTGGGCCTTTGACACAGCATATTTGCATACAATTTGAAAACACGTGCTGAGAGCATGCTCCCAGCGCATATGTCGGTGTCAACTTTTCTGATCATGTGACTGCCATGACAGCGAATCACGGTGGTCACATGACCCTAAAACCCCTTGGTGTCTGAAACCCCTTAAAGGGCCAGGAGGCGCCGTCATGAGGAAGTTAAAACTGCTGCTCCTTCCAGTGTTCCTCTCAGACTCCGTCTCTTACTGCAAGCAGCTGGCGACTGCTGATCACTGTGGAGTTCCAGCCCTCCTCTTCCCATTGATCAGTGGAGGCAGATCTGCACCTGCAGAGGAAGGTAATGTCTGACTCTGTTGTCTAGTGTCTGTGTGAGTGTGACCCGGCCATCCATAACATGTGCAATGTGTCAGTGAGTGATGACATCATCATGATCCCACAGCCTGCCCTTCTACTGCCTGCTGGGCCTGCTGATCTGTGTCAGTGTTTGCAGTGGTGTGTTGTGTCGGATCTGTCACTGTGTGGGATCGCTCAGTTCAGCTGCCTGCTGTCACAGCGTATTATCTCCCCCCATTGGCTGGGGAATTCTAGCCTGGGATCTGTCAGAGTGTGGATCCATCATCCTCCACTCACTGCAACTGTTACCCTGCCACTGCCAGTCACAGATACAGTCCGTCCGTGACACTGATTTTGTCTTTAATGTTGGTCCTGGAGGCATCTTATGGCACTTATTTTTGCAAATGTTTGATTTAATGATTTAATATTTGCTACTGTTTCTAAAATGTATTTATTTATGTTTCTATTTGGGGGGGGGGCTCAAGTAACTGGTCTTGCCTAGGGCACAAAATAGTCTAGCACCAGCCCTGGATCTTATAAAAAGTAATTCTGGCCAACATGGTGACTTAAACAATCCATACAGAGTATAACACCCCTAAGAGTTGATAACTGGCACATTTGACATCAGACGCACTAATAAAGAAATTGCTTTGGATCAACATAGGTCTATACAGTAGGTCTAAGTACAAAAAATATATTTACACAGTCATGGCCAAAAACATTGGCACCCCTGCAGTTCTGTCAGATAATGCACCACTTCACCCAGAAAACTGTTGCAATTACAAATATTTAGGCATTCTCATGTTTATTTCTTTTGTTTGTATTGCTATGACACAAAAAAGTGTAGAAACAAAAATCCAAATCTGACACATTCCACCCAAAAGTACAAAACTGACTGAACAAAATAATTGGCACCTTCTTAAAATTGTAAGAAATAATTGCATTCCAAGTTTGCGATTCTCCTGTAATTTGTAATTAAACTCATCTGTATCAATTACCAGTTGTTGACAATATAGAAATCGCTCCGGCAACCAGTTAAAATGGTGAAAATTTGACTCAACCTTTCTGTTGTGTGTCTCTGTGTGCCACATGGAGCATGGAGAGCAGAGAGAGCAGCAAATAATTGGCTGAGGATTTGAGAACAAAAATTATGAAAAAGCATGGACAATCTCAAGGTTTGAAGTCATCTCCGGAGATCCTATTGTTCCTGTGTCCAATGTGCGCACCATCATCAAGAAGTTTACAGCCCATGGCATTGTAGTAAGGCTACGTTCACACTAGCGTTGTGTGCAGGCGGCAGAGAGGCGCTTGGGAAGCATTTTTACCGCTTCCCAAATGCCTCTGCCAATTCTGCACATTACAGCACATGGTGCTGTTCTAACGGGAGCGTTTGCGTTGCGTCGCAGCAAAACGGACGCTTCTGGTCGAGTCAGGAGGCGTTGAAGCCTCCTATTCTCGTCTATGGTGCCGCTCTGCAAACGCCCAGCCGGCGTTTGTGGTGCGGTTGCGACGCAGTTGCGGGGCGTTTGCAGAGCGGTAACACCATTCAAACTTCATTATAGGCATTTGTGGGGCGTTATTAATGCTCGGTAAACGCCTAGCAACCGCCGCTAAACCACGCATGCAGCCTTTGCGGAGAGTTTGCCGAGCGTTAAAAAACGCCAGACCAACGCTTGCCAATTGCTATAGGGGCGTTTGGCAAGCGTTGGTAAAACAGCCAAGTGTGAACGAGCCCTTAATCTAATAAAATAAATTTAGAAAAGCGCCACACTTTTACCCTTAATCAATAAATAAACCACTATAGCAGCAATCCCAAACCCAAAAAAATTTTGGCATAAATATAGAAAAATATATAGGAATGCGCTAAATTAAATATAACAATATAATAACGTGTCCATAATAAATATGTGAAAGTCCAAACACCATAAATAAATCAAAAATTTATCTTGTGAAGCTCATAACACCGTGATCAATCCACCACCAAATAAATTGGATAAACTCACCAGAGCTAAATGCTGATCAGAATATAGACCAGCACAAGCGCTTTTGCTCTGGGAGCGATGAATACAGCGATATCCAGACTATACATGCAATATTCTGCAGTGGTATTCACATTTCCAGGTATTAAGTAGCAAAACTTCACAATGATGGACAATATCTCAAAGTAAGGAGCAATACTCTGCAGCCAAATCTCCCAGGATGAGCCTATCCGTGTACCAACGTATCTCCATAAATATAGGGACCACACTCAGGGACAAAGGAGAAGAAATGATGGTGCAGCACGTTTAAAACAAATTGACATTTATTAAAAAACTCACAGCACTCACAAGTAAGGTGTCCAGACCGACACCAGCTTAGACAGCATTACACAGCACTGATAATGGATGAACCCCGCTCACCAGTGCTGTGTAACTCTGTCTAAGCTGGTGTCGGTCTGGACCAGGGGTGGACTGACCATTTGGAAACTCGGGCACTGCCCGAGGGCCCGGGTCAGTAGGGGGCCCCGTGAGATGCCCCTAGAACCTTTTTCATAGGCTTTTTGAGTTTGGGCAAGGACACAGGGGCCCCATGATCCCCTATTGCCCGGGGGCCCCATGAGTTGTCAGTCCGCCCCTGGTCTGGACACCTTACTTGTGAGTGCTATGAGTTTTTTAATAAATGTCAATTTGTTTTAAACGTGCTGCACCATCATTTCTTTTCCTTTGTCCCTGAGTGTGGTCCCTATATTTATGGAGATACGTTGGTACACGGATAGGCTCATCCTGGGAGATTTGGCTGCAGAGTATTCCTTACTTTGAGATATTGTCCATCATTGTGGAGTATTGCTACTTAATACCTGGAAATGTGAATACCACTGCAGAATATTGCATCTATAGTCTGGATATCGCTGTATTCATCGCTCCCAGAGCAAAAGTGCTTGTGCTGGTCTATAATCTGATCAGCATTTAGCTCTGGTGAGTTTATCCAATTTATTTGGTGGTGGATTGATCACGGTGTTATGAGTTTCACAAGATGAATTTTTGATTTATTTATGGTGTTTGGACTTTCATATATTTATTATGGACCCTTTTTATATTGTTATATGTAATTTAGCGCATTCCTATATATTTTTCTATATTGTAGTTAATCTCCCTGGATGTGGACAAAAGATAGATATATATATATATATATAAAAAAAAATTTATATATGGCAGCCTATATTTAGGTACCTTCACTAAAACATTTACAGCAATGCTAATATTATACATGAAAACTTCAACCAGGGCCAGTACAGGATGTGGGCAAAAGGGGCAGCTGCCCCCAGGCACAGCAGTTACCTTGGGGAAAACTTGTTCACAGTAGCACCACTACTAACTGACCTACTAAAGTCTGGGTACCCAACATACAGACCAGGACAGGGCAGCTTGCAGTCCCGGCCTGCACATTACATAGACAGGCTAGTGCCACAAAAGTGTTGGAGGAAGGGGGTTTAACAGCACATGCACTGCCACTGTACACCATTGCGGGGGGAGGAAGTTAATTAACACTGCCACTGACCAGCAATTCAGCTGCAGGGTGGTAGTTAACATTACCATTAACCACCAATTCAGCTGGGGTGGGGGTTGTAGGTAATACTGCCACTAACCACCAATGTGTGTGTGTGTGACTATCAATGCTGGGGGAAAATGGGTAGTTAATACTACCACTTCCCACCAATGAGGGGGGTGTTTTAAATAACACTGTCACTGAACACCGATTCTGAGGGTTTTTATTGCAGTCACTGACACCAATGCTGGGGGGTTATTATTGTGATTACTGGTAGCAATGCTGGAGGTTATTATTGTGGTTAATGGTACCAATGTTGGGAGTTATTATTGTGGTTACTGGTACTAATGTTGGAGGGTTATTAATGTGGTCTCTGACACCAGTGCTGGGGGTTATTATTGTGATTACTGACACCAATGCTGGAGGTTATTATTGTGGTTAATGGTACCAATGTTGGGAGTTATTATTGTGGTTGTTGGCACCAGTGTTGGGGGTTATTATTGTGGTTACTGGCACCAATGCTGTAGGTTATTATTGTGGTCTCTGACACCAGTGCTGAGGGTTATTATTGTGGTTACTGGTACCAATGTTGGGGGTTATTAAAGTGGACTCTGACATCAGTGCTGGGGGTTAAGATTGTGGTCACTAACACTAGACACTAATACTGGGAGTTATTATTGTGATTACTGGCAACAATGCTGTGGGTAACTATTGTGGTCTCTGAGACCGTTGCTGGGGGTTATTATTGTAGTTACTGGCACCCATGCTGGAGGTTATTATTGTAAACCTGCACAGAGTTGAATGTTCTCCCTGTGCCTGCGTGGGTGTCCTCTGGGTACTCTGGTTTCCTTCCACACTCCAAAGACATGCTGGAAGGTTAATTGGCTCCTGTCTAAATTGTCCCTAGTATGTGTGTGTATGAATGTGAGTTAGGGACCTTAGACTGTAACCTCCTTGAGGGTTAGGGACTGATCTGAATGTACAATATATGTAAAGTGCTGTGTAAATTGATGACACTATATAAGTACCTGTAATAAAATAAAAAATGATGTTCATTCACTGAATATAGTTGTAAATTCCACTCCAAGGAGCAGGGCCCTCGAACCCCTCTTGTATCGCATTGTATTGTTATTGTACTGTCTCATGTATTGTCCCCCATTGTAATGTACAGCTCTGAGCGAACTGTTGGCGCTATATAAATACTGTATAATAATAATAATAATAATAATTCCTGGGTTCCTCAAAAGTCAGCTTAGTGTTTTTTGTATCTGTGTTATGAGATAACATAAGTGAGAGAATCCTAGGAATCTGCTCATTTCTCTAACCCCAGTGCTCATGGGAATTGTAGGCCCATGGCTGCCTGCACATCAAGGTGACACAAGAAGCATTCATGAAGATCTCTGATCTGCTCTAGCCAGGAGCAATGATCTGAAGGCACTTTGCACAGCAATGAGGAACATTGGAAGAAGGAACACATGGTATTTGCACTTTTTTTAAGGTAACATGCTACATATGAAACTTGTTAAAGAGAGTTTACATCTACTTTAAGCCTGTAACATAAATCTCCAGACCAAATATCATTCATGTTCCCATTTACTCATCTAATCACAAACATGTGTGGTATTTAGTTCAGCAATGCAACAGGAAATACCATTCCACAGCCCCAAATAAAATGAAGACAAAATCTGCTTTAGAGAATATTATTTTTTCTTTAGAACATTTCATCCCTTTTTTATAGAAGGCTTGCTTGAATATAAACACGGAAACAGGAGATTTCTGATATATTTGGCACACGTTTCTTTAAGATTGTACAGCTGAAACAGTCCTGATAGTCGTAAAAAATTATTATATGCACCATCTTTTGATATATATATATATAATTTTTTTTTGTTCCATGCACGAATTTCAGAACTGGTTTTGAGTAATCAGCTTAACATATCCACAGTTAGATCACCTTCAGAACGAGAAGAGAGAAAATTGGAAGAAATAAGCTACATTTTGCTTAAATAGCTTTTCAATTGGCATTTTTCTGGCTTAAGAGCAATTGCAGGAAAAAAAATAGCAAAAAGTCTACAATTTCAGGAATTCCAGCAATGAAAGGAAGTAAACTGTGGCTTATTTCAGGGATGTCATTACACAGACAGTTGGGGGTAGAATAGATTTAGTCCCTTTCTTATGTTTAGTTTAATTCCTTTTGAAACAAATTACATTGGTTGAGTTTGATCCAATTCAATGGTGTGCAGTTTTAAATGTTAAAAATGGACTAAAAGGTAAAGCCCTAAGAAAAAAAAAATCTTAATACAATACACAGGTTATAGAAGCATGAAAGCCGATTGGAAAGATTATGTTCATAAAGCTAGTTACATAGTTGGTAAGGCTGAATAAAGACACCAGTTCAACCAAAGCTTGAATGGTATTTTCATGTTCTTGGTGAACCCATTACTAGACTACCTAGACCTCCCTAAGACAAGGTAGACCCTGGCGTTTCTGGATCCCAGCTTCCAGGATCCAACAGCCATGGTCTCTCATTTTACATGTAATACCACCCATTGCTGAATGTTGGGTTGAAATATGTACAATCATTTACTTTAGTGGTATGAGTACCTCTAAATTTTGCCAAACCAGCAATATAAATGGCAATCAGACCAACATGGGGCTGCAATGTCTTCACAGCGTAACGCAGAACCCAGTTTACACAAATGAATGAAATAGATGCAGTCTCTTATGTTTTGCCTACTTACCTTTAGAGCAAATTACATAAGACAAAGAACTTAAAGAATAACTTCGATCTACCCTAACCTCCCCGCCACATGCTGGCATTGCTCCGAAGATCCAGCAACATTTACACATATCTGTTGGCAGTGTCCAATGGTCCAGTCCTATTAGAATTATGTATCTGAGTGTATTCTTAAATGTACACGGATATCTGTGCCATTAATGGTGGATGTTTGCATTTTAAGTCTTGTCCATTTATTAGCCATGTCCAGAGTTATGAGAACATTGATAGGTTATTATTATTCTATGCTTGCTGTCAGGGCTCCCAGGTATGACCAGAGGTGTGTGACTGAAGCAGGGAAACGCAGACTTCAGATATGTGATTAACAATGTAATTTATTAACACTAACAATACAAACATAAACGCAGTGCAATACTAAACATAATACAGTGCAAACAAACCCAACCAACCACCCACAGATAACAGTACATACAAGCAAGCGTCGTCAGGCAGGCCGGGTCAATATCAATTGGGCAGGTAGGTACAGGGGGAGCAAGCGGAGAATGGTCGGGGTCACAGGCCAGGTTCAGCAGGTAGCAAGCAGCGTAGTACAGAGGGTCAGGCAGAGGGATGGTCACGGTCACAAGCCAGGGATCAGAACAGGTAGCAAGCAGCGTAGTACAGAGGGTCAGGCAGAGGGATGGTCAGGGTCACAAGCCAGGGATCAGAACAGGTAGCAAAGGAACAGAAACAGGATGCAGGACAGATACAGGGCCCAGGACAAACACAACACCAAGGCAGAGTCTGCAAGTCTGGCCATCCCTTAAATACACCAGTATCATCAGTTCCAGGTGTTAGCTGGCTGAAAGGTTGAGTCTCTGATTGCTGGGAGCACCCGCTGGCCAGCCCTGGTACTGCAGATCAAAAGGCAGGTGAGTCCCACCATTGCTGGCCAGTCCATTCCTGACACTTGCAAAGCCATATTACTTAAGTCGCCATTTGTCCCCACACTTGACTTCTGGAAAAAATCTGATCAATTCAGCTATCCCATTATATACTGCTCAAATAATTAAAGGAACACTTTTTAATCAGAGTATAGTATTAAGTCAATTAAACTGCTGGTATTTTGATCTGGTCAGTTAAGTAGCAGAGGGGGTTGTTAATCAGTTTCAGCTGTTTTGGTGTTAATGAAATTAACAACAAGTGCACTAGATGGGCAACAATGAGACGACCCCCAAAACAGGAATGGTTTTACAGGTGGAGGCCACTGACATTTTTTTACTCTACTCATCTTTTCTGACTGTTTTTCACTAGTTTTGCATTTGGCTAGGGTCAGTGTCACTACTGGTAGCATGAGGCGATTCCTGGACCCTACAGAGGTTGCATAGGCAGTCCAACTCCTCCAGGATGGCACATCAATACGTGCCATTGCCAGAAGATTTGCTGTGTCTCCCAACACAGTCTCAAGAGCATGGAGGAGATTCCAGGAGACAGGCAGTTACACCGGGAGAGCTGGACAAGGCCGTAGAAGATCCTTAAGCCATCAGCAGGACAGGTATCTGCTCCTTTGTGCAAGGAGGAACAGGGTGAGCACTGCCAGAGCCCTACAAAATGACCTCCAGCAGGCCACTGGAGTGAATGTCTCTGACCAAACAATAAGAAACAGACTTCATGAGGGTGGCCTCTAGTGGGTCCTGTGCTCACTGCCTGGCACCATAGAGCTCGATTGACATTTGCCATTGAACACCAGAATTGGAAGGTCCGCCACTGGCACCCTGTGCTTTTCACAGATAAGAGCAGGTTCACCCTGAGCACATGTGACAGATGTGAAAGGGTCAGAAGAAGCCGTGGAGAACATTATGCTGCCTGTAACATTGTTCAGCATGACTGTTTTGGTGGTGGGTCAGTGATAGTCTCGGGAGGCATATCCATGGAGGGATGCACAGACCTCTACAGGCTAGACAATGGCACCCTGACTGCCATTAGGTATCAGGATGAAATCCTTGGACCCATTGTCAGACCCTACGCTGGTGCAGTGGGTCCTGGGTTTCTTCTGGTGCACGACAATGCCCGACCCCATGTGGTGAGAGTATGCAGGCAGTTCCTGGAGGATGAAGGAATGGATACCATTAAATGGCCCCCACGCTCGCCTGACCTAAATACAATAGAACACCTTTGGGATATCATGTTTCAGTCCATCCGACGATGCCAGGTTGCACCTCAGACTGTCCAGGAACTCAGTGATACCCTGGTCCAGATCTGGAAGGAAACACCCCAGGACACCATCTATCGTCTCATTAAGAGCATGCCCCGACGTTGTCAGGCATGCATACAAGCACCATACAAACTACTGAGTACCATTTTGAGTTGCTGCATTAAAATATCAGCAAAATGGACTAGCCTGCTGCATCATTTTTTCACTTTGTTTTTTGGGGTGTCTTTGAATGCAGTCCTCTGTAGGTTGATCATTTTCATATCCATCAAACAATGGGGCATCCTTACATTCCTAATACTTTACCCAATCCATATCAGTATCTGATGTGTTTTCAAAGAGTTCCTTTAATTTTTTTGAGCATTGTACAAATGTACCTACGAGTCTAGGGGTTGCCCCAAACAGTTCTCCAAAATTTGGGATATATGGGTTGATTCTTCCGTGACAACCCCCTCAAGCAACACTACTGTGTGATCTATATTGTATCCTAAATGTCCTAATATTGTATTTGGTACATTACCTTTCGGGTGGAATGAGCCTACTGCCTACATTTTCTACTATGATAAATATTGGTGAGCCATATTTACCATAAATGCTTAGGTTGCCGAGCACTTGAATTTAATATTATTTAAACCTTTTTTTTTGTTTTGTCTTTTTCTATGTAATTGTTAAGCCTGGGTATGCCCAAAAGGCTTTGTTTTGTATTATCTCTTATTAACAAAAATGAATAAGGAGAATTTTAAAAAAACTTTTTGGGTCTATCTAGTTCCACCAGTGTTGGTATGTGTGTAGCTCTGTCTGTATCACTTCCCATATCCTTGTATATTGTGTTCAATATGATGCACATCTACAATTTTTTTTTTTAACTTAGTGACACTTCCTTCCAATTATGGAAAGGATTTCTACATCTTTGCCGCTCTAACAGTAAAGAACCTCCAACGCAGTTTAAGGTTAAACAGTTTTTTATCCACGTTCATTAAGTTGCCACATGTCTTGTTGAGTGACCTGAGACTGAAAAGTTTACTCCCAGTGTTGGAATCACCATTAAGATATTTGTATATCACTATCATATCCCTCCTAAGTGTTTCTTCTCCAGGGAACATCTTTTCCTATTGCAGCCAATTTTTAATTACGCTTTAGCTCTCCAGTGCTGCCATCTTGGATTTGGGAGGAAACGCAAACTGCAGACTGCCTGATGTCTCACAGGTGCACTTGCATTAAGCTCATGAGACTTGAGGTTCTGAAGCCTCCTGTGATGTGTCACACAAAAAAAAAACAAAAGTCTGCAAAGGTGTTAAAGGCTAGGGGACTCAAGAAGATGCACTGCACTCTCCCTTCTGGGTGAATGTCCACTTTAAAGAGGAACTTAAAGGCAAGCAGAGGGCATATAACTAGTCACCAATATTGCCTAAAGTCTCCCTGTAGGTAATCTTTCCCTAATTACTGACTTGCCATGCCTTTTTCTGCACCGTGTCACATTTTGGAGGTGGCCATCTTGGTACAGGCAGGGTTTTGCTTCCTCAAGTCAGAGCCTTCAGCATGAAGAACACTGAGCACCACCTCAGCGACATCACCAAATCTCACTCCAAATCTCATAAGGCTAGTGGTCGGAGGCAGCAGTGACTTAGACTTTAGATATACAGCTATTAGACTTTAGGCACAGTAGTGCCTAGGCACCCTCACATACTAGGAAGTGCACTGCCATTTTTCATGAGGCATTAAAGGTAACATTTTCAAAGTACTGTTTATGAACAATTACCATTTTGAATCCTCCATATAACAAAGCAAATCTTCATTTTTTTAGTGTAAGTCCAGTTTAAAGCCGTACACTAGCTATACAAAAATAACAACTGATATTTTAGTTCAGGTATGCTAAGAATTTAGAGCAGTGGTCTCCAAACTGCGGTCCAGGGGCTGGGTGTGGCCTTTTGCTTGCTGTTATCTGCCCCTTGAGCTATTATTCCCCCCACTGTCAGCAACAGTGGGGGATAGTTCCTGCCACTGACACAGACAATGGGGCACTATTCCTCCCACTGACAAAAATGATGGTACTCTATAACTCCCACGAATACCAATGATGGGGCACTATTCCTCCCACTGACACCAACAATGGAGCTCTGTTTGCTCCAACTGACACCAAGACATTTTCTACTCCTGCTGGCCACAGTCCAACCCTCCTAAAGTTTGAAGGACAGTAAACTGCCCCTTTATTTAGAAAGCTTGGAGACCCCTGGTTTAGAGACACTTTATATGGGTTTTGTGGGTCCCCATTACTATATTACCTAGACCCCTTTCTATGAAAGGATAGACTCTGGTGTGCCATGGTTCCCAGTTTCCAGTACTTGGGAGCAATGGAGTCACCTCGTTGGTGAATCTTAGATTTTAGCCAGTCGTCTACATTGGAGGTATGGGTGCTCTTATTCTTTGCTAACCCCGCAATTGCATTACTATCAGATGAACATACAGTTTTAGAAGTGGGAATCTCTCCCCAAGATGACATGGACCTAATTTTTCCTAGATCAGCCATTTTCGGCCAGGGATCCCTGGCACCCTAGGGTTCCTCCAGAGGTCTCTAGGGGTTTCTTGAGTTGTGACTGATCTACCTACCATTTGATAGTGCCTGCATAGTTCTGGGGCCAACACCATTCAAAATCGGCAGCAATATGACGCCAATGATCTGTTTAGTTGTCTGAAAGGGTGGCATTTGACCACTGGAGTTCTTCCCAATAACCACCAATGTAAGATGCATTTTCCCCACTGACCCTTTATGAATTGAATTTAGCAGGGGTTCTTCTAGACTTGGAAATTGTTTCAATTGTTCCTTGGGGATAATAAGGTTGAAAAAGGCTGACATAGACAGTCTCATAACACCTTGGCATCATATTTAAAGTGATTCTCTAGATGCACTCATATGTATAAAAAAAAAGTCCAACAAATATGGCCTGTGAGATCACTCCATGGCTTGGAGCCAAAACCAGGCTGAAGTGGAGTTTGACATTATTGTTGACACTCTCCAGCTGTTCCTGTGCACACTTTTACAGACCTATCATACACTAAAATAGCATGGGAAAGTGTGAAAATAATTTTCCTAGTAGCAAAATAAATGTATTGGCACAAAATGCCTGAATAGATGGAGTAAGTTTATATTTGAATGAATATTCTTACTTGGTTCTAGAGTTGATTATCCTAGTTTTATAGTTTCATGAAACCCTTCTATGCGAACATATTCCATTTCCAATTGTTACCATTCTGAATATACCACTTTTATCTGTGCAATTTCTGAAAATGAGAAACATGAAGAGCACAAAGTTTTTGTCACGTAGACTTATTATCCTGTATGATCTAAATGTATCATATTCTTACACTTAAAGATGAATGTGAACTGGTATATTTATATCAAAGTAAAGGTATCAAGAAAGAAGTCACATCTTTTCTTTTGTATTCTTCAGCAACTGCAGAGACTTTGGAAAAGTAGTGGAACAGAATAGTTTTGGAGAAGGACTTATCATTTCTGAAGCCACCTGAGGCTAGAGTTCAGAGCTTGTTAGGATCCAGGAAAGCCTGGAGCTTGAATGTTGAAGCCCCGATGGAATCGGCACTGGCAAGCGTGGAACTCTGCCAAACTTAACCCAAGTAAAAACCAGACCCTAGCAGCAATCGCCGTAATTAAAAGTAATAAATATGTTAATTTAAATGCCAGCCATCTGCAGATGGCTTTAGCTCCCATCAATGTCCTTTGAAAGGTAAATTTTGCTGTAATCAAACTATGTGCTGGAAAACCCTACATATGCTATCATTAAAGCATCTCCACCCAGCTACATATTGAGACTTCTGGTATAGAAGTAGATACAAATCAGTCTGCATGTAGTTGCAGTCTCTTTTCTCCACTGTAGGTGGTACACAAACTGCAGCAGCATTGCAGAGGTAGAGGAAGTATGGCGGAACTTCTTCCTCTATGGTTTTCTGGGTCACTGGGAAGTGATCCGGTTGGATGTCGTTGTCCCATGTGATTCTGATGGCTATGTTTAGTGAGTGCAAAGCTTACAAACAGCCCTGGCTCACTGCAGTTGTCGCATTTCTGCAAGTGGACAGTTTAGGGACAGAATACCTGTCTATTAGGGAAAGTGAATAGCAGTAAGGAAAGGTTCTGGATGATTAGGGACACGCCATCCTGCAATGGAATCCTCGCCATTGAGCTCAGATTGGCCAGGCTGCATTCCGCCCATGGAGACAGACGCTGTCGGTGCATCAGAACCAGCTCCACTCTATAAGTTATATGGAACTGTGAGTGTTTCCAAGTTTGGTGCCTTCCCACTGGGCTGTTTGTATATTTGGGATGTTTCTTCAATCCAAGTCTACATTACAATTTATTTGCATCCGGAATCAGTGTGTTTACTGATGCTGCACCTAGCTGCACATACCCACAAGTTTTAGGAGCTTCTAGTTTATATAAAGACCAGTTTGATGATCAAAACAAGTGTCTATATTGGAAAATTTCTATTTGTCTTGTGATTCGATAATTATGGATTTCCTATAATTTTCAGTACTGGAGAAAATGGTCATCAGAACATATAAGGGGGGGGGGGTGAGTCTTCCCAGTGGGGATACAAACTGCAACCTAAAAGGAGATTCTGACCCTTCCCCACTCTACTGAAAAAAATAAAAACAAAAACATACTTTAAAGCTGGACTCCACAAAAAAACAAAAAATGGCCTTGCATATTGGGAGGTTTTTTTCTTACCTCCTGTTCTAGTGACAACTCAATAATTTTGGATTTCTTATAACTTCTGTACCAGAGAAAACGGTCACCTGAACATACAGTATCCTAGTCAAGGGACGCTAGGGAAATTTAGCACGCCTTTCTCTGTAGTCAGAGGATCTGCAATTCCAGAACTCAGGGCAGGAAATTCAAATGCCCAGGCTGGGCTCTTACCTTGTCCCAGCCAATCCTTGTGGAGGTGTGCCCAGATGGTGGGTGGGAGGCAGGTAAAAAGCCAGGAGCCTAGAGAGATCAGTTCTTCCCTGAAGGAAGGGGAACTCTGTGCTTCCGGGGTGCTGCTAAGCCCTAAGGCATTTTTGATTGGCAGCTAAACTACTCCCTCTTCCCTGGATCAAGCCCATGGCCTTGCTTCTACTGGAAATCTTGGGTAGAGCCCAATCTCCTGAGCTGCAGTTTATCTATGTCCCCCAGCTGTACATGTAAAGACTGTGGATGGACAAATTTTGTTAAAGAACCAACTTAATTCCAGCATCACCTGCAGGGGTAGCACTACGTATAGAAAGGATGAATTTCCCAAGTGGGGATACAGACAGTAACTAAAAGAGGTTCTGACCAGGGGCGGACTGACAACTCATGGGGCCCCCGGACAATAGGGGACCATGGGGCCCCTGTGTCCTTGCCCAAACTCAAAAAAGCCTATGAAAAAGGTACAAGGGGCATCTCATGGGGCCCCCTACTGACCCCAGGCCCTCGGTCAGTGCCCGAGTTTCCAAATGGTCAGTCTGCCCCTGGTTCTGACCCTTCCCCCACTCTATCCAAAAAAAATTTTGGTTTTACATCCACTTTAAAGCTGAACTACAGGAAAAAAAGATTTACCGTTGCACTTCTACTAAGTCCCCCTCCCCAATGCAAGGGTTAACTGCTTATTTTGCCCAGAGAATGATGAATAAGGCTACATGTACACTAAGCTTCCTTGGACACCAAGCTCTCCCGGCAGCTGAAAAATGCTAAATGCGACAAAAATGCGTGTAAACGCAGTACTGCGTTTACCTGCGTTTCGTGATTGGACATTTTTTCTTTTTATTGACCAGAGTACTTGCCATTTAAATAAATGCCCAAGCGCTAAATGCAGCTTGCGCTTAGGTGTTTTTACATGCATTTTTCCCATGTTTTGCTTTTTTTGGCCAAAACGTTTCTCTTCTGAACGCGATTCTTCTGCGTTCAGGAGAGGGACTTTTAACTGCCCCTAAACACTGCTGCTACTGCTAAACTCTGATAAAGGTCTATGTGTGCATTGACATAAAGGCTTTTATTGAGTTGATTTCAGGGGCTTTGGCAAAAAAAAAATACCAAAAGCTTCTAAACTTCTGTTCAGGAACAGCAGTGTACATGAGGCCTAATACTTATTCCTCGCTCTCACAGTCTTCCTCTTCTAATACGACTTCCATTCACTGTCTGAGCATTTGCAGCTCTCTGACATCTTCTCATACAATGCAGGACCAGCAGTCCTATGTTGTAAAAGAGTACCCCAAGGGCCAGCCAACTAGCTGGGAATGTAGAACAGCAGAGCAGGCGCCCTGATGGGTGTGTTTACACACATATGTGCATGTACAGGGGCAGGACAGGCAAAACCTTTTTTTTGGGGGGGTGGGGGTTAAGCACTTGGGTGTAACTTCTTTTTTTTAAATTTTTTTTCACTAACCTTTCACATTTATTTATATCACATAGGACAGGGCTTGAAATTTCCACTTGCCTGCTCGCCAATGGCGAGTGGAAATTATGGTGGGGGCGAGTGTGTCCCTCAGGACCGTCTTGTTGAACAGGCTCGGAGCTCAGGCTGGATCTGTCATTAGCACTGGGAGCCATCAGACTGCTCAATAGCTGAGCGCAGTGAAAGCAAAGCAAAGAGTGTGTGCTGTGCTCTCTGCCTCCCCCTATAGTGCAGTACCCGGCTCTGTGAGTGAACAACAAAGTACTGCAACTTTTTATAGGGTGTGTGTGTGTGTACATATGTGTGTGTTTGTGTGTCTGCATGTACAATTGTACATGTGTCTGTGTGTATGTACATGTGTGTATCTGTACATGTGTCTGCATGTATGTACATGTATCTGTGTGTGTACATGTGTGTGTATGTACGTACATGTGTCTGTGTGTATTTCTGTGTATGTACATGTATCTGTCTGTATGCGCGTCTGTACGTGCCTGTGTGTGTATACACGTGTCTATGTGCGTGTGTGTACATGTTTCTGTGTGTGTGTGTATTGTGTGTGTATGGACATGTCTGTGTGTGTGTGTACAGGTGTCTCTGTTTGTGTGTGTTTGTTGGTGGCGAGCAACTCTAAAGCCTGGCTAGTAGCTCACGACTTAAAATTTTAAGCCCTGATATAGGAGACAAAATGTCTCTTGTATGATATGCAGTAATTTCTTAATGACAGGTTCTCTTTAATTAGACATCAGGAGTCTCACCAGCCCAGGTTACATTTTATAGCTTATTTCCTGACAACACCTGAAACCAGAGGCTACATAACCCTAAGTTCACACCTAAGCGTTTTCCGCAGCATTTTTCAGAAACGCACTGCAGCCCATTTAACATGATTTCCTACGGGACGAGTTCACATCTCAGCATTTTCACCCGGTGTGTTTTTTTTTAGAAACGGTCGGGGACTTTTTTGAACGCAAAAAGTTGCATTTTTGGTTCTATAGATTTCAATGGAAACGCTGCAGAAATGTTGTGCAGTTTTGCCACATATTTGATGCATTTTGCGTTTTAAATCTGCCTAGCAACAAGAAAAATGTTTACAATTTTTTTTAAAATGCCAAAAGCATCAAAAACACAAACACAATGCAGAAACGGATCAAACGCAACCTGCATAGGTGTGGATCTAGCCTTATACACATCCCTTCCAGGTTCTTTGCAGCTAGTTGCCAAGTCACCAACAGCAATCGGGAAGCAAAGGCAGATAAAACGACCGGGATGCTGTATATAACTTTCACACAACAATGAGTCCATAAGTGTACATACTTAGTAAAAAGAAGAAAAACCCAACAAAACCACATGACAAACTCAAATATCCTAACGTTGAACCACAAGCACAAAAGCATTTATTCAAATAGATTCCTCATTATTCCTCAAGTATAGAAATCCACTTTGTGTGCACCAAATGCCTTTGCAAACCCAGATTTTAGCTTGTAAAAGAAGCAGTGATGTCTTCACTGTGCCATTCATAGCCAGTGCAGAGAGCAGAGCTGTGGGAGAGGTCCATCAAGCTCCACCTACTACAGGATGCCTGCAGAAAACTACAGGAGGGGGCGGAGACCAGACCAGTCACCCTGCACAAGGAGAGAGAGCAGCAGTGATCGGTCTTTATTACAGGAAGCTCCTGCACAGAAGTTTCACATTGGATTACTGCACAGATCTGGCAGAAATACAAAAAGCACACCAAGAATCAGGCTCCGTTCACACCAATGCGAATTTTAGTGCTTTTTGCTGAAACTCACTACAGTCTATTTAACATGGTTTTCCATGGGACACGTTCTATCTATGCTTTTTTGAGCTGCTGTGTTTTTTGGAAAGGGTCGGGACTTTTTTAAAAGCAAAAAGCAGTGTTTTTGCTACAATAGAATTCAATGGAGAATCTGCTGAAATGCATGGTAGTGTGTTTTTTCTGCAATTTTGACGCATTTTGTATTTTTATTCTGCCCAGCAAAAAAACTATTCCCTTTAACCACTTCCAGACCGGACACTTTCACCCTCTTCCTGACCAGGGCAATTTTCAGCTTTTAGCGCTATCACACTTTGAATGACAATTGCGCAGTCATGCAACACTGTACCCAAATGAATTTTTTACCATTTTTTTGAGACAGATAAAGCTTTATTTTGGTGGTATTTATTCACCACTGGGATTTGTATTTTTTTTTTTGCTATGTAAATGAAATGTCCAAAAAATTTTTAAAAAATTGTTTTTTTAATAAAATTTTGCAAATAAATAATATTTCACCATAAATCTTAGCCAAAATTGATTCTGTTATCTTTTTTTGTAAAAAAAAAAAAAATCCAAATTAGTTTATAACCAAAAATTATAATTTTTAAACATTTTTTTTTACATTTTTATTTTATTTTTTTATATTATTTTTTTTTTTTTTTTATACATACTGTCACCCTAGCAGTACAGTGTCACCATGGTGACACTGTATTACTTGTGGGGGGTGATGAAGATTTTTTTTTTTTTTTTACACTGATTGCTTTTACGCCCATATAGGATGTAAAAGCAATCATTTCTCTTTCTCTCTGCATTCTTGCACTCATTGAGAAGTACTGAGTGAGCTGTGATTGGTCACAGCTTGTCACATGGTACAAGGCTTTTGTGAATAGCCTTGTACCATGTGACCTCTGTGATCATTCACAGATTTCACACATAGTAAGCAATGATGTCACAAGTGACATCTTGCTTACTACTTTGCATGTGATCACTGATTGGCCAATTAGTGATCACATGATCGGGACCTCGTACAGAGGTCCCGTCCGACGATCGGTGTTTCACTGTGTCCGGAGGACACAGCGGGCACCGGATCGCAGTGCTGCGCGCTCCCAGGGAGCGCGCACAAGCAGGGTGCGGGGAGGCCATTTATAAACGGCCACCCGACCCTGCAGTGCCACCGTCCGGCCGTTTATATGCAACGGCCGGTCGGGAAGTGGTTAAAAAAAAAAAAAAAAGAGCTGAACAAGATACAAATCGCAGCACAAACACGACAAAAACGCATGCAGAAAAATGCTAAACGAACTGCAAAATGGACAAAAAGCAAACTGCATAGGTGTGAATGGAGCCTCAGGCTAGGTTCACACCTAGTGGCTCTGAGGAAGAGGCAAGTAAGAGGCAAGTCCTCGAAACGCGTCAGCCTATTGGATGTCTACATTCCCCATTACGGACTTTTACTCAGCGCGGTGTTGACCCAGCTGTTCTTTTATGACGTGCCTTGACTTTATTCTCGTTTGTGAGTACAACACCTGTTTTATTTCTTATTAAATATTTTTTATGGTAATGCACTAGGCCTGTGCGCCCTCTCTTTGTTCTTTCCTCATTAGGTTCACACCTATGCAGTTTGCGTTTGACCCATTTCTGCACTGCATTTTGCGCTGCATTTTGGGTTTTTGCACCTACTTTTTTTAAGCGTTTTTGATGCATTTTGTGGTTTTTGGGGGTTTACTCCTCAAAACACATCAAAACCACATCAACATTTTAAAACCGCACTGCATGCTTTTCCTGCAGTGTTTCCATTGAAGTCTATAGAACGAAATATGCAACTTTTTGCGTTCAAAAAAATTCCCTGACACTTTCCAAAAAACGCACCGGACAGGGGCGGACTGACAACTCATGGGGCCCCCGGGCAATAAGAGATCATGGGGCCCCTGTGTCCTTGCCCACACTCAAACCACACCCAAAAAAGCCTATGAAAGGTATCAGGGGCATCTCATGGGGCCCCCTACTGCTCCCGGGCCCTTGGGCAGTGCCCGAGTTCCCAAATGGTCAGTCCGCCCCTGGCACCGGGTGAAAGCGCGGAGATGTGAACCTGTCCCGTAGGAAATCATTTTAAATGGACTCTACCGCGGTTCTGCAAAACACCTCAAAAACCGCTTAGGTGTGAAGCTGGGGTTAAGGAGGATTACACCTGAATTTTGCATTAAAACAATATTTGTTTATTCTGGAGTTCAGCTTTAATTATGGCTCAGCCAGTAAGCTGTATTATCTTGTATCAGATTTCTTTTTCTATTCAGAGAACTTTATACTACCATTCTATTATTTTTTTTTTTTTTTTGTATAAAGTTGAAATAAATACCTAAAAGCCTTGAAAATAATAACCACAGCATCAGTTAATGCGACTCCCCGTAAATCTAGACCTAAGCCCACAACTGGAACAATTGTATTCAATGTTTCAGGGGGAATTAATAGGTTGGTGTGAGTCCTGAGCCTAGAAGAGCACATTCTGCTGTCAATGATAATAGTTTCTGAAGTTAAACTTCAGCCTTGAGCTATTACAAAACAGTGGCAGACATAAAGTACTGAGCATTTTACTGGATTACGTATGTCTGGAGCCTATTCAGCTAATAGCACAGCATTTGAAAATAAGAAAGAGAAGAGCGAGAAGTGATGAAGTTTTCCTGGGAGCCTGACTACACAATGAGGGTATAAAAATTAGTTGGCTAGCGGCAAAAGCTGTTAAGCCCGCTGCAGAGACGTCACTAATGTACTAGATACTTAGGAATGGAATTATTAACTGATAATGAGCACAAGAGATATCTAAGATGGTATCCTGGACTTTAGGAACTGGAGAAACTCTGCTTTCAAGAAAGTAATATGCGTCAACCCATAGCGGAATTCATCTTTTTGCTAAGCTGCCTATACTGAACTGAAATCGTTTTGGGTGTCACTGCAGGTTCAAGTCGTCGTTAATCATCTAAAGCCCAACTCTGAGCAAAAAAGAAAAAAAGTTTTTCCATGCAGTGCCCACACTGCACCGTTTACCGGCTATTTTTTGTCTAAGAGATTGCAGAACAGAGATATGCTTACATAATCCTCCGATCTTTCCCTGTGGCTCCTGCCCCCACCCCCATAGTCCAGCAGTCTCGTGCGGTGGACTGTTCCTGATGTCATCAGCCCATAGACTTGCTCTGGACGTGAGGATGTCAGGAACAGTCCACTGCTGGATCGTAGGGGAGCACCGGTTGTCAGTGGAGGATCAGGTGAGTATACTGCTTTCTACTCTTCCCTGGACAAAACAAGTAGTTGACCAGTGCAGTATGTGTACAGCCCCACTGGGGAACTTTTTTTGCTGGAGTTGGGCTTTAAATGCCTTATTAGGTCAGCATTTATTATATAATTGTATGCAAACAGCAGTGATTGCCGCTAACCCATATGAACTGCCCTGGTAAACACTTTTGCTTGATTGGTTGTGTTTGCCTAGTGCTGTCTGGTATTGCTCATCAATGTGTTTTAAAGGGTTCTTTTAGACAGGCAGTAAGCTTACTGCCCTCTAAAAAGCAAGCCTCAGTGGGCAGTATAGAAGCAGCTGACAAATGTTTACTGTCACCTCCTGACTCCTGCTTTTTTTTTCTTTGTCACAACCACAGCATGCGTACAGAAGTGTCAGGCTGTATTGTCAGAATTGGGTGGGCAGAAAAACCACAGCTCAGCCACCTGTTTTTACCAACCCTCTCAGCCACCCATGTGAAAGAGCCCAAAGACATTATAAACCTACCTGCACCTTGTGTTTTTCATCTGCATAGGATTTGCATTGATAGGATTTGCATTTGCATTGATGTAATTTCATGGTCTCATTTGTTGCCCTTTACACACAACCTATAGTAGAATACATCTTCACATTCCAGTGTCAGAGTTTTCTGTTTTGTGTTCAAACATGAGGCATGTGGCATAGCACTGCACAGGTTAATGCATGGCCCCTGTCTGTGGTCTGAGAACTGACACTTCCTTTGAAGAAACTATATATTCCACAATCCCTGGGTCTCTCAGTCTACTGTTCTGAAGGTGAGAGCTACATAGGAATTAGATCTGACACAGATACAAACAGATGAAGCAAATAGTAGACACATAGGGAGATGACCATGCAGCTGAAAAATGTTTTTTTTTTTTAATTACATTAGCACTCTAACATTTCTGATGAGACAGACAGCGGATGGTAAAGCATTCGCTGGACGCTCTAACCCAGAACAAACGGTTGTCTGTCCCTTTAGTGGAAGTGAATAAATAAATGGACGTAGGCAGGGGCGGACTAACCATTTGAGCACTCGGACACTGCCCGTGGGCCCGGGCTCAGTAGGGGGCCCCATGAGATTCCCCTGGTACCTTTCATTTGCTTTTTCATAGGCTTTTTTTGGGTTTGGGTGAGGACACAGGGGCCCCATGATCCCCTATTGCCCAGGGGCCCCATGAGTTGTCAGTCCGCCCCTGGACATAGGGGAATTAATTGTCCATTGAAGTACAAACTGCAGCCACAACATTTGAGCCCATCATCACAAGGTGAGGCAAACTAACAGCACAGGGAATATAACGACACTAATAACTATGTAGCGCTTACCCCCTCCCCCACAGGTGCTGCTTGGTATGGTGGGTTCTCTGTTCTGCCACGACTCGCTAAACTCCTCGGTCTCTATTGACACACCTAGTTGTAAGTTGAAGGCTGGTCACACCTGTGTAACTTAAGCGTTAGTATGTCCCCACTCTATAACAGTACACAGAAAATAGGTCACAAGCAACTTGGTGGTGGATATAATGTGTGTATTAAGGCAAGGCAAGGTAACATGAAGCACAAACCAATAAATGGGCAAAGATCATGCTAAAATACGTTCAGTTAACTAAATTGAATAAAAGTATCGCAATTAGGTTAGACCATAATAAAGCTAAACCAAACTCACATGGTTTCCACAGCATTAATGCAGGACCACATAAACATTGTGGTATATAACATCAGTAAAGGAAGTTTCACCGTAACTCTGTAATAACCAATTCAAAAAAAGTGTCCTGGAGTGCATTCTGTAGTGATACGCGCCTAGAATGAAATGTTCAGCCAGCTGATAATGGGGACCTACTGTAAGGCGGTGCACATGAAGCTTTCCCTTTAACAGTGTGCAATAGATGGACGATGAGCTGCTAAGTAAGGAGCAGTCTTTATTACATTAACTGTGTCAATCTTGAGATACACACAGATGATTCAGCTCACCCCTCCGGGTGCACAGGAATCCGGTCCAGATCATTTAGCGGTCTGCTGTCTTTAGGTAACTGGGACCCAATGACTCAGTTCTCACAAGCAAATCATCACAAGGCTCAGCCTCTCCGCTCTGGTCCTCGCTGGTTCTGTCTTGCTGTAGACACTCACGGTAACGGGTCCTTTCAGGTCCAGCCCCAGCTCAGCAAGCCATCTCTTAGTGACTTAGTCTCACTGGTGCTATGTTCAGAAACCAGCAACAGGTCTGTCCTCTCTGGCATACCCAGTGATGGATCTGCACCCCCTGGTCGCTGGGCTGCAAGAAACTCTGGCCCTGCGATTTACTGCTTAGCTATTGCACTATGCCCCATTAAGGACTACAGTTCCCAGAAATCCATGATGGTGTTTTGAATGCCCTGCCAGATAATTATGACATCATCAATATCGTGACTGTAAAAGACTCCCCTTTTCTTGTGAGTGCATACATGATTGTTTTTATACTATATATTTTAATTTTTTTTTTTTTAAATAAACTGACTTACTACACTATGTGGCTGCTTTGCACCCCTCCGTCGTTTTGATTTTTGCAGATTTTGGTTCCCAAGCCTGATGTGAGGCGGCAGCCAAGCTTCATTCTGCACTAGTGTTTCTTGTCTAGTTGTTGCTACGCTTCCGGGATTTGACTTATTTTGATTCATTCAGATAAACTGTTACCTTTTGACTACAGAGCTGGTAGTCTAATGACAACCTGTATCATATTTCTATTTGTATCATTTGAAACATTTAGTCTATCCTCCAGATCCCATTCAATCACCTTTTGGTTATTTTCCTCTGGGGTTTGTGAACCTTTGGTTGTAGATGAGCACCACGGGCAATTCTCTTTGGTATTTCCTGTACAGATTTCTTCAATCAAAAGCTCAATAGGCATGAAACAGAGATGCAGTCTCAATTGTCAAAGAGGGAGACAGAGGGGTTCTGGTGATATTAGAAGGTTCCACTTCCATCTCACTACTGGTTCCTGGGGTCCAATAAATATGAAGTACCAAAAGTTAGCATGCTCCCCTCAAGCCCCAAGTTGGACAATGGGGCAAATCATACTTTGAGCCATAGTGACACCAGAGATAGAAGAACTATTGCTTTTTTTATGTACCGAAACTAGTCATACTCTACCATTGGAACTGTTACCCAGATCAGGACCAAGATTTACTGTCTGATATACCAAATGTTGGCTAAGGAGCAATACTTTAAGATACACTGAGGATAGGTAAGGATTTCTACATGTGAAACAAAACTTACCATCTTACCATCCAATTTAAGATTTATATAGCAGAATGCACCTAGAAGGGAGAGATCTGCAGAGCTGCAAAGTGCCTGGGCCAAACAATGCACATGGCTTCTTCCCCATGACTTCCCTGGTCTTCATTCATCACATTACCAAGCACAAGAATGCACAATGAGAGGTCCCTGCACTCTACAATGGTGCAAGAGGCTTCCTTTCTGTCTGCAGGATTAGCTGGTTGCGTGACTGCACAAAGCCCGGTATGTTACTGTGTTAATAATGTAAGACAAAGTCTCAATGGTCAAAGAGGGAGACAGAGGGGTTCTGTTAGAAGGTTCCACTTCCATTGCACCAGTTGTGATTAAATTACAAGATTATAGGGGAGATCACTAAAGGGCCGCACTTAATATTCAGGTCATATAGTGCTATAGCGCAGAAGAGACTGTTGACATTCTTCAGGAGATAGTCAGAGACTGTGGATTGCTACAGGTGTGGTTGGAGACTTCAGACATGTTATAACAGATAGTCAAGGCCTGGGGACATGTTACTTGAGACTGTTAGAGATAATTTCATCTGATCTCACTACTGGTTCCTGGGGTTCAAGTAATACACAACAAGTACCAAAAGACAGCATGCGCCCCTCAAGCCCCAAGTTGGACAATAGGGCAAATCATACTTTGAGCCATAGTGACACCAGAGATAGAAGAACTATTGCTCTTTTTATGTATCAAAACTAGGCATAGTACTCCACCATTGGAACTGTTACCCAGATCAGGACCAAGATATACTGTCTGATATACCAAATGTTGGCCACAGAGCAATACTTTAAGATACACTGAGGAAAGGTAAGGATTTCTACATGTGAAACAAAAATTACCATCTTACCATTCATTTTATATAGCAGAGTGCACCTAGGAGGGAGAGATCTGCAGAGCTGCAAAGTGCCTGGGCCCAAAAATGCACATGGCCTCTTCCCCATGACTTCCCTGGTCTTCATTCATTACATTACCAAGCACAGGAATGCACAATGAGGGGTCTAGGGGTGTATTTACCACAAGGCAAACAAGGTATTTGCCTAGTGTGGCATTTTTCAAGTGGGCAGCAGAATTTTTCAGGGGGGGAAGTGCCATCCCCCGAAAGAGGGAATGGAAGAAGGGACACACACCAGGTGGGATCTGAGAGAGGCTGCAATATGCTTGATGGTGTATCTGCATACAGGGGATGTCCTGAGCTGTGAAGGTGTCTTATCTCTTGCTGGGGTGGGGGGGTGCCAGTGTATGGGGGGCGGTGGCAGTGGAAGGCTCTCTCAGGTGGGGGTGGGGGGGCTGAGTTGTTGGTTGAAGTCAGGCTCTCTTCATGGGGGAGGGGGGTGTTGGTCGGTGTACGGGTCTCTCTGTGGGGGGGTAGCCAATTTTTGTGTTGCCTAGGGCAGCAGGAAACCTAAATACACCACTGGAGGGGTCCCTGCACTCTACAATGGTGCAAGAGGCTTCCTTTATCGTGTCTGCAGGATTAGCTGGTTGCATGACTGCGCAAAGCCCGATATGTTACTGTATTAATAATGTAAGACAGAAAGCGGGAGGGGGATAGCAGTCAGTAAACAGGAAGACTTGGTCCCAAACTGGCACTGGGGCCATTCATTTGTAACTATGCCACTGATCATGGTGTGAACGCTTTCCATTTTAAAGCTCAACATCAAAAAGTATGTCTTGTAATCCTAACAGCGCACACTGAATAACTTGTTGTTGTTAAATCCAAAATCTTGAAGGCAATTCAGGTTCATTGTAATGAGAACTGGAGAAGCAAAGGTACTATGCAAGTACGATCTGCTTTACTAATCCATTTAGAGTTCATTTATAACAGGAACACTGTCCAATTATTTTGCCACTGCCGCATACTGCTCCTCTCAAAATGGTGCCATGTTAATTAGCTATAAAATGACTTCAGCTCTATGAGGACATTTTGTGGAATCAGTAGGAGTGAGACGAGCAAAGTTTCCATGGTGTTTTGTAGCGTAATTAATGTATGACTGCCTTTGTTTCCCCAGGTACAGCACACAGAAAAGCAGAAAAATGCTTTCAAATCCCACACAAAACAAACTCTTATTAGATCTGATTTTCTCCAAACTACGGAACTAATTAGATGTGTCTGCTCAGGTGGCCAAACAACTACATCTACATAGACATAAGTGGATCTTCTTATAAATTATAGAAATATTGGGAAATGTAAAGGCCCTTAATGGTCAGACATGTAGGATCAACATTGTTGTGTACACTGAGTACTTTATTGGAAGACATTTGCCTGTTAACCCAAAAAGCCAAAGAACGCTTCTTGTGGCTTTGTGTCTGTACATGATGTATGTACACATGTTCAAGAGGATCGGATGTTGTTCAACCAAACATTATAATGGGGATATTGCATGATTTACTAAGCGATTTTGGTTATAAAATGACTGTTGGTGCCAGATGTGGCCTCACAAACTGCTGACCTTGTGGGATTTTCATGAACTGCAGTCTCTAGAGTTTACAGAGTGTGGCAAAAAAAAGCCCGGTGAGGCGTCTCAAGGTGTTTTCGGACATATTGCAACCAGGCATTTTTTTGGCATTGGTGCAGTAAAGGCTTATTTCTGGCAACTCAGCCATGTAGCTAATTTGTATTCAAGTATCGTCGTATTGTGCTCCTTGAAACAACTACACTGTCTTTTTCCAGAGCAGCCTGTATTTCTCTTGAGGTTGCCTGTGGGTTTTTCTTAGTATCCTGAATAATTCTTCTAGCAGTTGTGGCTGCAATCTTTCATGGTCTACCTGACCTTGGCTTGATTGAACAGCACTGACTGGCATATTCAAGGGTTTGGATATCTTTTTATATCCTTTTCTATCTGTATAAAGTTCCATTACCTTGTTACGCAGGTCTGTTTACAGTTCTTTTCTGCACCCCATGGCTCAGTATCGAGCCTGCTCAGTGCATCCACGTGAGAGCTAACAAACTCATTGACTATTTACACAGATACTATTTGCAATTTAAAAACCCACAGATATGGGAAATTAACCTTTTAATTGCTGTTTGAACCTGTCTGTGTCACCTTGTGTGTCTGTACCAAGGCCAAACATTCCAGGGGATGGAAACCTTTGATCATGGCCATTTGGGTGATTTCTGTTATCATTATAATTTAAAAAGGAGCCAAACAACTATGCTATAAAACTGGCTTCTTATGATCACTATGCTTAAAAAAAAAGACATTTTTTTGGTATGATCAGTCATATTTTCAGTATCAATGCCAAAATTTCATGATTTCTGCCAAGGGATGCAAACTTTTGAGCTCAACTGTACAAACTGTGAATTGTTCTTGCATAACTCTGGGCTCTATCCATATATATTAGACTAATGTGACACGAGCAGGGGCGGACTGACAACTCATGGGGCCCCCCGGGCAATAGGGGATCATGGGGCCCCTGTGTCCTTGCCCAAACTCAAAAAAGCCTATGAAAAAGGTACCAGGGGCATCTCATGGGGCCCCCTACTGACCCCGGGCCCTCGGGCAGTGCCCGAGTTTCCAAATAGTCAGTCCGCCCCTGGACACGAGATTTGGGACAGTACATTACTAGTTGAACAGAATTATGCATGAGTTTTGTACCACATTCTTACTATTTATAAAGGAATCTTGCACAGTAAAAGAATTCAAAAAAGCCAGTTTGCCTTCATGAAATACTGAGTATAATCAAATGCTGACAGAGTACGTGCAATTGCTTGAAGGCTGCAGGCAGTTGGACAGGGCAGTAAAACTCCAAGAAGATTCACTAACATTCAGGCTGGGTCCATCCTTTAAGCAGTTGGTTAGGGGATAGACGTGGTGGTGAGTAATTACATGGGTCAGTTGGAAAATATGACCGGTTAGGTTCCCCAGGGCACCATTTAAAATGCTTGGTTACCTGTATCACACTGGCCCCAACTGTAGTCATGACTGAATGTTAATTGTATCTGGACCACCATGATAAAGATGGCTCTGTAGAAAGTGTGTAGTACCTCTATCCAGACCTAGAGCCTGAGAAGACATCTAACAAGTGACTGTACTGGGAACCGGTGATACGTGATGGTGCTTTGGCAAAGCTGTTGAATGAGAGGCCCACTATAGCTCTGCGGAATGGCTTAACAATGCAGAGTCTAGGGGGCCTTCTTACATGGGTGCCACCCAAAAAAGGGAGTCCACAGCTGAAACCATAAACAAAGTGTTGAGAAGCAGCACCACTATGCATGGGAGCACAGGGGACACACAATTGTACTGTTTCTTAATCCAAGGGGTTTATTGCAAGGTCAAATGGTGGACAATAAACACAATAAATCATTTTAAAAAATCCAAAACCCGGGTAATGTTTTATAGTCGGTCCTATATCCTAATTGATAACCTTAATTTTCCTGTTTACTCTGAGAAGTTTCAGCTTACAGGACAAAACTTTCTTTCCTACAATTCTTCTCACATGGAGATTTATTACATCCCATATGAACAGGAAACAAACTGTTTAATTTGAAAGATCCATACTGATTTCCTCTACAAGACAGAAAAATAGACACAAGCCAAACAAAAGTATGCTGTAAATAGACAGATTAACTTATTTGCTGGCTATCTGAACCTACAGTATATAAAATACAAGAGATGGAGGCTATCTTTTGAGAGAGCTACCCAAACACCAGGTCTATCTAATACCTGGTTTTCACCCACAGCAGAGATCATGTGATGAATGCTTTGGCATTTTGTCACTTGGGCAGCTCCAATGGAAGCCTAGAAAACCAGTTTGTACATGTAAAAAAAGTCTTTTTTTATGTTTAGGTTACCATTTCTGAATTTAAGGTAGCAAGATTTGGTGGGGGTATTATTTTAGACTAAGTATCTTTCAAAGCTGACTTTAACTTCTTCCCCATCCCCTCAGCCTCTAACAGATTTGCAGTGGTTTTTTTTTATGGAGCAGGTACATTTTTGGCAGGTGCCCACTCCCACTTCCTCAATCCTTGCCTAGGGTAGGATGACATCAGCTTGGCCTTCCCTTCCCCTGCCCACAGCCTTCTGTCTCATCATGTGTCCCAAGAGGCCGCAAACCAGTCTTTTGATCTTGCGCATGTGCAGGGGGAGCCAGCTTTGAGACACCAGGAAGTCACAGATGGCTCCAACATCCAAGATGATAGTACTGGGGATTGAAAGCCAGGTGAAGAATGAGCTTCGAGGAAGGCAGTATTGCACTCCACAGGTTGGTAAGCACCTGTTTGTTAAAAGTCAACAGTGAAGCTGGCTATAGATTATACGATTTTCTTTCCTGCAACCATCCTGCAGCAATCACTCAATTCCCCCATCAACACTGTTAGTCTTAATGGGGGAATCCCTCCCACTGAGCTACTGTGTTCTCCTAGCAGGGAGAAGTCCCTACCAGGAAAACACAGGGATTGCTGCTTGCAGCTATAGCTGCCGGTAATAATTGCATGCTAAAAATCCCACATGCTGGTTGTACCCAAGTTGCTCAGTGAATTGACTTTGGTACAATCAACCTGCCCATAGATGGATCAAATCTTGGCCAGTCCCTGTTGAGCTGGCTGAGATTCAATACATCTATGGCCGGTTTTAGGAACAGTAGTGAACATTCACTTTAACCTTTAAAAAAAATATAGAAATTTACAAATGTCTGTTTTGAACAAATGCATTTAATCTAGAAATCCTTAGAACAGTAGTCTCCAAACTGCGGCCCTTTGATGCCTTTATCTGGCCCCTGGGGCACAAGTCTCCCACTGATACGAGACACTATTCCGCCAACTGACATCAGCAATGGGGCACCATTTTTCCCATTGACACCAACAATGGGACACTATTCTCCCAATGATACCACCAATTGGGCACTATTCCTGCACCATATACCAAATGCGGTGACGTTTACTCCCACTGATGCTAGGAAAATGTCCACTCCTGCTGGCCACAGTTCAGGCTCCCTAAAGTCTGCAGAACAATAAACTGGCCCTTTGTTTAAAAAGTTTGGAAACCCCTGTCTTAGAGGATCAATGCACCCAAAACTGAGAGTAAACCATGGGCAATTTCTTGTATCTCATGGGGTCAGATAGCCAAGTTGAGGTTTTCAGGTTTGCACACTGTTACCATAAATAATACATTCTCCCTGTTAGATTGTTTAGAGGTTCTTCAAAGATGCAAATGTGGCCAGAAACACATAAAACTCCCAAGAGAAAGGAACAGATTGATTAACTATGGCAGGGAGATGTCACTGTTAGAGTTTCCAAATCATTTTAGAAGCCAGAAGCTAACTCAGACCACCAGACTCAACCTATATCTAAAAATATCACTTTTGGGTGGACTGACCCTTTAATAACACAATGCAAACAGCAGCTAACAGTCTCTCTCTGTCAGCACATTCCTCTTTCTCTGGAAGGGAGAAGAAAAACTATTGTGGGAACATTTCAATAATTTGGTGTATAATGAAGTCTGAGCCAAGTTATGCAAGAGGACCAGACCAGTTCCAAAACTCATCCATTGGCTTGCTACCTTGCTATAATTTATTAAGATAGCTTTTTTTTTTATACGGAAAAAAAAATAATCAAGTGACACGACAAGTACAGAACTGGCTGAAATTCTGCACACTGGAAATGTTTCCAAAAATAGCAAAACAGCTAAACAGGGCTGAGAAATGAGGGCAGGGATAATAATTTGCATTCCACTTACAAGAGAAGAGGAAGGAAAGTTGTTTAGGCAATGTAGTGTAGAACACTATGTTCATCACCGTACTTCTAAGACACAGAACAAGTTTTTCAGCTTCCAAGTAACAGTTCTCTCATCATATGAATTTTCTTATCGTGACACTATGAATGAAAGGCTAAGACCAAAGAAGAGTTTTTTTTTATCTATATAGAATGGGGGACTCCAAACTTTCTAAACGAAGGGTCAATATACTGTCCATCAGACTTTAGGGGGGCCAGACTGTGCCCAATGGGAGTACAAAATGTCCCGGAGTCAGTGGGAGAAAAAAACAATTATACCACCTGTGGTTAGTAGGAAGAAAAAGGCCACGTCATTGTTGTCAGTGGAAGGACTAGTACCTCATTGTTGGTCTCAGTGGGAGGAATGGTGCCCCAACATTGGTGTCAGTGGGAGGAATGGTGCCCCAACATTGGTGTCAGTGGGAGGAATAGTGCCCCATTGTTTGTGATAGATGGAGGTATCAGTGTATCATGCTCCATCCTTGGGTGTCAGTGCAAGGAACAGTGTCCTGTTGTTGGTGTCAGTAGGAGGTATTATGCTCCACTGTTGGTGTCAATGGCAGGAATTATGCCTTGTTGTTGGTGTCAATGAAAGGAATAGTGCCTTGTATCAGTGGGAATAACAGTGCCCAAGGGCTGGATAAAAGCAAGCAAAGGGCTGCATCTGGCCTGCAGGCAGCAGTTTGGAGGCCGCTGATATAGATCAAAAGGCCAGTCTAGTTTTTTGGATTTCATTTAAATTCAAATGTGATGTAAATTCTACGACCCTGGATATTTTAATTTTTTTAAAGCTCTTCTCCAACCAAAATATTAGACGCTCTACCAAGGCAGAAAGTGAAGGGATATTTCTCCAAAAGAAATACAAACCAGAAATGCTTTGTAGCTGATTTACTAAAGACAAAGAGGCTGTTCCTTGGCAAGGGAAATTGCACTTTACAAGAGAATTTTTCCCAGAGCTTGGTGAACATGGTGAAAATTCACTTTGCAATGAATGCCCAAGCACATGCAAGGAAAAAAAAAAAATTTTTGCTTGCACATGATTGGATGATGGAAGTCAGCAGAGTGTCTTCTCATTCACTATGCTAAGAGTATAATTCCCTTGCAAAGTGCAGCTTCCCTTGCATGGTGAACAGTTGATTTGCCTTTAGTAAATCAACTCTAGTGTGTATGTGGGCAACAGTTAAAAACTTTGATAACTTTATATTACTGTTTTTGTCCCCATTGGGGGGATGTCCGCTCACCTTCTGTCCTGTTGACACCTGTGGATCAAGGTGTAGGAAGGTGTCACCAGTACAGGCAGGTAAGGAACAGCTCCCTAACAAGAACACAGCAATTAAAAACGTGGTTTAACCCCCACCCCCAACTTTATCCAAACTTAAAAAGTATACTTTTTTTTAATGTGCCACAAAAATAACTCCTTTAGCTGATTGTGAGGGGGGCACTCTAATTCACATGTGTGCCTAGCCCAGGGGTGGGCAAACTTTTTGACTTGAGGGCCGCAATGGGTTCATATATTGGACCCGGGGGCCGGACCAAGAGTAGATGAATGATGTGTATGTGTCATCCATAGTAAGTATAGTAATATTCCCCCATAGTAAGCATAGTAATTAATCCCCCATATAGTAATTCATCCCCCATAGTAATTCATCCCCCATAGTAATTCATCCCCCATATAGTAATTCATCCCCCATAGTAATTCATCCCCCATAGTAATTAATCCCCCATATAGTAATTCATCCCCCATAGTAATTCATCTCCCATATAGTAATTCATCCCCCATATAGTAATTCATCCCCCATAGTAATTAATCCCCCATATAGTAATTCATCCCCCATAGTAATTCATCCCCCATAGTAATTCATCCCCCATATAGTAATTCATTCCCCATATTAATTCATCCCCCATATTAAGTCCCCCCTGTGTCAATTTACTTACCTTTGCTCTGCGCGTTCCTCTCGCCGTGTTCCCGCGCCGTTCCGGTCTTCAGGGCGGATTGTGAGAGGAGCCTAGCTCCCCTCACGTTTGTCTTGCTGCCCCGCCTACACACATCCTGACAGCCATCCTGACAGTATCACGCTCCGCGGGCCGGATTAAAAGGTCCGCCGGGCCGTATATGGCCCGCGGGCCGTAGTTTGCCCATTGCTGGCCTAGCCCGTTGTAATTGTCCACACAGATTTCCTCCAGATATGTTCTTATTGGAACCTGGCCAATGGAACTGCACCAAATCCTCTGACATTAGACCAGTTTGTGGGCCATCTCAGGACTGGTCATGAGGTAGCATAGTCCTAGCCTAAATTTACGGCATGGCCTACAGAAGAAGGGCCAGACTGGCCCCCATAACTCAAGTAAGGTGTACTTGCAGTTTAAGCAGGGGAAGTTTAAAGTATACCTGTATCAAAGCTTGACTTTCCCTCTTGTTTTTCCCAGTGTACCCTCCTCCAGCAATGACAGGTCCATGCACCCCCTTGCCACTCTATGCCACCATCTTCTCCTTGTCTTCCTCCAGTTCTGAAGTCTTCTGTCTTCAGTTATTGGTTGGCCATGGATGATCAAACATGTGTATGGCAATTACACCATTCAGGCTCCATTTGTAGAACAGGACTGGACCGAAATTGCCCAAGTTCTATGACATTTTTGCACACGTTTTAAGAGATATACAGAGCCTCTCCTGCCATAAAATGCTACCGGCTAGCAATTTTTTTATAGTGTAAGTTGAGTTCCACTGCAATAACATAAGGCAATACATAAACGTTTATTTCTAATTGGTTGCTATTGGGTGTCTCAAAGTTGCACATTTGTCTGTGGTAAACAGACACTATCATGTTAATTAACAGATACATACATACACCCCAACCCCCCCTCCCGTTCATTTCTGACCAACACTAATCCCATTACAGCTCCAAGATTTCATTAATTAACAGACAATCAATACAGTGATTACTGGGATAAACCAACCAACACCAAACACTTTACAACATCTATCCATAGAGCAAACCTGTGCTTTTGCTTTAATGCATTTTTCTCTAGTCCCCCCCTCCCCCCCCCCCCATTAGAATGTAACCAGGATCCAGAAGCATGACTCTCACTCATCTACCTCTCACATGACCTGTGAAGAACATTCTTTCTTTGCTCCTAGTGACTAAAATGTGAAGGAAAGATGTGTATATTCTGCTGGAGAGGGGAACATTAATGAGCAAAGCCCAGCTTCTCTTTAAGGGGTGGTGTATGGAAAATAAGAAGACATAGTCAACAGATTGCTCTGTGTTAAGCCCAGTACACACTATAAGAAAATCGGACAAACAATCATCCAATTGTCGACAACAGGCCAAAGCCGATGATGGTACTATTTGGATGAAAAATCGAACGGCAAAGGCTTCTTATTGTTGTTTATTGTTTTCGGTTATGCGCAGTTGTTCGTATCCAATTTTCTCGTATGAAAACCATAAAAAAACTGCGCATTATACAAAAATCCTCAGTTCATGTACGAGAAAAATTTTGGAGTTTGTCCCTTTGGAAATTTTCATTTTGAAAGTCTGAAGTTGTGTGCACACTATATGAAAATTAAATGATGGTTCCTCGTACGAAATGTTTCTTCTGATTTTTTTCATAGTGTGTACCCTACTTTACCATTGAAGCCAGAGATATATGTTTCACTCATCATTGTCCATTTATCGTTGTTCACACAGCTCTCCTATCAATCACAATCACTCATATCCTGCTAACCTTTCTGCTGGCAGCAGTGCATTGTAACACATCCACAGTAGAGCAGCTGGAAGACACTGCAACCTATGGAGGGAATGAGTCACAGAGGGCAATAGTGAGTTGTGTGCATTGGGTACCTTTGTTTAACCCCTCCTAATTGGTGTAAGTTATTACAGCCCCTAGTTTAAAACTCCCAGCCTCCCCATGCTCCAGCGATAGTTTAATATTACCTCTGCTATGTAAGGGGCTCCAGGAGGCTTTTAGATAGGAATGTCCTTTCACCTGCAAGAAAAACCCTGAAAAACATACTTTGTAATGTACCCATCTGAAATAAACTATATCAGATTCTACTTTTGAGTCTTCTTGGTAAGTTGACACTGCCTGTGAGTTTTGTGGAATGCTGTTAGGATTTCCACTTATTTTATATTCATTCTATACAGGACACAGTTTGTTCCATATTTAGGAAATGGACACTGGCAGCTCATGCTGCCTAGCATCCCTGGTTGCTAGTCCACAAGCTGCTTAAGCTGCCTGTACTCTGTGCATTACTTACTCCTCACCCCTCAACTCTGTGCATTACCTATTTCTGACCCCTGCACTTTGTGCATTACACACCCCTGATCCCCGCACTTTGTGCATTACACACTCCTGATCCCCGCACTTTGTGCATTACACACTCCTTTACCGTGCACTCTGCGCATTGCACACTCCTTTACCGTGCACTCTGCGCATTGCACACTCCTTTACCGTGCACTCTGCGCATTGCACACTCCTTTACCATGCACTCTGTGCATTGCACACTCCTTTACCGTGCACTCTGTGCATTGCACACTCCTTTACCGTGCACTCTGTGCATTGCACACTCCATTACCGTGCACTCTGTGCATTGCACACTCCATTACCGTGCACTCTGCGTGTTACCTGCTCCTGACCTCACACTCTGTGAGTTACTTACTCATGGCCCCTGCACTCTGTGCATTATACACTCCTGACCCCTGCATTCTCTGCATTATGCACTCTAGACCCCGCCCCCAAACTGTGCATTACTTACTCCTCACCCCTCCACTCTGTGCATTACCTATTTCTGACCCCTGCACTCTGTGCGTTACACACTTCTGACCCTTGAACTGTGCATTACATGCTCCTGACACATTCCCTCCTGACCCCTCCACTCTGTGTGTTATGCACTCTTGACCCAAAGCAGAGTAGGCTCAGGTTTTATTTGAAGCTGAACCCCAGGAAAGCTAAACAGGTCTGTGCCCACACTGCAAGGGTTAACTGCGCCTAGGGGACTGGGTACAATAGTCTTCCTTACCTGATCCTTTGCTCCCCACAGCCCCTTCTTCCCTAGGCGCCAGCGATTTGATGTTGATCTCATCAACACCAATGAAGGGACCATAGCCCTACAGTGGACATGGGGGTGCCAAGAGACAGCCCACTGCCAGAGAAGTGGGGAATGCCATTTGCTAGGAAAGTAGATGAACAAGAAAGAAATAGTGCTCTCACCGTCACCTAGACTAAATGAGTAGTTCACCCTTAGGTTAGGTTGCAACCACCATTTGCCGTGGTGCACTACATGTGCTGTGATTATCCATGCCACTGCTCCACCCCCACTCCATTCCTCCTTCATTATTTTGCCAAGCCATGTAGACTGGGTCTCAGAAAGTACATATGGCATCCTTTGAAATACAATATTATGCTTTACAAAAAAGCCAGAAACCCTCGAATATACGACTTCTTCACTGTTATTACTATATGGCACTCACTGTCCAATAAAATAGAAAATAAAAATGTACTGCACAGTTGCAGTTTACCAATCCTTACAGTAAGGAACAGTAGTATTTGAACACCCTGCGATTTTGCAAGTTCTCCCTCTTAGAAATCATGGAGGGGTCTGAAATTCACATTGCAGGTGCATTCCCACTCTGAGAGACAGAATTTAAAAAAAAATTCAGGAAATCACATTGTATGATTTTTAAAGAATGTATTTGTCTTGCACTGCTGAACATAAGTATTTGAACACCTGAGAAAATCAGTGTTAATATTTGGTACAGAAACCTTTGTTTGCAATTACAGAGGTCAGACGTTTCCTGTAGTTCTTGACCAGGTTTGCACTGCAACAGGCATTTTGGCCCACTCCTCCACACAGATCTCCTCTAGATCTGTCCGGTTTCGGGGCTGTCGCTGAGCAACATGGAATTTCAGCTCCCTCCAAAGATGTTCTATTGGATTTAGGTCTGGAGACTGGCTAGGCCACTCCAGAACCTTGATATGCTTCTTACGGAGCCACTCCTTGGTTATCCTGGCTGTGTGCTTCGGGTCTTTGTCATGTTGGAAGACCCAGCCATGACCTGTCTTCAATGCTCTGACTGAGGGAAGGAGGTTGTTGCTCAAAATCTCACAATAAATGGCCCCTTTCATCCTCTCCTTAATACAGTGCAGTCATCTTGTCCCCTTCGCAGAAAAGCACCCCCAAAGCATGATGTTGCCACCCACATGCTTCACAGTAGGGATGGTGTTCTTGGGATGCAACTCATCCTTCTTTTTCCTCCAAACACGACGAGTGAAGTTTAGACCAAAAAGTTCTACATTGGTCTCATCTGACCACATGACTTTCTCCCATGCCTCCTCTGGATCATCCAGATGGTCATTGGCAGACTTCAGATGGGCCTGGACATGTGATGACTTGAGCAGGGGACCTTCCGTGCAATGCATGGTTTGAAACCATGACGGCGTAGTGTTCTACCGACAGTGACCTTTGAAACTGTGGTCCCAGCTCTCTTCATGTCATTGACCAGCTCCTCCCTTGTAGTTCTGGGCTGATTCCTCACCTTTCTTATCATCAGTGATACCCCACGAGGTGAGATCTTGCATGGAGCCCCAGTCCGAGGGAGACTGACAGTCGTCTTTAGCCTCTTCCATTTTCTAACAATTGCTCCCACAGTTAAGCTATTTTCACCAAACTGCTTGGCAATTACTCCGTAGCCCTTTCCAGCCTTGTGGAGGTCCACAATTTTGTCTCTGGTGTCTTTTGACAGCTCTTTGGTCTTGCCCATGGTAGTAGTTGGCTTCTGACTGACTGTGGGGTGGACAGGTGTCTTTAAAGAGCTCAGACAGGTGCTACTAAGTTAGATGAATGAGTGAAGTAGAGGTAGACTTTTTAAAGGCACAGTAACAGGTCTTTGAGAGCCAGAATTCTTGCTGTTTCTTAGGTGTTCAAATACTTATGTTCAGCAGTGCAAGACAAATAAATTCTTTAATAATCATACAATGTGATTTCCTGAATTTGTTTTTTTAATTCTGTCTCTCAGAGTGGGAATGCACCTACAATGTGAATGTCAGACCCCTCCATGATTTCTAAGTGGGAGAACTTGGAAAATCGCAGGGTGTTCAAATACTTCTGTTCCTCACTGTATGTCCTGGTTCACACTGATGCAATGTGGAATTTGCAGTGTTTTCAGTGTGAATTCCGCACCGCATCAGAATCACACCCCATACATGCGAACCCCTGCAGGTGTGTATTTTAAGTTAACAACACCGCAAAAAGCGGTGTGATGTGCACAATTGGATCACATAGGTGTGAATACCTATGCGATCCGATTCTAGTGCGGACCCAAAAAAGGGTCCTGCACATTTTGGTGCGGGTGCAGTGTGAATAGAGCCATATAAACCGTATGACTCCAATTGCACCACACACAAATCGCATGGGATTTGTGCAGGAATATGGTGCGGTTTCTGTGAGAATCACATGCGATATACCGCACCGCACATATGTGAACCCGGGCTAAATGTGTTGGCTGCATTGGTTTTCTTTTTTAGGATTTTTCCCCTTTTTTTTCACCTGGTGATCCTGCCAGTAACATATTTTCTGTCTTAGGATGTCTCCACAATGGTTAGAAGAGCAACAGAGTCAGTGATAGTGTTACATGCACTCGCAGATTAATTATATAGACGTGACTAACAAATTAAAGCCGAACTCCAATTAACACTTTATAAGCAGCATTTTCTTTTTGGAATAAAGGTTTTACATAAATAAATAAATAAAAGCTGATCATTTTAAGCACCCCTCTCAGCGGTAAATGGTTTCTCTCAACTCTCTGACTGCTACTTTTGCTGGGTGGCTTAATCAGTTATAGGAAGTTGAAAAGATAACAAACTTACTGGCCAGATCACCAGGTGAAAAAAAAAGGAAAAAAATCTAAAAAGAAACCACCACATCTAAAACTTGGTAAGCTGCAATATAATAAATGTATATTTTTGGATTTAATATCACTTTAAATTGGTGGATACCTCCTGCCTGCATTTTTATTATTTACTGGTCTTGGAAAGAATCTTTGCTATGCTATGCACAGTTTAATCAAATAAACACAGAATAACCATAAAACCACAACTAATACAAGGGAATCCTTGTAGCCTAAACAAACAGCAACTCCTAAATTTGCAAAAAAACAAACAAACAGAGTTGGGCATGAACTTATCATAAAAAGAAAAAGAAAATAGTACCGCGGCATGAAAAAATAAATACTGTATATAAAATAAATAAAGTAAATATATCAAAATAATAAAATAAACATATAAAATAATTTAATAAAATATATATATAACAAATATATAAAATGTTAAAAAAATTGCATATATATATGTGTATATATATGTATGTATGTGTATATGTGTATATATGTGTGTGTGTGTATATATATATATATATATATATATATATATATATATATATATTCATTCGACCCAAAAACATACATCGTCATGAGATTCTATGCCTATATTTGTCCACCTTTCTTTGGAAGTGTGTTTTTATGCATGAATGCAAAGAAGAAAATAAAACTTTAGGCATTTAACAAATCGGAACATTATGAGCATCTGTTATAAACAAGGCTCTGAGAAAAAAAAAGTGGTTGAAAACTTACACAAGCATTTAATCTGCATGCACTCCAGTCTTCCAGTAAAAATGTTCAGCCCCGTGGATACTGAAGTTCTCCAGCTGTGACCGTGAATCACACAACAGCAGAGCTTCATAAAATGGCAGGAGGAACATGAGTTTTATCAGAAAGCTAAATCAGCCATAAAGGCTGTACCAGTGGGAAGGTCATCTCAGGGCTTTGGGCTATAAAGTACTGCCAAGCTTTGTGTGGAGCTTCGCATTACCCAATATGCATGGATTAATACATCCCCCTCGTTTGTGAGCCGTCAATGCTCCCGGTAGACGCACACTTCATTAAATCTCTCCGCTCTCCAGTCCTTCATATTTATAGTGTTTTCAGTAGCGCACAATACGATACCCACAAAATTGAGATAACTCCTACTTCAGGTTGTCCACCGCCTGAATTATTTTAGTATTTTTTATGGATAAAGTAGTCAAAAGGTACAAAGTCTTAGTAAGGAGCAAAACTGTTCTTAGAAATTATTTATATTCGGACTGAAAATTTACCCAGCGCTATACATTTTCCACAACTGGGGGCACATGCAGGTTTGTCCTCCATCCTTTAGGTGGTACTGCGCCATTATTACAGATGGAGTGGAGTCTGTTCGGGGAATTGTCCCCTTGTGGATGCGTCAGGGTCTCAGAGAAGTCAGCCATCCGATTCGAAGCTGCATCTTCTGAAGACCTCAGTCGGTCATCTTGACTGAGAACATTTTATTTAGGGTCTCCAGTGTCATTGAGCTATGGGCATGCCTGGAGTGAGTGGTAAGTCAGGGATAGAGACCCCGCTGGCTAAGAAAAGTGATTAGCACAGGGAGAGGATTTTGGTGAGTAGGGTCAGAACAAGGAATACACCTGCAGAGAGGAAATCGCATCTGGAAAAACCACATGGGGCTCTCCTTAGCAGCTATACAGTGCCATCCACTGCACTGCAATCTGCTACCCCTACAGCAGAAGCCGTCCATAGGGCCTACAGACCCCAAACCTGGTAATACTGTGAAATTACAATTGCTGCATTGCTATATATCAGTGCCTACAAGAGCTGTCATCATTCATTACTGTTAACCTATATACTGTATGCAATATACCAGATCATTACAACAATCAAGAACTGTGTGTAGACTCTGCCTCACTGGGTACCTTGGGTCTGCGGCCTGCATATACATCGGTCTCTGCCTTCAAGGAGCTTACAATCTAAGGCCCCTACCCCACATGCATGCATACACATGCTAAGGTCAATTAACCTACCATCATGACAAGAGCAGGGGCGGACTGACCATTCGAGCACTCAGGCACTGCCCGAGGGCCCAGAGTCAGTAGGGGGCCCCTTGAAATGCCCCTGGTACCTTTTTTATAGGCTTTTTTGAGTGTGGGCAAGGACACAGGGGCCCCATGATCCCCTATTGCCCCATGAGTTGTCAGTCTACCCCTGGACAGGAGTGTACCTACAGGGGTCACAGGGGTAGCAATTTGCAACTGGCCCCATGCTGCAGGGGGAAAGGAGGAGAAGCCGACATTCAGCGGCTGCAGGAGGAACATGAAGAGATCGGTTCCTCTATATGCAGCCCAACCCGCTGCTCTTCCTATCCATCTCTTTCCTACCCCCACCCCGTTGTGGGATGTGTCAGGATGGAGAGCAAGGAAATGTGTAATTTACTGGCCCCTTCTTTTTCTGAATGGAGAGTCAGTGATCCATACGGTGTGTTTGCTCTGTATCAGTTTGTGAATGGAGAGGAAGCTCTGTACAGAACTATTCCTGTCCATTCATTCAGTGCAGCTGAGGCTACAGAGATAGAGATTGAAGGCTGTGTCCTTAATCTCCTTTCTCTGTCTCATAGGTGGAACATCAGAGGTCTTTCTAGACCCCCGATATCTCACTTAAGCCCCCTAATGTGGCTCCTAAAAAATTGAAAAAAATAAATAAATATGTGTTAAAAAAACCCAAAATTGACTCACACCAGTGGCGAAGCTACCAGGGTCACAAAGGTTGCACTTGCGACTGGGCCCTGGCATTCTGCCACAGGACTCAGAGGCATGGGCCACGGCCGAAGGTCAGGGGGGCCCTACATGGTTTCTTCCCTGAAGGTTCTAGTTACGCCACTGCACCATGTCTTTGGAGTGTGGGAGGAAACCCATACAAGTGTGCAAACTCTATGCCGTGTCGTGCCTGAGCTTTCAACCGGGGGCCCTAGTGATGCAAGGTATAAGTTCTAACCAGTAAGCCATCATGCAGCTAGAGAAAAGGGCTTTCATTCACAAAAACACAAGCTGACAACAGCACAAGCCAGGTACTGCACTCAGCTGTCTCAGACAAGTGTGCTATGCAAGTCCATACTCTGTGTGAACTAAACAAGAGAGATGAGGAGATACAACCCTGCAGAATGGAGTGGGGGTGGGGCTTACTATTGGCTATAGCTCCTCCCCATGGGAATGTCCATGTTTTTAGGCTTCGGGGGGTGGAGCTACAGCCAGCAATTACAAAAAATAAATATTCATTTTATTAAACTTCTATTGCTTAGATTGTTAGGGGGACAGTGCTGTGTGAACATTTAGCAAGCTTTTTTTTTCTGATGATGATGGTTCCCCTTTAAGGAAAATACAACCCTATCTGCTGCTTGACTGTAGTGCTGAAATGAATGGCTTTTCGTCAGGTAGCTTCAGAGTATCCTTTTTGTCCATTGGAAATGTTCAGAATTGCCTAAAGCCATGAGAAACAAAGCTGCTAAGACATGGAATGCTGCGCCAACGTGACATTCCATAGAAACCAGCAGCCAACCGCAGACTTCTATGGCAAGAAACAAAATCCGAGCTTTTCTCTACTGTGCATTGGGTACTACAACTCCTGTAACAGGTATAAACCAACAATCCAAGCAGCTGTAAATTCAACATCCATTTTTGTCGGCACAAAATAAAAAACAAATGGCTTTGTCATGCGAAAATGACATGGCTGACAACCATTTCATGGTAATTGCATGCCTCATTTGCTATCTTACAAGAATACGTCTGTACATTTTGTGCATGGGACTTTATGTAAAGAAAAAGGGGGCTTATCCTTCAATTAGGCCTCCTGCCCATGGCCATGGACTGCTGGCATCAAGGGGGCTCACCCTTCAATTAGGCCTCCTGCCTAGGCCATGCACTGCTGGCATCAAGGGGGCTCACCCTTCAATTAGGCCTCCTGACCATGGCCATGCACTGCTGGCATCAAGGGGGCTCACCCTTCAATTAGGCCTCCTGCCCATGGCCATGCACTGCTGGAAGCAAGGGGGCTCACCCTTCAATTAGGCTTCCTTCCCATGGCCATGCACCACTGGCAACAAGAAGGCTCACCCTTCAATTAGTCTCCTGTCCATGGCCATGCACCGCTGGCAGCAAGGGGGCTCACCTTTCAATTAGGCCTCCTGCCCATGGCCATGCACCCCTGGCATCAAAGGGGCTCACCCTTCAATTAGGCCTCCTGCCTATGGCCATGCACTGTTGGCAGCTAGGGAGCTCAGCCTTCAATTAGGCCTCTTGCCCATGGCCATGCACTGCTGGCAGCAAGGGAGCTCAGCCTTCAATTAGGCCTCTTGCCCATGGCCATTCACTGCTGGCAGCAAGGGGGCTCACCCTTCAATTAGATCTCCTGCCCATGGCCATGCATTGCTGGCAGGAAGGGGGCTCACCCTTCAATTAGGCCTCCTGCCCATGGCCATGCACTGTTGGCATCAAGGGGGCTCACCCTTTAATTAGGCCTCCTGCCCTTGGCCATGCACTGCTGGCAGCAAGGGGGCTCACCCTTCAATTATGCCTCCTGCCCATGACTATGCACTGCTGGCAGCAAGGGGCTTCACCCGTCATTTAGGCCTCTTGCCCATGGCCATGCACTGCTGGCAGCTAGGGGGCTCACCCTTCAATTGGGCCTCCTGCCCATGGCCATGCATTGCTGGCAGCAAGGGGGATCACCATTCAATTAGGCCTCCTGCCCATGGCTATGCACTGCTGGCAGCAAGGGGTTTCACCCTTTATTTATGCCTCCTGCCCATGGCCATGCACTGCTGTCAGCAAGGGGGCTCACCCTTCAATTAGGCCTCCTGCCCATGGCCATGCACTGCTGGCAGCAAGGGGGCTCACCCTTCAATTAGGCCTCCTGCCCATGGCCATGCACTGCTGGCAGCAAGATCCTGTGCAAAAGGTCTCCGAACTGTACCTCCACTCATACAGACATATACAGTATGTACTTCTGTCTGTACGAGTTGAGATATGTTCTATGTGCAGTCACTCTGCACTGCTGCTGCTGCCCACACATTGCTGATATTCACATCACCCCTTGAAGCCCTATTCACACTCGGGCATAGAAATGACTAGCATTTCTGCAAATGTGCGACGCGGTTGCGGTACCATTATTTCCTACTGGGAACCCAAACACGGGTGTTTAATATAATATGCATGAAAAACGCACAGTGCAAAAAATGCGCTTGGCTCAAGGTCAAAATTCGACACATGAGCTTCTTTAGCCCATTTTTGGAGAGGAGGGAGGCCCTTTCAAATAAATGGTGCAGCTCCAAAAACACTATTTACAAAAGTGCAAAAACGCAACACGATAGCGTCACTCAAGTGTTTCAGACGCAGAATGACCTCAGCCCTAGGCCATTCATAATTGTCTGAATTCTATCAGGACTGAAGGTCAAGGTCACTCTGTGCCTGCACTGCCACCGCTGCCTGCTCGCTGCTGATGTTTACATCCCGCCCCAAGTGAGTCATTCACTCAGCAGAGGCCTATATATTTTACAATATTCTACAAATCTTCATGGGCCCTCCAAAAAATCAGTTTTATAAATTAATACGATAAATAATGAATGAATAAAAATGCACCAAGAACTAACTGTAAATCAGAAGCCCCCCAATCACACATCAGATTCCCCCCCACTTGACATCAGAGTCCTCAGTCCTCCTGTACCTTACAATCTTTACAGTAACAGCATGGCACAGGACAGGAGGTGAAGCAGATCTGGACTGCATGCGAGAGGTGGAGCATGTCTCCTTCAGAATGCTGGAATGGCCCTGGATGGCTCTGCCTTGGATCAGCACCATGAGCTTTAGTGGTGTGGTTGGGCCATGGACATTTGAACAAGAGGAGGAGCAGAGAAGACAGGATCAAACATCCTTTTTACACAATACAGAGGGTTAACCCATTAGGTTCCACAGTGAGTATAACAAGCATGCTTACTTTACTGATTTTACTGTTGTGGGTTTAGTAACACTTTAAAGTCAGCCTTCCACTTTCTCATGAGGCCCCTTGAGAAAATGATTCACCTCTCCACATGGACAGTTGTTAAAAAGGAAAGAAAGTAATATAAAATCTCTTAAGCCCCATTAAATAGCAAGAACAAGCATTCCCGATCGCGATTTCATAAGCGTCATTTACATACGTTTTCACATGGCACGCATAGGGCAACCCTTTCATCCCAATGGGTTGCTCTCTACGCGGTTGTCACCCAAAAGAAGCTTTTAAGTGACAAGCTTTGCACGACTTTTAAAGGTGCTTATTGCCATGATTTCACACGTTCTGTCGTGCAACAATTGCAACAAAATTGCACCACGTTTGGGGTACCATTAAGTATCATGACACTAAAATGCGGGCCACCTCTTTTACCACCATTTGGCATCATGGCTGGAATCAAGGCATTTCTGCCAGCAATTCCATATTGCCAAGTGTAAATGAGGATTTAATGGTGGATACAGATAGCAGAAAACACGGGATAGTAAAACCTTTAGCCCCGGTTTCACACTGATGTGGCGTTTTCTGTGTGAATTCCGCACCGCATCAGAATCGCACCCCATTCATGCGAACCGCTGTGGGTGTGTATGTTAAGCTAAGAACACCCCGAGAACGGTCTGCAAAACGCGATGCAATGTGCAGAATCGGATCGCATAGATGGGAATACCCATTGTCATGTTTCACATGACTGTCATATGCCTTTAAGTGTTTTTTGTATTTTGTCTCTGCTCCTCCCTTTCCTTTGGTTTAGTTCATGCTGTATAAATAGCTCCACCCTTTTATTCATTTCCCAGTAATGCATTTCAGCTTCTAGCCTCATGTCTTATGGAAGCAGATCACATTATGATCTTTTGACCTATCCGATGTTCATTGTTGTAAGATTCTCTCAGTTTATGGAATAAACATCACAAGATCTACAAGGTGTCGTCTGGATCGAGTCGCTGGCTGTGTTATTCAACTAAGATTGGAGTTATCGCTATCTCATCACAACTGTAAGTTACAGAAATCACACTTTCAATGCATAGATTGGAGAGACAGAACACCCATGCAATCCGATTCTAGTGCGGACCAAAAGAAGGGTCCTGAACCTTTCTGGTGCGGGTGCGGCGCGATTAGAGCCATACAAAATGTATGGCTCCGATCGCACCGCACACAAATCACATGTGAAATGCGGTGCGGTTCCTGTGCGAATCACATGCGATATGCCACACCGCATATACACCGTGTTCCAAATTATTATGCAAATTCTATTTAAGTGTCACAAAGATTAAATATTTTGTTTTTCAGTGTAACTCATGGATGGCATTGTGTGTCAGGTCTCTTTTGATCACTGAATACAATCTCGGACACCTGTGATAATTAGATTGGCCGGTGAGCCCAATTTAAGGAAAAACTACTAAAGGAGGATGTTCCACATTATTAAGCAGAGCACCATTTTCAAGCAATATGGAGAAGAAAAAGGATCTCTCTGCTGCTGAAAAGAGTGAAATAGTTCAATGCCTTGGACGAGGTATGAAAACATTCGATATTTCACGAACACTTAAGTGTGATCATTGCACTATTAAGAGATTTGTGGCTGATTCAGAGCACAGACGGTTTTGTGCAGATAAAGGCACATTGAGGAAGATTTCTGCCAGATCCATGCATCGGATCAAGAGAGCAGCTGCTAAAATACCATTACATAGCAGCAAACAGGTATTTGAAGCTGCTGGTGCCTCTGGAGTCCCACGGACATCAAGGTGTAGAGTCCTCCAGACTCTTGCAACTGTGCGTAAACCTTCTATTCGGCCAGCAATAACCAATGCTCACAAGCAGAAATGGCTGCATTGGGCAGAAAAATACACGAAGACTACTTTTCAAACAGTCCTGTTCACTGATGAGTGCCGTGCAACCCTGGATGGTCCAGATGGATAGAGTAGTGGATGGTTGGTGGACGGCCACCCTATTCCAACAAGGCTGCGACGTCAGCAAGGCGGTGGTGGAGTCATGTTTTGGGTCGGAATCATGGGAACAGAGCTGGTTGGCCCCTTTAGGGTCCCCGAAGGTGTAAAGATGACCTCTGCAAAATATGTGAAGTTTATGACTGACCACTTTCTTCCCTGGTACAGAAGGAAGAACTATGCTTTCCGTAATAAAATCATCTTCATACATGACAATGCACCATCTCATGCTGCAAAGAATACCTCTGCATCAATGGCTGCTATGGGGATAAAAGGAGAGAAAGTCATGGTGTGGCCTCCATCCTCCCTTGACCTCAATCCTATTGAGAACCTTTGGAGCATCCTCAAGCAAAAGATCTATGAGGGTGGGAGGCAGTTTACATCCAAACAGCAGCTCTGGGAGGCTATTCTGACATCTTGCAAACAAATTCAAGCAGAAACTATCCAAAACCTCACAAGTTCAATGGATGCAAGACTTGTGAAGCTGCTATCAAATAAGGGGTCCTATGTTACAATGTAACGTGACCTGCTCAAATGTTTAAAAAGTTAAAATGTTGTTAAAAGTTTGATTGAAATAGCTTTTGATTTCAGTAAATATGCTGCAAACACAACAAATGACAATTTTCAGTTCTTTACAACCTATAAAGTGTTTTGAAACTTACTGTGCGAAATAATTTGGAACAGTGCATTGTAAGTGTTTTATGTTTAACAAAAATCCTGTTATCATTCGGAGATTTGTTCAATAAAATGTGAATTGTACTCTTAATAGTTGATAACATGAGAATTATGCTGACTGTTATTTACATCAATTATTTAGGGAAATGAGAAAAATATCATTTGCATAATAATTTGGAACAGGGTGTATGTGAACCCAGGCCAGAGTTCTACTTTAACTCTTGAACTATATGATCGTTCATTAAACCGTTTGGACCCATATTGGTGATCCTCGGTGTGCTGGTGACATTCTCCCCTACTTTCACTCTTGCCTGTCATTTAAGAACGATCCCATTTGTACCAAACACAGAAGAAGCGCACACTTCGCCGGCGTAAGTCGTTCTTCTGCTCCGTTCAGATCACGGCATCAATATTTCATAAAGAAGATGCAGGCACAATAGAACACAATAGCCTGTGCAGATCTGCGGCGCACCGTGACTGTCACATGACCTTTGGAGTGAATAACGGGAGTGGCGCTTACACAGCAGAATTCTCTTTTTACATTTGTCCAGGGACCTTTGTGTGACGGATTCCAATTAACATATCCAATACAATACAACTCTGCACAACAAGCCAACATAAAACACCTCGGCCGGAACCCGCGTTATTAAAGTCATCTGTTACAATTAAAAAAGATCTATTATTTCGCTTTTAATTTCTGGAGCATGCACAGTTTTGCTTTGTTTTGTTTTTTTATTTTTTTTTACAGATCTCTTGGGCTAAAATTATCTATTGCATGGCAAATGGGCAAATGTACAAATAAATAAATCAATAGTGGAGCAAAAATAATCTGAGGACAGCCTGGTAAGGCCTCATTCATACTGGCAGTGACACTCACGACTTTGTTCTAAAGCAGTGGTCTCCAAACTGTGGCCCGGATGCTTGCTTCTATCTGGCCCTTGGAGCACTACTTCATCCAATGACACCAACAATGAGGCATTATTCCCTCTACTGACACCAATAAAAAGGTGCAATTCCTCCCAATGACACCAATGAAGAGGCGCAGTTCCTCTCAATGACACCAACGATGGGACACAGTTCCACCCAATGACACCAACGATAGGACCCAATAACACCAATGATGGGGCACAATTCCTCCCAATGACACCAATGATGGGGCACAATTCCTCCCAGTGACACCAACAATAGGGCCCAATAACACCAACAATGGGGCACAATTCCTCCCAACGATACCAACGAACCAGTGCAATTCCTCTCAATGACACCAATGATGGGGCCCAATTCCTCCCAATAACACCAACGATGGGGCACAGTTCCACCCAATGACACCAACAATAGGGTCCAATAACACCAATGAGGGGGCACAATTCCTGCCACTGACACCAATGAAGAGGCGCAGTTCCTCCCAATGACACCAACAATAGGACACAGTTCCACCCAATGACACCATTGATAGGGCCCAATAACAATAATGATGGGGCACAATTCCTCCCAATGACACCAATGATGGGGCACAATTCCTCTCAATGACACCAATGATGGGGCACAATTCCTCCCACTGATACCAATGAAGTGGCGCAATTCCTCCCAATGACACCAATGAAGTGGCGCAATTCCTCCCAATGACACCAATGATGGGGCACAGTTCTACCCAATGACACCAACAATAGGGTCCAATAACACCAATGAGGGGGCACAATTCCTCCCACTGACACCAATGAAGTGGCGCAATTCCTCCCAATGACACCAATGAAGTGGCGCAATTCCTCCCAATGACACCAATGATGGGGCACAGTTCTACCTAATGACACCAACGATAGGGCCCAGTAACACCAATGATGGGGCACAATTTCTCCCAACGACACCAATGAAGCGGCGCAATTCCTCCCAATGACACCAATGATGGGGCACAATTCCTCCCAATAACACCAACGATGGGGCACAGTTCCACCCAATGACACCAACAATAGGGTCCAATAACACCAATGAGGAGGCACAATTCCTGCCACTGACACCAATGAAGAGGCGCAGTTCCTCCCAATGACACCAACAATAGGACACAGTTCCACCCAATGACACCATTGATAGGGCCCAATAACAATAATGATGGGGCACAATTCCTCCCAATGACACCAATGATGGGGCACAATTCCTCTCAATGACACCAATGATGGGGCACAATTCCTCCCACTGATACCAATGAAGTGGCGCAATTCCTCCCAATGACACCAATGAAGTGGCGCAATTCCTCCCAATGACACCAATGATGGGGCACAGTTCTACCCAATGACACCAACAATAGGGTCCAATAACACCAATGAGGGGGCACAATTCCTCCCACTGACACCAATGAAGTGGCGCAATTCCTCCCAATGACACCAATGAAGTGGCGCAATTCCTCCCAATGACACCAACGATGGGGCACAGTCCCACCCAATGACACCAACAATAGGGTCCAATAACACCAATGAGGGGGCACAATTCCTCCCACTGACACCAATGAAGAGGCGCAGTTCCTCCCAATGACACCAACGATAGGACACAGTTCCACCCAATGACACCATTGATAGGGCCCAATAACAATAATGATGGGGCACAATTCCTCCCAATGACACCAATGATGAGGCACAATTCCTCTCAATGACACCAATGATGGGGCACAATTCCTCCCAATGACACCAACAATAGGGTCCACTAACACCAATGGGGGGGCACAATTCCTCCCACTGACACCAGTGAAGTGGCGCAATTCCTCCCAATGACACCAATGAAGTGGCGCAATTCCTCCCAATGACACCAATGATGGGGCACAGTTCCACCCAATGACACCAACGATAGGGCCCAATAACACCAATGATGGGGCACAATTCCTCCCAACAACACCAATGAAGCAGCGCAATTCCTCCCAATGACACCAATGATGGGGCACAATTCCTCCCAATGACACCAACGATGGGGCACAGTTCCACCCAATGACACCAACAATAGGGCCCAATAACACCAATGAGGGGGCACAATTCCTCCCACTGACACCAATGTCGCATTTTAGGCACCCTCCTGCAACAGGAATTTCAGTTTTGGAGAGAAACTCCCCAAATATTAAATACTTCTAAAGGGATGCTGACCCTGCAGCTTTTCTCATCAGAACACCGAGAGTGCACCAGGTGATTATAATGAACTAGATCCTCCCATTCAGAATAAGTTTGTAAAGAAAATGGTGAAACAAACAGCAACAAAAAGGTAGAAATCTGCAACAAAGTTTGATGAAATCCCAGCAACATACATAGATCACTCAGAGGGGACTGTTTTTTTCCCAGCAAATGAGGAATTACTCTTAAGGTGGCCATACATGTATCAAAATTCAGCTGGTTCAACAGGGACTTTCTTCCTGACCAGGCCATTTTTTTGCATTACGGCGCTACGTTACTTTAACTGACAATTGCACGGTCATGCAACGCTGTACATAAGTGAACTTTTTTTCCAAGGAATAGCGCATTCTTTTGGTGGTATTTAATCATCTGTACGTTTTTTATTTTTTACACTAAAAAAAAAAAAGTGACAAATATGTTTTACTTTTTGCTGCTAAACATGTTCAGTAAAATTTTTTTTAAAAAAATCAAATTTCGTCATAAATTTAGGCCAAAATGTATTCTGCTCCATGTCTTTACTATAAAAAAAATCCCAATATGTGTAAATTAATTGGTTTACGTGAAAGGTATAGCGTTTGCAAATAGCGATATAGATACTGAAATTTTTTTTTTTTTTCCTAGTAATGGCAGCGATCAGCGACTTATAGCGGGACTGCGGCAGGCATTCTGACACTGGGGGGGAACTGACTTGGTGTCAATGACATCCCTATTGACATCAATACAGTGATCAGTGCTAATAAAAAGCACTGACACTGTACTAATGGCACTGGGCAGGAAGGGGTTAACATGAGGGACGATCAAAGGGTTAACTGCTGTTTTATGGTGTTCCGTGTGTGTGCTTTACACTGTAAGCACACTGCTTTGTATGGCTGTGCTATGCAGAGCCATACAAAGCAGTGTGCAGGAGCTGACAGGGGAGAGAACTGTATTGTTTACATACAGCTCTCTCCCTCTGTTGGTAATGCTCCTTGACCACCGAGTGTCGGCGAGTACTCACCGGCTGGTACTCGGTGATCAACAGCCGAGGCCGTGAATAGCGGCTCGGGCAGGGCGCGTGCCCCCTACCCGGAAATGCAAAATCAGGTGTATGCAACAGCAGACTGACCATTTGGAAACTCGGCCATTGCCCGAGGGCCCGGGCTCAGTATGGGGCCCCATGAGATGCCCCTGGTACCTTTTTCATAAGCTTTTTGAGTTTGGGCAAGGACACAGGGGCCCCATGATTCCCTGTTACCCAGGGGCCCCATGAGTTGTCAGTCAGCCCCTGGGTGTATGTTTATATATATATATATATATATACATACATACATACATGATTTTGCGCACCCCTACTGCCCTGTAGCAGTATATCTGCTATAGGGCGGCGGGAAAGCGGTAACCTTTATTTTCCTTTAGGGCCCATTCATGATTATGCATTGTGGCAATCTCCTGATCTTATAACCACGGTAAGTGGGGGCCATCCACGTGTCAGCCGAAAATGACCAGCGATAAATCGGTCTAATGTTTCTGCATTAACCATTTCCCACTATCCTGTCCAATAGTGGACACACCCAGACACAAAATATACAAATCAATAGGTGTGCAGAGTCTTGTCAACTTCAGTGCAACTACTCCCAATGCTCATGTTCATAACAAAGAAATGCCAGTGATGTTTTGTACATTTATTGGCGATGTTTGCCCAAACTGGGGCTCTCTTTTCATTCCTGATGCAATTCATTTGGGCGGATATACAAACGAGTAAACAAAACTGTTTGTGTTGCCCACAGCAGCCAATGAGATCCTTACTTTCATTTTCCAATAGACTTTAGAAAAATGACAGCTGAAATCTGGAGTGTGTTCTGTCCCACCGCCAGCATAAATCAGCTTAATTGTTTCCAGCTGTTGTGTCACCTTCACACCCAGCGCTCCAGATGACGTTCCTAAACCTGCCCAGACCGGGCTTTGTTCTTTGTTCTGGAAGGAGAGAGGAGCTGAGAACATATGGCTCTAATGTATGACCTGAAAAGCATCTGCACTGCTTACAGCAACCAATCACTTCCCTCTGTTTACATTGCAAATAAACCTCTCCGAGAGGAGAAAAGGCTTCTGGGTACACGCCATATGACATGCCAGACCTGTAAAGAAACATCTTGCTCCTCGCTGATATTAAACCACATCCTTATTCTCCGAAAATAATCCATACACATCTCCTGCTTAATGGCCTTGTCATCTATTGTTCATGAAACTGTTTTTTTTATTGTGTCTTTCTGCCTCCTTGTGAGATCCTCGGTGACCACTCCATTGCTAGGACCCAGGTGGCAGAAGCTGCTTAGCATTCTACTGTCGCTTTGATGTAGGTGGCTTCTCAAGGATGGTCCTTCCATTGGGAAGCCGCTTGGTCGTTCCTTTGGGAAGCCGCTTGGTCGTTCCTTTGGGAAGCCGCTTGGTCCTTCCATTGGAGAGCCACTTGGTCCTTCCATTGGAAAGCCGCTTACTTCTGCCATTGGAAAGCCGTTTGGTCTTGCCATTGGAAAACTGCTCAGTCCTTCCTTTGGGAAGCCACTTGGTCCTTCCATTGGAAAGCCACTTGGTCCTTCCATTGGGAAGCAGCTTGGTCCTTCCATTGGGAAGCAGCTTGGTCCTTCCATTGGGAAGCAGCTTGGTCCTTCCCTTGGGAAGCAGCTTGGTCTTTCCATTGGAAAGCCACTTGGTCCTTCCATTGGGAAACCGCTTGGTCCTTCTTTTGGGAAGCCACTTTGTCCTTTCATTGGGAAGCCGCTTGATCTTTCCATTGGGAAGCTGCTTGGTCCTTCCACACAAGTGTCATAAAATATGCAGCGCTCATAAACAGGTCTCATGGTCCACATAGACCTAATAGCATACAATTGCTCTAAATTAAGTATACCATTAAATATAAAGCATATATAACTCGTGACTTCTGTGGTGCATCCAGGGTTGGGAAACCGGAAAAAAGTTCGTGACTCTTGTGTTGAACAAGCTGAAAGAAGTTTGCACTAACCAGATATCTCAGCACATGGAGCATGGAGTAATTAAGACCTACTCCTGGTACTCTGAAAGGAAGCCACTGGAAGGGATGATGTCATCTGGTCTCTCGCCACTAGATGTCATGTTCCCAGGACAGCAGGACGATGATTCCAGAAATATACATCAGCCAATATAGAGATGAATCCAGCAAGCCAGCCAGCAACACACAGGAGACCAAGAGGAACCAGGCACCTTCAAAAAGCCCAGGCTCCAAAATAAAGGTCACAGGAACAAGGGGCAGCTAAAAGATATGTCCAGACAGTAGGGGGACACCTACTTGACGCGTTTCATGTCACACACACGTTTTCAAACGTGTGTGTGTGTGACACGAAACGCGTCATGGAGGTGCCCCCCCACTGTCTGGACATATCTTTTAGCTGCCCCTTGTTCCTGTGACCTTTATTTTGGAGCCTGGGCTTTTTGAAGGTGCCTGGTTCCTCTTGGTCTTCTGTGTGTTGCTGGCTGGCTTGCTGGATTCATCTCTATATTGGCTGATGTATATTTCTGGAATCATCGTCCTGCTGTCCTGGGAACATGACATCTAGTGGCGAGAGACCAGATGACATCATCCCTTCCAGTGGCTTCCTTTCAGAGTACCAGGAGTAGGTCTTAATTACTCCATGCTCCATGTGCTGAGATATCTGGTTAGTGCAAACTTCTTTCAGCTTGTTCAACACAAGAGTCACAAACTTTTATCCGGTTTCCCAACCCTGGATGCACCACAGAAGTCACGAGTTATATATGCTTTATATTTAATGGTATACTTAATTTAGAGCAATTGTATGCTATTAGGTCTATGTGGACCATGAGACCTGTTTATGAGCGCTGCATATTTTATGACATATTATCCGAAGTTTTTTGAGGTTTACTTCCTATGCCAGCAGCTTAACTAATTATCTTTATAATCCATACACTCTTTTATTTGAATAATTACTAGACACCTAGCGCTGTTGTACTTCAATTTTTCATACCTACTTCCACACAAGTGGTTTATCATCGCTTCTACTGTTAGGGCACACGTGGCTTGTTAAAGAAGCTAGCTAGCATCCTTTGTTACTAGGACACACACCACTATTGTGTCCCACTGTTGCTAGGACACAGACAGCTATTGCGTCCCTCTGTTGCTAGGACACAGAAGGCTGCTGCATCCCTCTGTTTCTAGGACACAGATGATTAGTGTGTCCTTCTGTTGCCAGGACACCGGCGGCTTCCCAAGGAAGCTGCCTAGCGTCTGTCTGTCGCTAGGATGCATGGGGCTTCTGAAGGAAGCTGCCTAGCATCCTTCATTGCTAGTACTCAAGCAGCTTCTGCCCCTATGGTCCTACGTTTGCAGAGACTCAGGTGGCTTCTCAAAAAAGCCACCTAGCATTCTCTGTTGCTAGGACACAGGTGGCTTCTCAGGAAAGCGATCTTCTTTAACTAGGATGTAGGCAGGTCTGGTACTCCAATTAGAAATGGGATGGCCTGGAAAATTCAAAACATTTGGGGAAAAAACAGGGTTTTTTCCAAACCTGTTTTTTGGGGGGTTTTTCCCAAAAAAACTGAAAAGAAAAGTAGTGTGGAATATGTTATTTTACAATGATAAATAATATATTTATTTAGTTTTTTTTTCTCATGGCTTCAAAATTTCCAGAAATGTAATGTCTCTAACTCCAGTACATTTGCGCTGTACACATGTAGACATTATCACAAATGCTTAAAAGTGTAGAGCCTAAAATAAGGCCCACATGCAGCTCAATGCAGAGCAAGATCACCGATCATTACACAGCTGTGTGCATGAACCCAATGGAAACAATACATCTACATATAAATAAAAAAGTTATGCTACATTTAGACGTGCGCCTAAACCTGCCACTCCTCTGAAACATGATCTGTGTTTGGATTGCTTTTCAGAGGCAACTGGCAGGTTGTGTTAACTCCATTTACGCCGAACGAATGCACCACAACAACAAGCATTGCATGCAATTTGTGGGGCATTGGTGGCACTTCCCCATTCACTTGAATGGGTCGCATTTGGCCACCCGCCATTCACAATATATTTGGCAGATTTTGGCGCAGCCACAAGTGAAGCATTGCAATAGCAACATTGCTGCTCAGGAGGGGAGGCAGTTGAGGGTGCTAAAAATGAGGCTCAACTGCACATTTGTAACACTCTGCTGCCCAGGCCCAAACTGGCCATAGGGCACACCAGACATTTGCTGGGGCCACCTGGATAGAAGGGGCAGCCAGGCGGGACATAGAGTAACTGGACTGTGCATTTCTCGGTTCTTCTATGTGCCACCTGGCTGCCCCTCCTATCATCTCCTGCATGGCATAGACTCCTGTATGCTCCCACATGGTGGCCCCCCCCTCTCATCTCCTGCTGCGCTGCCGCTGGTCCCCCCCGCGGCTGCTGTGGAGCATATGTCAGCATATTCTATCCCCAGTGTTGACAGTTCCCCGCCCATCATAGATGGGGGAGGATAGAAAAAGCTGCCCCTCCTCCTCACACCCTCTCCTCCTGTGCCTGCCCTGCCCACACTCCCCGGCAGCCTTGTGGTCTTCTCTCTCCCCTTCTCTTTCTTTCTTTCTTTACTTCTCTCTTTCTCTCTCCCCGTCTCCTGTTTCCTTCCTTTCTTCTTTCTTCCCCTCCTTCCTTCTTTCCCATCTTCCTTCTTGACGAAGGCACCGAAGACAACTGACGGACGGAGGGAGGGGAAGCAGGCGGGAACCTCCCTTGTCTTTCCATCTTCCTTCTTTTCAGTCTTCCCCTCCTTCCCTCCCTCCTCCCATCCTTCCTTCTTTCTTTTCGTTCCTTCTTTCCCTCTTTTTTCCCTCCTTCTGTCTCCTCCCATCAATCCCTTCTTTCCCATCCTTCCTTCTTTCCCTCCTTCCTTCTTTGCCTCCTCCTCTCTTCCTTCTTTCCCTCTTTCCCTCGTCCTTCCTTCCTCCTTACTTCTTGCCCTCCCTCCCATCTCCTACTCTCTCATCTCCTTCTTTCCCTCCTTCCTTCCCCTCCTCCCTCCTTCGGTTTCTTCTTCCCTCCTCCCCTCCTCTTTTCCCTTTCCCCTCTTCCCTCTTTCCCGCCTCCCTTCCTTCCTTCTTTCCCATCTTCCCTTCTTCCTCTCCCTTCCTTCCTTCTTTCCCTCCTCCCCTCCTTCCTTCTTTCCTTCCTTCCTTCTTTCCTCCTTCCCTCCTTCCTTCTTTCCCTCCTCTCCTCCATCCTTCTTTCCTTCCTTCTTTCCCTCCTCCCCTCCTTCCTTTCTTCCCTCCTTCTTGCTTTCCCTCCTCCCCTCCTTCCTTCCTTCCCTCCTTTCTGCTTTCCCTCCTTGCCTCCTTTCTTCTTTCCCTCCCCCCCTCCTTCCTTCTTTCCCTCCTTCCTTCTTTCCCTCTTCCCCTCCTTCTTTCCCTCCTCCCCTCCTTCCTTCTTTCCCTCCTTCCTTCTTTCCCTCCTCCCCTCCTTCCTTCCTTCCCTCCTTCCTTCTTTCCCTCCTCCCCTTCTCCCTTCTTTCCCTCCTTCCTTCTTTCCCTCCTCCCCTTCTTCCATCTTTCCCTCCTCCCCTCCTTCCTTCTTTCCCTCCTCCCCTCCTTCCTTCCTCCCCTCCTTCCTTCTTTCCCTCCTCCCCTTCTTCCTTCTTTCCCTCCTCCCCTCCTTCCTTCTTTCCCTCCTCCCCTTCTTCCTTCTTTCCCTCCTCCCCTCCTTCCTTCTTTCCCTCCTCCCCTCCTTCCTTCTTTCCCTCCTCCCCTCCTTCCTTCCTCCCCTCCTTCCTTCTTTCCCTCCTCCCCTTCTTCCTTCTTTCCCTCCTCCCCTTCTTCCTTCTTTCCCTCCTTCCCTCCTTCCTTCTTTCCCTCCTTCCCTCCTTCCTTCTTTCCCTCCTTCCTTCTTTCCCTCCTTCCTTCCTTCCCTCCTCCCCTCCTTCCTTCTTTCCCTCCTTCCCTCCTTCCTTCTTTCCCTCCTTCCTTCTTTCCCTCCTTCCTTCCTTCCCTCCTCCCCTCCTTCCTTCTTACCCTCCTTCCTTCCTTCCCTCCTCCCCTGCTTCCTTCTTACCCTCCTTCCTTCCTTCCCTCCTCCCCTCCTTCCCTCCTCCCCTCCTTCCTTCTTTCCCTCCTTCCTTCTTTCCCTCCTCCCCTCCTTCCTTCTTTCCCTCCTTCCTTCTTTCCCTCCTCCCCTCCTTCCTTCTTTACCTCCTCCCCTCCTTCCTTCTTTCCCTCCTCCCCTTCTTCCTTCTTTCCCTCCTCCCCTCCTTCCTGCTTTCCCTCCTCCCCTCCTTCCTTCCTTCCCTCCTCCCCTCTTTCCCTCCTCCCCTCCTTCCTTCTTTCCCTCCTCCCCTCCTTCCTTCCTCCCCTCCTTCCTTCTTTCCCTCCTTCCTTCTTTCCCTCCTCCCCTCCTTCCTTCCTCCCCTCCTCCCCTCCTTCCTTCTTTCCCTCCTTCCTTCCTTCCTTCTTCCCCTCCTCCCCTCCTTCCTTCTTTCCCTCCTTCCTTCTTTGCCTCCTTCCTTCCTTCCTTCTTCCCCTCCTCCCTTCTTTCCCTCCTCCCCTCCTCCCTTCTTTCCCTCCTCCCCTCCTCCCTTCTTTCCCTCCTCCCCTCCTTCCTTCTTTCCCTCCTCCCCTCCTCCCCTCCTTCCTTCTTTCTCTCCTACAAAAAAAAGTAAAAAAATAATAAAATATAAAATTGTAAACAATTTAATCAAAATAAAAGCCTACTGACACTAGTGCAGCAACTACCAGTGTCGCAAAGGTTGCTCTTGTGAGCAGACCCTGTCATTCCGCCACCAGACTCCGAGGAAAGGGTCCCCAGGCTTGGGGTTGCCCAGTCCAAAATGCCCGGGCCTATTTCTGGTCCCAGTCCGGGCCTATTTCCGGTCCCAGTCCAGGCCTATTTCTGGTCCCAGTCCGGGCCTATTTCTGGTCCCAGTCCGGGCCTATTTCTGGTCCCAGTCCTGGCCTATTTCTGGTCCCAGTCCGGGCCTATGTCTGGTCCCAGTCCGGGCCTATGTCTGGTCCCAGTCCGGGCCTATTCCTGGTCCCAGTCCGGGCCTATGTCTGGCCCCAGTCCGGCCTGCCCCACCAACTGCGAGTCTAAACGTATCCCGGCTGATAAATTACAGTATTTTTACAGCCACGTTGATGAGCCCTAAATGAACAACATAGGCTTGTTAATGGCCACTTACACTGAAATTAATTTGACATTTGAAAGCAAGCCGACTAAGAGGAATAAAGCCCGGAAATCTGGGGGGAATGTTGTTGCCGGTTCCCGGTGCAATGACTTGCCCTGTATTATAAGAACGTGTTGAGAGAAGCGCAGTCCAGGCATCCAGACGAGAACACAACAATAATCACAGCAATGACTTTCAGCACATCCCTATGAAGAAAATGACTTCCTGTAATAAAAATACATCATCGGCCCCACCGGCCATCCCCAGACAGAAGCTATACTGTGCTACACTGACAGTGAAGACCATAATGATGCGGTTTTGTCATTCAAATGACTTCCTTGATACACGATGGCTCCTACAAGGTGTTTTAGATGAAGATGTATCATTTAGAAGTAAATATCACAAGTAGAATGTGTTACTCTATCTGGTGTTTGAATTGTATCGGAGTTTATGAAAAAAATACAATATATTATTTATGGTACTTATATAGTGCCATCAATTTACGCAGCGCTCTACATATATATTGTACATTCACATCAGTCCCTAACCCTCAAGGGGTGTACAGTCTAAGGTCCCTAACTCACATTCATATATACACATATTAGGGCCAATTTAGATAGGATCCAATTAACCTACCAGCATGTCTTTGGACTGTGGGAGGAAACCGGAGTACCCGGAGGAAACCCACGCAGTCACAGGGAGAACATGCAAACTCCAGGCAGGTGGTGCTGGGGTTAGGATTTGAACTAACGACCCTAGTACTGCCAGGCGGAAGTGCTAACCATTTAGCCACTGTGCTGCCCACATAACATAAAGAGGAAATCTTTAGCATTAAGCTGAACTTCAGTCCAGCAGTTGAAGACACAGACTGAATAAACCCAAAATTTCATATTCCTGATATATCCCTGCTGTACCATGTACTTGTATGAAAGAGTCTCCTGTTCTCTTTGTATTGCTTCCTTTGCATGAAACCCCTGGTGTTCCTGCCAGTCCCTCTGCTTTCCTATTATAAACCGACCACACTAGGCATGAGAGCACAGCGTGGTCAGTTCTCTAGTTCTGCTAGAAACTCAGCCTGCTCTCCTCAAGTGTCAGACTTGTCCTGACATGCCCCACCCAGGGGCGGACTGACCATTCGAGCACTCGGGCACTGCCCGAGGGCCCAGGGTCAGTAGGGGGCCCCATGAAATGCCCCTGTTACCTTTTTTATAGGCTTTTTTGGGTATGCTTTGAGTGTGGGCAAGGACACAGGGACCCCATGATCCCCTATTGCCCGACGGGCCCCATGAGTTGTCAGTCCGCCCCTAGCCCCACCCCACCTTTACAGCCATTCACCGGGAAGATCAGTGTGATGCTGTTTCGCTTCCCTTAAGCTCTTATGCAGCCAAGAACAGAGGGTATGTGATCACCTTTAAAAAGGAGGAAAAGGTATTTATAATGTTTTTTATACCTGTACATAAATGTTTTGCCGTGAATTTCTTTTTTAGAATGAATGGGTTGTTTTACAAGGTGATAGTTCACATATACTTTAAAGCGGAGTTCCACCTTTCCTGACATGCCCCACCCCACCTTTACAGCCATTCACTAGGAAGATCAGTGTGCTGCTGTTTCTCTTCCCCTCAGCTCTTATGCAGCCAAGAACAAAGGGTATGTGATCACCTTTAAAAAGGAGAAAAAAGTATTTATACTGTTTTTTATACCTATACATAAATGTTTTGCCGTTCATTTCTTTTTTAGACTGAATGGGTTGTTTTAAAAGGTCACTGTTCACATATACTTTAAAGCGGAGTGCTACCTGGAAAAAAAAAATCAGCAGCTACAATTACTGTAGCTGCGGACTTTTAAAATACAGCCACTTACCTGTCCCTCAGTCCAGCGGTGTCCTCACCAGGGCTGGTTTCACCGGCCATCTTCTCTCCCTGGCACCGACATCTTCAGTGTGGGCACCCGGCTGTGACAGCTTGCGGCTTCACAGCCGGGTACCCACTGCGCATGCGCAAGAAGTGCTGCGCTTTGTGTCCCAGAAGACTACGGGGAGGGAGGGGGGAGAACAACTTCTGCTTCCAATCGCCTAGGCAATCGTAGCGGAAGTGGGAGAGTGTACCTGTCAAATTCGGGTACCCCCGCCCCCCAAAGGTGCCAATCCTGAATGGGAAGCGTGGGACAAAGGCTTAAAGCAGAACTTCCCCTTTTAGGTGGAGCTCCGCTTTAAGTAACACTTACAGGTCTTGTCTTTTCCCAAGCCTGTGACAGAACAGTGAAAAGAAAAGCAGCAGACTAATGAGCTCATCTCTCTGTCACTTTGCTCTCTCCTCCTATCAACTTGCACCTTGTTAGCACAGGAATCCTGCAAGGCAACCGATTGGCTCCTTGTGCTGCTTCTCCCACTCCAAGTCTAAGCTGTAGCTGTAGAGAGACTGCAAGAGGCTAATACCGGGTCAAACTCAGTCAATTACACTGATTGCATTTAAAGCAATATATTAAATGGTTGTAAAGGCAGAAGGTTATCTTCAGGTATTCTATAAATTAAAGGTAAAAACCCTGTGTGTTGTCCCCCCCACAGCGCCCCCTAATACTAGGAAAAAAAGGGAAGGAGACCCATATATCTAGTGGTCTCTACCTTGCTACTGGATTTTACTGGTACCATGTCCCTTATTATAAAGATACTGAAAAACAGAGAGACCCTAACTAAAATCAGAACTTTATTATACAATGTTAAATGATCAGGGGCGGACTGACCATTAGAGCACTCGGGCACTGCCGAGGGCCCAGGGGTCAGTAGGGGGCCCCATGAGATGCCCCTGGTACCTTTTCATTGGCTTTTTCATAAGCTTTTTTGGGTGTGGGTGAGGACACAGGGGCCCCTTGATCCCCCTATTGCCCAGGGGCCCATGAGTTGTCAGTCCGCCCCTGGACATGATTGTAGTACAAACGTTGAGCTATAACTGGCTCTTTTTTTTATAAAAACACAGTAAACCATTGCATGTTGTGGCATTACAAGCATCAAGCTTGGTATAAATATCTCCAGGATTCCAGATACAGTACATACGAAGAACAAAATGTATAGAATTCTTTAATATAAACAGCTCCTAAGTATCGCCGACGCGTTTCGCAGGACAAAAGCCTGCTTCCTCAGGGAAATCTGATGTACATCACTGTTTTGTTTTGTTTTTTAATTCACACAGCAAAGGAAGGCCGTGTTCACTCAATTAGGGAAGGACCATTCCATCTAAGATTGAAGAAAATATATAGCATATGGTCAAAAAAGATTTGCCAATCCTGTCATAATGGATCGAGATTAGGTTCCCATAGAGTTCCCAGTGGTGACCAATATAGCTGATGCATGCATTGTATGATGGAACCAACCAATACTCTTTCTTTCAAAAGGTAAATGGTATGTGAGCGCACTACAAGTAGCAGCTATGCACAATAGGTAACCAAATAAAACCTGTAAATCAGAATAAAACAACATAGTGCAGCACTAAAAAGAATACATCTAACAAGGTGCCTTTGTGATAAAAATAATAGAATTCATAGATAAACGATCAAAAATTCAAAATGTTCCAAAAGTGACAATAGTGCTCTGAAGGTGCCAGCTTCAAATATATTCCGGTGCTTGTGCAGATGGTAATAGTAAAATTGCGCACTCACCAGATGCGCACTTAAATGCGCATATAAATATGGGTTAAGATGTCCTCTCAATTGGATCAGGGTAGAACAGATGATAGGTGATCCTCTGAAGGGTAAGTGGCACTTTTTATAATATTTGTATGTACTGTTGTTGGTATGGTACCTAAAAAGTCCCAGTAGTTTTTTCAGTTAGGGCCCCTTTATTTTTCAGTGCCCCTAATATTTACCTGAGAGCCCCCCCCCCTCAATCCAGAGCTGTGCACAAGAGCCTCGGTTGTCCCAAGACTCCCTCTCCTCATTGGCTGAGACAACAGCGGGAGTCAGTGGCTCCAACTGCTGTCAATCACAGCCACTGAGCCAATAAAGAGAGAGCAGGGGCAAGGCCAAGCCGTGGCTCAATGTGCTTCAAGAGCAAGCACACACCAGTACCCACATAGCAAGCAGCTTGCTACTGGGGGGCACTGGTCATGAGCCAGGAGTACCGGCGGGAGACCCGAGAAGAAGAGGATTGGGGCTGTTTTGTGCAAAACTATTACATAGAGCATGTTTGTTATTTTAAAAAAAATGTGAACCATTAATACCACTTTAATGATTTATTCTTGATTATAGAGCTGCAATATTATTATTATTAATATTATTATTATACAGGACTTATATAGCACCAACAGTTTACGCAGTGCTGTACTACATATGGGCAGACAGTACAATTACAATGCAGATTAATACAAGAGGGATCAGAGGGCCCTGCTCTTTAGATGCATTAAATGGCATCTTTTATATCAGCATGTAACAGGTGCATCTGCGCATAATTAATAATTCAGTTAGGGCTCCTTAACGCTTGCAGTTAGGGGCAGTAAAATCACGCCATTGAGCTGCATTTTTACCACTCCCCTCTTAAGTTTCAAAAGGCAGCAGACAGGGATGATTACATTCTGTTACAAAAGTGATCCCCCATTGCATTCAGCAGGCAGTACTGCTGCCAAATGTGACCTATTCAAGTGAACAGGGTCACATCACGTTTGCAGCTCTGTGGTGTGGCATTTACAGGGTTAAAACAGACGGTAAGGAAGTGACATACTGTATTGCCTCCTTATTGCCTGTCGAATGCCTCTGAAAAGCGATTTGAGCACAGATGGCTTTTTAGAGGCGCAATAATCTTGCCATGCAAATAGTCGTAGCCTTAGAGGTGTAAGCTATTAAGCTGACGCACCCACAACCTATTTGTATGGGTTCCCAGCCAGGATATCCTTGCCTTTCGGATTCCTGCCCAAGCAAAGAGTCTCTCTTGTCCAAAACCAAAATATCAGTTTCAGCTGGCAGGATCCCTTCATTTTTTGTTGGTGGTTGTGTGTTCATGTAATTTGGATTTTTTTTTTTCAGACTGGAACTTGCAGAAACAAACCTGAAAGTTGTATGTAGAGATGCTGACAGCAGAGGGAGTCTTCTATCATCATGTATTCATATCTACCTCCTGCCTTCTGGGATCTCCATCGCCTAATCTACCTCCCAGTACTTAGTGCCCCTTATTCATCTACCTCCCACCTACTGTACATCTACCATCCACCGTACGGCCCGGGATTATCCAGCAGGTTAGTCACCATCCATCTGTATAGTGTAGAGTGTACATCGACCCCCCACCACTCACTTCTCATCCCAATATAGTATGCAGGTCAGCCAGCCACCTACTGATACTTAGTAAGATATTACTAGAAATCTGCATCCAAAGTTTCTTGTTTTATCAGAAGAAATGGGAAAGTGTATTACTAGTATGAATAGACTTCAGAGCTTCATTTCTTGGCACAAAAACTTTCCTATATTTCTAAATAGCCTCAATATATATAAATCCATTTTGTGTACATCAAATACCTTTTGCATACCCAGATATTCCCACATGGAAGAAAAATATATTTTAAATATATTTTCAAAATATGCTTCCCAAATATATTGACATATACTTGAAATACTACAATTTTGATATATATATATATATATATATATATATATATATATATATATATTAGTATAGCTAAATGGTTAGCACTTCCATCTGGCAGTACTCGGGTCATTGGTTCAAATCCCAGCCACGGCACCTCCTGCCTGGAGTTTGCATGTTCTCCCTGTGCCTGCGTGGGTTTCCTCCAGGTACTCCGGTTTCCTCCCACACCCCAAAGACATGCTGGTAGGTTAACTGGATCGTGTGAAAATTGGCCCTAGTATGTGTATGTATTGATGTGAGTTAGGGACCTTATATTGTACGCCCCTTGAGGGTTAGGGACTGATGTGAATTTACAATATATATGTAAAGCACTGTGTAAATGGACGGCACTATATAAGTACCTGAAATAAAGAGTATACTATGCTGAAATGCGTTTTTTATATATTACAAAATATATGAAAAAAGTGTTTTTAAAAATACATTTCCAAATATACTGTATGTCTTTAAAAATACTTTGAATCTACATTTTTGGAAAGCATTTACAAATATATGTAAAAATATATGTTACAATAACTTTTTTTATGTTAAAAAAAATCTGAAGAATATATTAAAAAAATATATATTTTTTAAAATATTTTTCACATATTTTGTAATATATAAAAAACACATAATAAATATATATATATATAATTTTTTATTTTTTCTTAATATATTGCATACGGTCACAATTGTCGTATTTCAAATATATGTCAATATATTTGGGAAGAATATTTTTAAAACATATTTAAAATATATTTTTCTTCCATGTTACCTTGTAAAATAGGCAGCAACATCATTAGTATGCAGTACATAGCCTGTACATGAAGCAGAGCTGTGGGAGGAGCCAAACAGGCCCCACACACTACAGGATGCCTGCAGAAAACAACAGGAGGGGCGGAGACCAGACCAGTCACCCGTCACAAGAGGAGAGCAGCAGTGACCCTAATGACAATGGTCACTAGGAAAAAAATATAAAGAGTGAAGACACAGACTGCTATAAAAATCTGACAGTTTTGGATCTAGATACTTTTTAAGTTATTATTGTCATATTAAAGGGAAAACGTTTTTGAGTTTTTTTTAAGATTTGGATACCAAGGGGTTAGAGCTGCTGTCAGGTTTTTAGTGCTGTCTGTGCCCCATTCGGGAGATTCGCTCTAACTGAGATTGAAGCTTTCCACAAAAAAAATCTAATTGTCCAGAGATTTTTTCCAAAATGAAATAAAAGAGTTTTCCACAGAGCCAATGTGTTTCCGGGGTCAGAGAAAGTCCCCTTCGTCTGAGCTTATGAATGAATGATACTGGACTGGATGTGTGCCAAGCCTTTGCTGTTTTAACCAGCTGCAGACAAACAGTAAGGCCCAAAGCAAAAGGAAAAAAAATCAAAAAATAAGCGTAGGGCATACATGACAGTGGGTATAGGGGACAGTACAGGAGGTGAGGGGTTAAGGAACGCTGGGGCATTGTTCAAAGGAAGTTACCTTACCTGATTGGTGGGGGTGGGAGTCATGGCAAGGTGTGGCTTGTTTACAGGCAGGGATGTGACCTGGGCAGGTCAGTGGTCTCCAGCGGATGAAGAAGAAGTTTCCTTCCCTCCCGCCTGGATATTGGTTCGGTGCCACAGTCGTCATGGCAGCTTGGGGATTGTTGGTCTTTGGAGGAGGTAAAATTCAAGCCTAATACAATGGTTCGGGATTTACCGGGTGCATTCCTGTTAACGATGGTTAACTCGGAATAGAAAAATGGAAGTCGCTGCAGATGGGGATGATTGTCTCTGAGCCAGTGTGTTGTTGCTGGGGGCCTAGTATAACTGAAGGTGTCCACAGTGAAAGCTGTTTGTTTCATTGCCCTCAAAAACCATCGAGCTCTGGTATTTTTCTGTTTTAGGGAATTATGTTAATGTTATGTCGATTTGAATTTTGTTAATGAAAGGCTGCTATGGCCATTTTACTCCAACATCTTGGCGTGGTTTCTTATTTTCATGAGGATGGCTTGAAGGGTAAATGGTTAAGCAGTTAGTGTTTAAAAGTGGGATGGACATCTATTCTACATTAGTAATGTATGTTTTATTACTCACCCTCTTCAACAACTGTGAATCCGCAACTGGAACTCCACCCTACCTATCAAAATATTGAGAGGAACTCCATCCTACCTATCAAAATATCCAGAGGAACTCCATCCTACCGATCAAAATATCCAATGTTTAAGCAGTTAGTGGTTAAAAGTGGGATGGACATCTATTCTACATTAGTAATGTATGTTTTATTACTCACCCTCTTCAACAACTGTGAATCCACAACTGGAACTCCACCCTACCTATCAAAATATTGAGAGGAACTCCACCCTAATTATCAAAATATCCAGAAGAACACCACCCTATATATCAAAAATATTTAGAGGAACTCCACCCTATCAAAAGAATCCACCCTACCTATCAAAATATCCCTCTAATCTACCTATCGAAATATCCAGAGGACCTCCACCCTGCCTATCAAAATATCCAGAGGACCTCCAACCTACCTATCAAAAAAAATTTAGAGGAATTTCCCCTCCCTACCAAAAAAATCCACCCTATCTAGCAAATATCCAGAGGAACTCCACCCTACCTATCAAAATATCCAAAGGAACTCCACCCTATCTATCAAAATAATCCACCCTACCTATCACAATATCCGGGGGAACTCTACCCTACCTATCAAAATATCCAGAGGACCTCCACCCTACCTATCAAAAATATTTAGAGGAATTCCCCCTACCTATCAAAATAATCCACCCTACCTAGCAAATATCCAGAGGAACACCCCCCTACCTATCAAAATATCCAGAGGACCTCCACCCTACCTATCAAAATAATCCACCCTACCTATCAAAATATCCAGGGGAACTCTACCCTACCTATCAAAATATCCAGAGGACCTCCACCCTACCTATCAAAATATCCAGAAAACCTCCACCTTACCTATAAAAAAGAAATTTGAGGAACTCCACCCTACTTATAAAAATATCCAGAGGAACTCCACCATATCTATCAAAATTTTCAAAGGAGCTCCACCCTACCTATCAAAAATAATTTAATATTATCACATTTCCCTGTATAAAATATAAAAAAACATACTAACTATTACATGAAGTCCAGAGTTGTTTTGCTCACAGGCCCAGTTCTCATTACATCGATCTTCTCCAGCATCTCCAGCTTGAATAGAGATTTGAGCAGACATGTTGCAGGTCATCGGTGGGTTATGGGATGTGGCAAAGAGACTTGCGGCATTCTGTGCATTAACTGGATTTCCAGCAAATGCGCAGAAATGGTCTTTGGCAGTAATATGGAGGGCTTCTCGCAGTGTGTTAGTAAATGCGCAAAATCTTGCAAACTGCCTCCTGAGATATCTACATCCAAGGAGGCAGTTCACAAGGTCTACACAATGCAGGAGCTCCATCAGATTACTGTCAAAGACCCAAGACATTTCTGTACATGCCCAGGGACCGATTACGCCTCACCTAGGCGAGGATTGCGAAAATAAAGTAAAAGAGATTTTAAAAAAGGTATTTCCCTTTAAAAAAAATTGCAATTGTCTAAGGAAGGGGGAGAGGTGGTAGTGGGCAAGCGAGAGGATCTTGAAATATAACTGAAGGCAATTATTTTTTTAGTTTTGGGTAGAGTGGAGAGGAATTAGAACCCCTGTCAGATTTTATCGCTCTCCGTGACCCCATTAGAGAGATTCACCCTCTCTTTTTGTCCTGTTTACTGTTAAAACTTTGAATCAAAGTGAAATAACATCCCATATTTTGGAAGAGAAGGGAAATCTTTCAATGGACACACTAGTTCTGGTGACAACCAGGGATTCCCTCACTTTGGAGGGATTTCCTCTCAATTCCTGTTTTAGCTATGGGACAGGAAGTGAAGGGAAATCTCTCCAATGAAACACAAATGGTAAAAATAAACCTGACAGGGGTTATAACCCTCCCTTACTCTTTTCAAAATGAAAAAAAACAATTGTGCCTTACGTTCTGCTGTAAGGATAGGGTTGAATGTCCACTTTAAGTATCTTTAAGTATCTTTATCCAATCCAGTATACAAAATCATTTGATCATAGGCCCTGATGAAGGAGGCATTTTCTGACCACCAAAAATGTTAAGGCAATGTACAGTCATGGCCAAAAACATTGGCACCCCTGCATTTCTGTCAGATAATGCACCACTTCTCCCGAAAAAATTGTTGCAATTACAAATGTTTCAGCATTCCCATGTTTATTTATTTTGTTTGTATTGGTATGACGCAAAAAAGTGGAGAAACAAAAAGCCAAATCTGACACATTCCATCCAAAACTCTAGAAATGGACTGGACAAAACTATTGGCACCTTCTCAAAATAGTAGGAAATAATTGCATTCCAAGTTTGTGATGCTCCTGTAATTTGTAATTAAACTCATCTGTATCAATTACCAGGTGCTGACAATATAGAAATCACTCTGGCAACCAATTAAAATGGTGAAAAATTGACTCAACCTTTCTGTTGTGTGTCTCTGTGTGTCACATGGAGCATGGAGAAGAGACTGAGCAGCAAAGAATTGTCTGAGGATTTGAGAATAAGAATTATGGAAAAGCATGGACAACCTCAAGGTTACAACTCCATCTCCAGAGATCTTAATGTTCCTGTGTCCGCTGTGCGCAACATTGTCAGGAAGTTTACAGTCCATGGCACTGTAGCTAATCTACCTGGATGTGGACGAAAGAGAAAAATTTATCATAAATCGTAACAAAGGATTTTTCAAATGGTGGATAAAGAATCTCGATCAACTTCCAGACATATTCAAGCTGACCTTCAGGCACAGGGTACAACTGTGTCATCTCGCACTATACGTCACCATCTGAATGAAAAGGGACACTATGATAGGAGACCCAGGAGGACCCTACAGCTGAAACTCAAACAAAAAAAAGCCAGACTGGAGTTTGCCAAAACTTACCTGAAGAAGCCAAAATCCTTTTGGGAGAATGTTCTGTGGACAGATGAAACAAAATGGCAGCTTTTTGGTAAAGTCCATCATTCTACTGTTTTCAGAAAAAGAAATGAGGCCTTTAAAGAAAAGAATACAGTCACATGGTGGGGGGTTACTGATGTTTTGGGGTTGCTTTGCTGCTTCAGGCACTGGATGTATTGACCGTGTGCTTGGCATTATGAAATCTGAAGACTACCAAACAATTCTGGAGTACAATGTAGGGCCCAGTGTCAGAAAGTTGGATCTCCGTCAGAGGTCATGGGTCTTACAGGAGGACAATGACCCAAAGCACACATCAAAAAGAACCCAGAAATGGTTTCATACAAAGCGCTGGAAAGTACTGATCTGGCCAGCAATGAGTTCAGATCTCAATCCCATAGCGCACCTGTGGAGCGATCTCAAAACAGCAGTTGGGAAAAGGAACCCTTCCAATCTGAGAGACCTGGAGCAGTTGGCAAAAGAAGAGTGGTCCAAATTCCAGTAGAGAGGTGGAAGAAACTCATTGATGGTGATAGGAAGCCATTGATTTCAGTTATTTTTTCCAAGGGGTGTGCTACCAAATATTAAATTGAGGGTGCCAATAATGTTGTCCAGTCCATTTTTGGGGTTTTGCGCGGAATGTGTCAGATTTGGCTTTTTGCTTCTCCACTTTTTTGTGTCATACCAATACAAACAAAAGAAATAAACGTGAGAATGCTGAAACATTAGTAACTGCAACAATTTTCTGGGTGAAGTGGTGCATTATCTGACAGAAATGCAGGGGTGCCATTATTTTTGGCCATGACTGAAGGTTGGTGAATTGCAGTGGGATGCCATTCATAATGAATAGCCCTGCAATGCCCTGTAATGTACATAGTAATAACACGTGAGCTAACAGGTGTGATCTTACTAAGCTACACTGAAGATGGAGTAACCAGTATGGACTCTCTGGCCACAGGGACCCCCCACCCCTTCCTTCCACACCGTACCTTCATGGGTGCCGCCTGAGGTACTTGTCTCCATTGTCCTCATGGGCGGCACAACCCTGGGCAGGACCAAACTTTAAGCCCGAGTCCAGGTAAATGCATGTTAATGTCTAAGGGACAATCAGGGGCAGACTGACTATTTGGAAACTCAGGCACACTAGGGGGCCCCATGAGATGCCCCTGGTACCTTTTTCATAGGCTTTTTTGAGTTTGGGCAAGGACACAGGGGTCCCATAATCCCCTATTGCCCGGGGGCCCCATGAGTTCTCAGTCCGCCCCTGGGGACAATAAAAGCAATTTTACTTACTCAATCCTTCGCTCCCCCCCGGGCAGATGCCCCCCCCCCCACCATGCTCCAGCAGTAGACTGCATCTCAATGTTTTCACATCCAGTGCAGGGACATGGGCCCTACATCCGTCTTAATGACATCAGAGGCATGGGACCACCGGAGTGTAGGGGAGAAGAGGCTGCAGGGACAGCATGGAGGAGCCTGCGGGAGCAGAGGATCAGGTAGGTAAAACTGCTTTACCCAGCCCCCCTAGACATAAACAAGCATTTAACCCTTGCAGTGCAGAGGCAGCTCTACTGCAAAGGAGGACTTTTATTTTTCCCAAAGTTGGACTTTTTAGGTTTGCCCACAAATTCATCTGTCCATATCTGAGGCTTAGCTGATTGTTTTGCCATGTGGCTTTCACTAAGATAGGTGTCCGTTTATGAACCAGCGGTAATGAATCGCTGCTCAGTTCTCCGGCATTCTCTGAATGCCTTTTATGAAGCAGTTCTCCGAACGAAGGGAGAACAGTCTCCAAACGCTGGAGAACGGTCTACAAACGGTGGAAAACGGCTGATTTTACTACAATCTCGCGAGATTACAGTAAAAGATCAGTTTACTAAACAGAGGTAAATTATCTCTGCTTAGTTTGCAGTTCCTCTGATTCTCCAGCTCTGGGCTGGAGAATCTGCAGGGAGAACACAGATCTCCAGTGAAGGGCTGAACATGTTCTCCGCTGATCTCCTGAGTGTCATAAACTGTGAATGACCAGAGAATAGCTGCGATCCTCTGAATCTCAGCTATTCTGTGTGTCATAAACGGACACCATAATCTCTACATTTGGCATGTAGCATATTTAACGTGATTTTTACCATTTGTCTACCGGGCACTTTCACCCCCTTCCTGTCCAGGCCAATTTTCAGCTTTCGGCACTGTCGCACTTTGAATTACAATTGCGCTGTCATGCAACACTCTACCCATATGAAATATTTATATTTTTTTTGAGACAGATAGAACTTTCTTTTGGTGGCATTTAATCAACACTGGATTTTTATTTTTTGCTAAACAAACTAAAAAAGACAAAATTTTGAAAAAAAAATAAAAATTTTTTTTTATTTGTTTCTGTTATAAAATTTAGTAAATAAGTAATTTTTCATCATTGATGGGCATTGAAAGGCAGCACTTATGGGCACTGATATGTGGCACTGATAGGCAGCACTGACGGGCACTAATAGGCATCACTGACTGGCACTGACTGGCATTTATAGGTAGCCCTGATTGATACTGATAGGTGGCACTGATAGGTACTGATAGACTGCACTGATGAGGAGGCACTTATAGGCAGCAACAATGAGCACTGACAGGCATCACTAATGGGCACTGAAAGGCAGCACTGATGGGCACTGATATGTGGCACTGATGGGCACTGAAAGGCAGCACTGATAGGCACTGATATGTGGCACTGATGGGCACTGATTGGCACGGATAGGTGGCACTGATAGGTGGCAGTGTTGGGCACTGATAGGTGGCACAGATGGGTACTGATAGACTGCACTGATGAGGGGGCACTGATAGGTGGCACTGGTGGGCATTGACAGGCATCACTAATGGGCACTGAAAGGCAGCTCTGATGGGCACTGATATGTGGCATTGATGGACACTGACATTTGGCATTGATGGGCACTGAAAGGCAGCACTGATGGGGCTGCACTGATAATCAGTCACTGATTTTCAGTGTAGATGTCCCCTCTGAGAAATGCAGCTTACTGGCTCTCCTCACAAGCTGTCAGTGTGAGGAGAGGACTGCTGATAACCGGCATTTCCTGTTTACATGCGATCAGCTGTGATTGGACACAGCTGATCACAGGATAGAGCCTACATCATCGGCTCTTTACCACGATCGGTGATCCACTGTGTCGCAGGGACACATCACACCACTGATCACCACGCCATGGGCGTGCATGCGTAGCTACAGTGAGAGGACATCATATGACGTCCTCCCAGAACAAGAGAGCTCCCGCCTGTCCATCATCTCCCTATACGGCGAGCGGGAGGTTGTTGAAGTAAACATTATAATTTTTTAAATAACAAACATGTTATACTTACCTGTTCTGTGTAATGGTTTTGCACAAAGCAGCCCCGATCCTCCTCTTCTTCTTGGGTCCCGGTTCTTCTTGGGTCTGGCTCCTCCCCCCCTGCTGAGTGCCCCCTTGCTATGGTGGCGCTCATGCAAGCTTGCTCCTGAGCCCCGCTCTGTGTGTCCATTGACACGCAGAGTGCGGCTTGGCCACGCCCCTGCTCCTTCCTCAGTGGTTGAGATTGACAACAGTGGGAGCCAATGGATCCTGCTGCTGTCTTTCAGCCAATGAGGAGAGAGAGAGCTGAGAGAGCAGCTGCTTTTGTGAACAGCACTGGATTGAAATTGAGCTCAGGTAAGTATTAAGGGGGGGGGGGGGATGTTGCACACAGAGGTTTTTTTTACCTTCATACACAGAATACATGAAGGTAAAAAAAAAATGCAGGCTTTAGAGCCACTTTCATAGCAGGGCACTATGTCGCTTTGAGTTTATTGCGATCGGTTCTATGAAAGCTGACCTACGTTGCTGATTCATCATCCATTAACCACCTCTGGAAGATCAAATATATCAACTTCACATTTGTTATCCAACTAAAATGTCCAGCGAGCCTTGGCAGCCTTGAGGCAGCTAGACATGCTGCAACCTGTAGTTCTACAATAGCTGAGGTGTGCCATGTAAAACTTGTAAAAGCTGAACTCCAGGAAGAGCAAATAATCCTAAATATAAGAGGCATATAGAGTATATTTATAAAAAAAAAACTTCATCATCAAAACTTCATGTGAATTCCTTCTGTGTGAATGAGGCAAAATTGAATGTCAGGCTATATCCTCTGCCATTCAAATGTATGAATGTGGAAAATAGCACAGTATGGCCACTAGATGGTGCTGAGGAACAAACCTATTTCATAGTCAGCACCAACTAGAGGCTGTACTGCATTATAGCCACCAGATGGTGCTGACTGTCATAGGAAATAAGTATGCTCCTCAGTGCCAACTAGTGGCCATAATGAGCGATTTTCTGCGTTCACACATTCAAGCTGCAGAGGTTATAGCCTGGGAACATTCGATATTGCCCCATTTGCACAGAACAAATTTACATACAGCCTCAATAGATGAACACTAAGCTCATTTTTTTTTAATAAATACACCCCTTGGTGTGATTTGTGTATTTCTTCCAGATCTGTGCAGTAATCCAGAGTGAGACATCCCCTCTGTGCAGGCGCTTCCTGTAATAAAGACTGAACACCACTGATCTCTCTCTTTGTGCAGGGTGACTGGTCTTGTCTCCGCATCTCCTGTAGTTTCCTGCAGTGGGCAGACTTACCTGGCCCCTCCCACACCTGTCTGCACATGTGTAGCAGAGGGATGATGTCACTGCCACTTTTACAAGGCAATATCTGGGTTTGCAAGGGGATTTGATAAATACAAAGTGGATTTTTATCCTTCACTTTCTGTGTATCTATTATTATTATTTATTCATTATTTGTTATTTATTTATATTGCGCCAACAGTTTGCACAGCGCTTTACAGCATGAGGGCAGACAGTACAGTTACAATACAATTCAATACAGGAGGAATCGGAGGGTCCTGCTTGTAAGAGCTCCTATAGATCTGTGTAGTAATCCAGTGTGAAACTTTGCCTTGGTGCAGGAGCTTCCTGTTATACAGACCGCTCACTGCTGCCCTCTCTCCTTGTGCAGGGTGACTGGTCTTGTCTCCGCCCCCTCCTGTAGTTTTCTGCAGGCAGCCTGTAGTGGGTGGGCTTTCTGAGCCCCTCCTACAGCTCAGCTCTCTGCACAGGCTATGAGCAGCACAGTGATCACACCTCCCAACCAGGGGCGGGCTGACAACTCATGGGGCCCACGGGCAATAGGGGATCATGGGGCTCCTGTTTCCTTGCCCACACTCAAAGCACACCCAAAAAAAGCCTATAAAAGGTACCAGGGGCCTTTCATGGGGCCCCCTACTGACCCCGGGCCCTCGGGCAGTGCCTGAGTGCTCAAATGGTCAGTCCGTACCTGCTCCCAACTTTCTGAGATTGGGAACGAGGGACACCTATTGGCAAGCGTATGTAGGCATAGGACACGACCCCCCTTAAAGGAGACGTACACAAACAAAAAATGTTGGTTAAAGCAACAAGTAGTTTTTTGACTGATACTATTCCTTTATATTTGCTTTGCAAATATCCAAATGCAGCAATTTAGAAATTGGATGAAAGGTTTAGCACTGTAAAATACTTTTTTTGATAGATAAATAGTGCATTTTATATACAACTATATAAAACAGACCAAAAGGAGGGACAAATGAGGAGAAAAGAGGGACAGAGGGACTTTGTTCCAAATGAGGGACAGTCCCTCAAAATCAGGGACAGTTGGGAGCTATGACAGTGATGATATCACTGCCACTTTTAAAAGGTAATATCTGGGTTTGCAAGGGGATTTGGTGCACAAAGTGGATTTTTATCCTTTGCTTTCTGTCTACCTATCACAGGATTTATATAGCGCCAACAGTTTGTGCAACGCTTTACAGCATGAGGGCAGACATTACAGTTACAATACAATTGAATACAGGAGGAATCGGAGGGCCCTGCTTGTAAGAGCTCCTATAGATCTGTGTAGTAATCCAGTGTGAAACTTTGCCTTGGTGCAGGAGATTCCTGTAACAAAGACCACTCACTGCTACTCTCTCAAATTGTGCAGAGTGACTGGTCTTGTCTCCGCCCCCTCCCGTAGTTTTCTGCAGGCAGCCTGTAGTGGGTGGGCTTTCTGGGCCCTCCCACAGCTCAGCTCTCTGCACTGGCTATGAGCAGCACAGTGATCACACCTCCCAACTTTCTTAGATGGGAACCAGGGACACCTATTGGCAAAAGTTTGTAGGCATAGGACACGCCCCCCTTAAAGGAGAAGTACACACACAAAAAATGTTGGTGAAACCAACAAGTAGTTTTTTGACTGATACTATTCCTTTATATTGGCTTTTGAAATACTTAAATGCCGCAATTTGGAAATTGGATGAAAGGTTTAGCACTGTAAAATCCTTTTTTTGATAGATAAATAGTGCATTTTATATACAACTATATAAAACAGACCAAAAGGAGGGACACATGAGGAGGAAAGCGGGACAGAGGGACTTTGTTCCAAATGAGGGACAGTCCCTCGAAATCAGGGACAGTTGGGAGCTATGACAGTGATGATGTCACTGCCACTTTTACAAGGTAATATCTGGGTTTGCAAGGGGATTTGGTGCACAAAGTGAATTTTTATCCTCTGTGACTATTGAGGAATATAGATAAATGACATTTTTTGTGTGTCTGGAGCAGGGGCGGACTGACCATTTGGAAACTCGGGCACTGCCCGAGGGCCCGGGGTCAGTAGGGGGCACCATGAGATGCCCCTGGTACCTTTTTCATAGGCTTTTTTGAGTTTGGGCAAGGACACAGGGGCCCCATGATCCCCTATTGCCCGGGGGCCCCATGAGTTGTCAGTTCGCTCCTGGTCTGGAGTTCAACTTTAAAAAAACAAGCAGCTGATGCGAGCATCTCCTGCCATGTAGCCATCCCGGAACGATCCTGGAAGAGATCATTACGGCACCAAGAAAGTGTCTAACGGATAGGCAACAGTTACCTTTTCCATGGAAAGTGCAATGCTGCACCTACCCACCAACTGCACAGCAAGCCCAGCATTGCACCCGTCATCCAAGGATGGGGCATTTTTGGTGACACATCAGGTCTATGGTCAGCCTTAGCTGCACTTACTAAACTTTCCCTGAAGACGTTACGTATTGTGTCGCATCAACTCACTTGTTAGCGGTTTTCAGATGATCATGGATCCAGTCCGGGGATAATCAGGGTCCTCGTATCCCGGCAGAGGGTCTCCTTCCCATCGGCAGGGACTGAATGCTGCTCTCTTCTATGTGGAGGGAGGCAGAGGAAGTCCAGATCTACATAAACAAGACAGCTGGGGAGAGAGGAAGGGAAGAAAAAAAAAAAAAAAAAAACTTTCAGGCTGAGCTGGTGAACTCTGTGCAGGAAGCAGAGACTTTCCAACATTCGTCTGATGTCAGCCCTGATGTGAGTGAAGCTGGCCCAGGCTGTAATATAAGCTGCTTCACTAGGCTGGCCGCCTGCCAACTCATCATCATCATCATCATGGCTTCTCCCAGACACGGCGCAGCTCTGCTGGCTACAACGCAGGCGACCAAACGATGAACTGCAAATCAGACGTCTTAGTTATTGACAGTCCCAAAAATTCATTACAGGTACTTATATAGCGCCAGGACTGTACATATATTTTGTACATTCACATCAGTCCCTAACCCTCAAGGGGTGTACAATCTAAGGTCCCTAACTTACATACACATACTAGGTCCAATTTAGACAGGAGCAGGGGCGGACTGACAACTCATGGGGCCCCCAGGCAATAGAATAGGGGATCATGGGGCCCCTGTGTCCTTGCCCAAACTCAAAAAAGCCTATGAAAAAGGTACCAGGGGCATCTCATGGGGCCCCCTACTGACCCCGGGCCCTCGTGCAGTGCCAGAGATTCCAAATGGTCAGTCTGCCCCTGCTCTAGTGGCAACCTGTGAAGCTCTGGTGAACTCCATGCCCCAGAGGGTTAAGGCAGTGCTGGAAAATAATGGTGGTCACACAAAATATTGACACTTGGGGCCCAATTTGGACATTGTCACTTAGGGGTGGACTCACTTTTGTTGCCAGCGGTTTAGACATTAATGGCGGTGTGTTGAGTTATTTTGAGGGGACAAAAATTTACATGTTATACAAGCTGTACACTGACTACGTCACATTGTAGCAAAGTGTCATTTCTTCAGTGTTGTCACATGAAAAGATATAATAAAATTTTCAAAAATGTGAGGGGTGGACTCACTTCCATGAGATTCTGTAAATACTGCTCCCAGCATGCAATGGGGCCACCCTCCCCTGCAATTGGCCATGCCTGTATCCATATTCGTGCTGTTCATTTGCCTAGTTCCTCCCTATGTCCTGGAAGGCTCTCATAGCTTCCAGTAGGCACGTGAAGATCAAGAACAACTCCAACAACTCCAGAGCATCATAAGCAGACCTGACTAATCAATTGCAGCACCCTGTTAATGCCACTCTGAATTTACCAAACTGCCTCCCTGTTAAGCAGAGAAACACAGCCATACTATCCAAACTGTACAAATCCAGGCACCTAACACTGGATTACAGTCGATTCTCTCTCCTCCAGACTACAGTTCCCATAGTGCAGTGCTGCCTATCTCCTGAACTTCTCCTGCTCAGCAGCTCCCTCCTCTTGCTGATATAGCTGTTAACCAGTTCAGCACCACAGAGCAGCAACTACAGAGAGCAGCTGCAGCCAGTGTTCCTCTCGATCTCCATTTGTAACCAATCACCTGGCTACACCCATACAATTATCATACCTCCCAACTTTTTCAGATAGGAATGAGGGACACCTATTAGCAAATGTATGCAGGCATAAAATAAAACACATTCCCTGCCACACCCCCTTAAATGAGAATTATACAAAAAAAAGGATAAGTTAAACAAACAAGTGCTTTTTTTTACCACTACTATTCCTTTATATTGGCTTTTGAAGTTTACAAATGCAGCAATTTAGAAACTGGATAAAAGGTTTAGTGCATTTTAAATACAACTATATAGATCAGACCAAAATGAGGGACAAATGAGGAGGAAAGAGGGACAGAGGGACTTTTATCCAAATCAGGGACAGTTGGGAGGTATGCAATTATCAGTTGGCTGATGTGGAGATTGTGATGTCATCTGCCTGCCTTTCCCCCTCGGCCAATCACAGGAAACCTTGGATTTATTGATAAAAAAAAAATACCAAGCTTACCGTGAATGGCTGAGCAGCTCAACTCAATTTCTTTCTGTGAACGGGACGTCCCCATACTATTGCCAGAAAACAGTGCTGTATGCTATATGTAGATAATGCTCCATACAGTTTATACAGCACTGACAATGGGCACAACAAACCTAAAATCATCAATTAGGAAATAGATAATTTCAGTGCTGGCTGGGATGACCAAAAGTTCTGAAGGCAATAAATCTACACTCTCTCCCAAGGTCAATATCAGCAGCATCCTCTGCAATCCATAACACATACTGTATGTGCGGCGGCACACCCACAACCTGCACATATGCGTCACAGGGCAGCATAGGTCACGCTGACAGCACTCGGTCCCCATTAACCTCCCTGGCGGTATTTGGGGTTAACTTTCAGTACCAGAAGTGGTGACCCCGAGCTACACTCAGAAATACACTGCAGCGTTGCTCCGGGATCCCTCCAGCACTTACCTTGTCCTGCGCTCCGACGATGTCCCCCCTGCAGCATCCCCGGCCATCTCCTCTGGCCGATGCCGGCATCCATCTTCTGGGTTCCATTCCATGCAAGCATTGGGATGTACGGGGGACGGAACCGGCGGGAATTTAAAAAATTTTAAAATTTGACATTCACTCAGTACACTAAAATCTGAGTATTACATTCCTGTATCAAACCATTTCACATACATTTTGTCCCGAGTGCTTTGTCCGGCGCCCTGCCTGCATTTTTACTGTTCTTTCTGCCTGGAAACTGAGAAACGGCCATGGAGTCCAAAAAGCCTCCCTTTAGGTCAAAAGTGGTTTTAGACCGGCTAGAGAACAGCGATAGTAAATCAGAACCACTTGCAGAATTGAGTGATAATGATTTGTGGGGGAAATTCCTCATCAGACACTGAAAACGATTATGCGACTTTGCTCAGTGATGTGCAAACTTGGCGCTATATTTCAAATTCCAGTGTTTTTGGTTTGATTACATTATTGAATTAAATGTATTATTATTATATTATAATTTATGATTTTGTGTTTCAAGTTTTATCATATCCGGGATGTTTACTAGACTCTTGTTCGGACAGATTTCAGTGAGTTATTCCTAAAAATTACAGGTCTACAATAAAAAAACAACATATTTCCATTGAAAACAATGTACCACTTTGAGCACAGAAATACTGACATAATCAGACCGCTAGGGAGGTTAAAGATCGGTGGTTGGCAGGACAGGTTCCCAATCATGTGACCACTGTGACAGCTAATCACAGTAGTCATATGATCGTTGATCCTTCCTGCCCCCCCCCCCCAGTCATTCAGAGATTTTTAGGGGGAAGAAAATGGTTAAATATACAATACAGGATATGTTTTAGTTTCATATGAACACAGATTTGCTGTGTTCAATTGGCCTAAGGGGCTTCCTTAACAGGGCCCCCTCCTACCCCCAGGCCCCAGAACAGCCGCATGGACTGTTGTGGTTATTGTTATGCCACTGCTATCTACAGTCATGGCCGAAATTGTTGGCACCCTTGATATTTCTCCAGGAAATCATGTATTTCTCACGAAACGTATTGCATTAACACATGTTTTGCTATACACATGTTTATTCCCTTTGTGTGTATTGGGACAAAACAAAAAAAGGGAGGAAAGAAAGCAAATTCGACATAATGTCACACAAACCTCCAAAAATGGGCTGGACAAAAGTATTGGCACCCTTTCACAACTGCGGATAAATAAGAATGTTACAAGCATGTGATGCTCCTGTAAACTCACCTGGGGCAAGTAACAGGTGTGGGCAATATAGAAATCACACCTGAAAGCAGATAAAAAGGAGAGACGTTCACTTAACCTTTGCATTGTGTGTCTGTCTGTGCCACACTAAGCATGGACAACAGAAAGAGGAGACGAGAACTGTCTGAGGACCTGAGAACCAAAATTGTGGCAAAATATCAACAATCTCAAGGTTACAAGTCCATCTCCAGAGAACTAGATTTGCCTTTGTCCACAGTGCGCAACATTATCAAGAAGTTTGCAACCCATGGCACTGTAGCTAATCTCCCTGGTCGTGGACGGATGAGGAAAATTGATGAAAGATTGCAACGCAGAATAGTCCGGATGGTGGATAAGCAGCCCCAAACATGTTCCAAAGACATTCAAGCTGTCCTGCAGGCTCAGGGAGCATCAGTGTCAGCGCGAACTATCCGTCGACATTTAAATGAAATGAAACGCTATGGCAGGAGACCCAGGAGGACCCCACTGCTGACACAGAGACATAAAAAAGCAAGACTACAGTTTGCCAAAATGTACTTGAGTAAGCCAAAAGCCTTCTGGGAAAACGTCTTGTGGACAGATGAGACCAAGATAGAGCTTTTCGGTAAAGCACATCATTCTACTGTTTACCGAAAACGGAATGAGGCCTACAAAGAACAAAACACAGTACCTACGGTAAAATATGGTGGAGGTTCAATGATGTTTTGGGGTTGTTTTGCTGCCTCTGGCACTGGGTGCCTTGACTGTGTGCAAGGCATCATGAAATCTGAGGATTACCAAAGGATTTTGGGTCGCACTGTAGGGCCCAGTGTCAGAAAGCTGGGTTTGCGTCCAAGATCCTGGGTCTTCCAGCAGGACAATGACCCCAAACATACGTCAAAAAGCACTCAGAAATGGATGGCAAAGAAGCGCTGGAGAGTTCTGAAGTGGCCAGCAATGAGCCCAGATCTAAATCCCATTGAACACCTGTGGAGAGATCTTAAAATTGCTGTTGGGAAAAGGTGTCCTTCCAATAAGAGAGACCTGGAGCTGTTTGCAAAGGAAGAGTGGTCCAAAATTCCGGGTGAGAGGTGTCAGAAGCTTATTGATGGTTATAGGAAGCGACTGATTTCAGTTATGTTTTCCAAAGGGTGTGCAACCAAATATTAAGTTAAGGGTGCCAATACTTTTGTCCAGCCCATTTTTGGGGTTTTGTGTGACATTATGTCATATTTGCTTTTCTGCCTCTGTTTTATATTTGTTCCAATACATACAAAGGGAATAAACATGTGTATAGCAAAACATGTGTTAATGCAATACCTTTTTTGTGTGAAATACTTGATTTTCAGGAAAAATATCAAGGGTGCCAACAATTTCGGCCATGACTGTATCTATCTATTTATTCCAATCAATCATTCTATCTATCTATCTATCTATCTATCTATCTATCTATCTATCTATCTATCTATCTATCTATCTATTCCAGTCAATCATTCTATCTATCTATCTATCTATCTATCTATCTATCTATCTATCTATCTCTCTATCTATCTATCTATCTATCCTTATCCATATTATTAAACTGATTGTTAGCATTACATATGTGCTGCGCAGGAAAAGGAAACATATTCATGATGAAAGTGTAAAATATGGATTTTATTCTCTGATACAAAGCTCTGAGATTTGTTGACAGAGCTGGAAGGGCCACACAATGTTTGCTCCATAAAATGAATTACTAATGGGGTCATTAATATTGTTATAGCAGATTTTTAGATGTATTTGTATTACTGATGGACTAATGTGTGACTCCAGGGTGATTGCATGCAAATATTGCTGATAAATGAGCAGTCAGTGGCTCAGAATGAATAAACAGAGGTTAGCAATAAGTAACACCAGTGCCCAGTGCGATAAATGGACGGATCTAGCCTGAATATGAAAATGATATAATGATTGTGGTCATGGTGGTGATCAGTTATGTTGGTTGTTCTTGCAGTCTAGTTTACATGAGGATTCACCAACCAGTGGTATGTCAACCCAAGGGGGTACGTCTACCAGACTCTGGGGTTTCTTCTAACATACACAGCTCCCAGCACCCACAGTATTCTGATCCATACTTTGCTCAGGCCTTACCCCAATAGCAGCCTTACCCATCACAAGTTTTGTTTCCAAAAGACGTTCCCATTTTGAGGTTAAGAGAAGTAGGAGTCCCTGTATTGGCAATCTTTTAACCTTTTTACTGGTGCACAGCTGATATACCTATTTACGCTCTAATTCATCCCAAATGGTGATGTCCCATCAGAGCAGAGATGAGAGCTGAATCGATTAGCAGACCTTACCTTTAGGGGTTTGCCCAAGTCCTACATCCCATACTAAAGGGATCTAAGTAGTCCCATAAGTCTTGCACATCTCCTACATAATGTACCCCTTAGGGGGACACTCAAAGAATCTAGGTCTTCAAAGATAACATTTTTGTTGCCTTGGTCCTTGCACTGCTTCCCATGACCAACCGATGCTCTGTTCATGTGGACTCCTGCCAATGGCAGGACTGAATCTTCCTAGCTATCTATGGTACACCCCACTCACCAATCTGGGGACCTCTAGTGCCTACTTAGGCACTTACACTGCCTATCCTTCACTAAAGGCTTTTACCCCCAATTATGGTGACATCTAGTGGCCAGTTGTGGGAATTAGAAAAGTCGCTTTTGTGTCCCAACCTCACACTTCTACCAGGTGGTACTTCCAACATACTAGGGTATTTATAACAGGCTCAGATGGTACTTCTAACATGCACTTGGGAATTACAACAAGCACCTCCCAACCCTACACTTCTACAAGGTGGTACTTCTACCATACAAGGGTGTAATTCTTGCAGGCTCAGGTGGTACTGCTAACATGCACATGGCTTACTTTCCAGAGGTTTGGAGGGTACTTCCAATGTACACAGGAGGTACTAGTACTAGGATCCCATGGTACTTGTAACAGGCTCAGGGGGTATTTTTAGTGTACACAGGGGGACTTCTACTGGCTCACATGGCACTTCTAACAGGCGCAGAGGATATTTAAAATGTACACAGGGGGTACTTCTACCAGGCTCTGATGGTACTTCCAACAGACTCAGAGGGTACTTCCAATGTACACAGGGGGTACTTCTACCAGACTAAGATGGTACTTCCAACAGATTCAGAGGGTACTTCCAATGTACACAGGGGGTACTCCTACCAGGCTCAGATGGTACTTCCAACAGGCTCAAAGAATACTGCCAACATATACAGTATAGGGAGTATTTCTACCATGCTCAGAGAAACTTCTACCTGATTTAGTGTTTACTTCTACTCGGTTCAAGTCGTTCTTTTTGCTACAGTAATTCTGCTTGTTACAGTAAATTCAGGCGATAGGGGCATTAAAACAATTTTTAGTCACATCCAGGTACATTTGGCTCCCATTCGTTCACATTAGCCCTCATCTTTTGCAAGATCTGATTAGATTTCTGGCAGAAGTTAACTTTGGCATAAAAAAACAAATGAAGATTCAAGCCTAAACATTTGCAGTACAAATGATCGAGTGCAACAAGTCTCCATAAGAAATCAGTAACAAAATTGTTGACTCACCTGTTGAAAACGACCAAGACTTTGGATGTGTGATGTAACACTGGTCAAGTTACATATATGATGAATGTTACTATGACTTCAAAAAAGGAGAATTAAAACATTGGTGAATGCTGGAAAATATTGCTAGAAGGAGCAAACACAAGGCAACGAAGGCAAATAGTTTAGGAGTATGTCTGACCTGACCTTCAGGGTTCTGATATGCTGACTGAGGGGCCGTCTACTGCAGATGTGGTCTGGTATCACAGAGGATGGTATCCAACTGTTCTTGGGCCTTGTGAGTACAGACATCCCTGAAGGATCTTAGAGACTTTGTGCTGTTTAGCATCCTCTGGTGCTAGGGAGTCAGCTGCGGGTCTAGCTAAAGGGGACACAGGCTGGTGTTCCAAAGAGCTTTGTCCACCTGGCCTACTTTTAAAGGGATTCTGTCCTAAAATAGCATGGTAAAAGGGAGAGTTACAAGCAAGTGATGGCCCTCTTTTTAGAGAAGTCCTTCCTGTAGTGATATCATGGTTGGGTCAGGACCCACATATAAGCCAGGTGTGGAGGAGTCTTAGGGAAGATGGGGCATGGTTGCCAAGTACCCCATACCTATGCAGATGTAGTCCCCATAGCTAAGTCCCAAGAGAGGTGTGCCGAGTTCTGTTGGAGCAGCTTCAGCACTTCTGTCTCTGGAAAAACTAAGTTGTGAGTTGAACAGTTGTGAGTTTGATGCTTAAAGTCAGAGACCTCTGAGTGAGTACTAATCTCTGGGATCAGGAGAGTAACTGTAAGGAACATATCTGGCTGGAGTGGAACTTGAAAGGAGAGACTGGTATGCTATAGAAGGAGCCTTGTGAATCTTGGTTTGAATAGAACAGAATGCTGCAGATATACACTGCTCAAAAAAATTAAAGGAACACATTTGAAAACACAGCTCTCATAAAGTAATTGCCTGTCTCCTGGAATCTCTTCCATGCTCTTGAGACGGTGTTGGGAGACACAGCAAACCTTCTGGCAATGGCACGTACTGATGTGCCATCCTGGAGGAGTTATACTGCCTGTGCAACCTCTGTAGGGTCAAGGTATCGACTCATGCTACCAGTAGTGACACTGACCCTAGCCAAATGAAAAACTAGAGAAAAACAGTCAGAAAAGATGAATAGGGAAAAAAGTGTTAGTGGCCTCCACCTGTAAAGCCACTCCTGTTTTGGGGGTTGTCTCATTGTTGCCCATCTAGTGCACCTGTTGTTAATTTCATTAATACCAAAGCATCTGAAACTGATTAACAACCCCCTCTGCTACTCAACTGATTAGATCAATATCCCAGGAGTTTAATTGACTTGATGCTATACAATGCTTTAAAAAGTGTTCCTTCAATTTTTTTCAGCACTGTAGTATACAGGGAGATGTCCCCAACATAGTGGTGCTGAGAGAGAGAGCGAGGGAGAAGGAGAGAGGGAGAGGGAAACTGTCAGAGGGAAGATGACTGCCTAAAGTGCTAGATATGCTTTCACATATGACTTCTGCAGACCGTCCAATAAATGTGATTGACAATATACCATGAAGTGAGTCCAAAATGTATGTCGATGTGATGTGACTGTTTGGTGCCATTTTTCAATAAAGTGCAGTCTTATCTATGTGTGGACATTCCTTCCTTTGGGTATATAAAAGTAAATAGCTGGGAATGTTGTGTGAAGGCTTCTGTCATGGAATGGGGCACAATATGGTATAGGGAGCCAAATAGGTAGGTTGTTGTTCTAGCAAGAAGAAGCAGGGCAGGGACTGGTACCAGTTGGCGCCAAACCTCGGTCAATAGCAAGTCCCCCTCACAAAATTCTAAAGTAAAGTTTTGAAAACACAACAGACTGATGTCTCCTTCATTTAAGGCCTATCCATTAGGAATCTGGTTCTGCTGGGAATTTATGGCAAGCATGACATGATGGCTAAACTGCAAGTTATACACTTGGAGCAGGGGCGGACTGACCATTTGGAAACTCAGGCGCTGCCCGAGGGCCCAGGGTCAGAAGGGGGCCCCATGAGATGTCCCTGGTACCTTTTTCATAGGCTTTTTTGAGTTTGGGCAAGGACACAGGGGCCCCATGATCCCCTATTGCCCGGGGGCCCCATGAGTTGTCAGTCCGCCGCTGGAGTGGAGATTCACACAGACAAGTGTTATGTCGATCTGTGGTGCCCAAGGAGGTCACACTGTGCCCAGGTCGGGTTGGACCTGCTTTCAAGCTGATAATAATAATCAATAACTGCCTGCTTGTATTGGGAAAATTATGAACAACCAAAGAATAATGAGAATAATAATCTTTCTTAAACTTGGTCAACAAAGGAAACAGCAGAGGACAACAACTAAGTGCAGTGTATAGGAAAATAGTTTGTTAAAAATCACAAGTGGCAACTTACAAGATGCATAAAGATAAAAGCATATAGTCCACCCAGTTTGTTTTTTTCAGTGTTTTTTCAGGAGCTAGGAATCTTGAAAGTTGCCACTTGTGATTTTTAATAAAGTCTTTTCCTATACACTGCATTTAGTTGGCGACCTCTACTGTTTCCTTTATATATTGCAGAGATGACTTCAGTCTCATTGATGAGCTGCCACGGACAGCTCTGGACCTATGGACTTTTTAGTATAATCCTACACCCCCACAGCATATTCACGTGTATGATTATGTTGTAGTTTAGCTGTATCCCTACTTGCACCTTTCTTGATAATTCTCTGTGATATATACACTCACCGGTCACTTTATTAGGTACACCTTGCTAGTGCCAAGAAAATCTCCCCCACACCATTACACCACCAGCCTGAACCGTTGATACAAGGCAGGATGGATCCATGTTTTCAAGTTTACACCAAATTCTGACCCTGCCATCTGAATGTCGCAGCAACCAGTCTGCCCATTTTCCTCTGACCTCTGATATCATCAAGGCATTTTCTTCCACACATCTTCCACTCACTGGATATTTTCCCTTTTTCGGACCATTCTCTGTAAACCCTAGAGATGGTTGTGCATGAAAATCCCAGTAGATCAGCAGTTTTTGAAATACTCAGACCAGCCCGTCTGGCATCAACAACCATTACATGTTTAAAGTCTCTTAAATACCCTTTCTTCCTCATTCTGATGCTCGGTTTGAACTTCAGCAAGTCGTCTTCACTAGTGATGGGTCCAACACCTCCATGTTCAGTCCGCGGTCAAGCGTTCGAACACGAACTTCGAACTCAGTGCAAGTCTATGGGACTTGGAGAGGATCTGCCATGAGGAGTGGGCCAAAATCCCTCCTGAGATGTGTGCAAGCCTGGAGGCCAACTACAGGAAACATCTGACCTCTGTGATTGCCAACAAGGGATTTGCCACCAAGTACTAAATCATGTTTTGTGAAGGGGATCAAATATTTATTTCCCTCATGAACATGCAAATCAGAGCATCATTTGTTAGACATGCATTTCTTTTGAATTTCTTCTGTCTCTCAGTGTTACAATACACCTACCATTTAATTTTTAGACTGATCATTTATTTGTGAGTGGGCAAACATTCAAAATCAGCAGGGGATCAAATACTTATTTCCTTCACTGTACGTAATTTTGCAGTTCCGGGTAAGGGCCCTATCTGCGCCGCAATTCGTGGCCTTGCCTGTCAATCACCAGGTCCTGGCCGGTGATTCCCCACCAGCATCCAAAGATCTCCAAGGATTTCTAACGGGGAAAAGTCCTGTATGTAAACAATACAGATCTCTCCCCTGTCAGCTCCTGCACACTGCTCTGTATGGTTCTGCATCCAATTGTGCTGTGATAGGTCAAAGCATTGCACCTGACCTATGGTCATGTGCATTACTTTGGCCAATCACAAGGCACTGTGATAGTGCAGTGCATTGTGGGGCGCGCTTACTGTTCATGTGTTCATGAAAAATGAATGGCCGATCTTCAAGTTGAACTTACATTTGACTCGAACATCAAGCCCATCGCTAGTCTTCACCACATCTAGATGCCTAAATGAGTTGCTGCCATGTGGACCTAGGTGGACCTAATAAAGTGGCCGGTGAGTGTAGACTTGGCCAACAAACCTTTGAAAACAAGCAATGATTTGGTGAATAGTTAGAAACAGCAACTAGATTTCAATTGACCAAAATCCGATAATTGAAAGACTAATTCTGATTGGCTGATTAAGGATATCAGTTCTGCATGTTGCCTTATTGAACAAGCCTGCAATGAAAGATCATTGGCCTAACGATCTGTCAGTGTCTATAACTCGCAGTCATTATGTCTTTATCTCATACGTCCTAGCGCTGGAAAGAATCAGAGCCACGTAAATGAATGTAAGATGATGGAGGTCGCTGCTGATACGAGGACAAAGATATTAAGTGTTCCGCTTTTCCTCTCTCAGCACAAATCACATTACCTGCTCTCAATCAAGCACATTACTTCCCTGACCTATGTAAAGGAAATAACAAGCGATAGCTTAGTGACAATACATGAATCATAATCATTCAGTTTGTCAGCCGACCTGACATCCATCATAACTATGCAACACTATTCGGCTGCAATGTCTCCTGAGCTTTGTCAAGGAGAGTCAAGATTTTCAATCACCAGCCAGTGAGCTCTGGAATAAGCAATATTTACTGCGTTAAATACGAACTGTATGTATTGCTCATAGCCACCAATCAAGTCAAACACAGGGCCGCGACAAGGGGTGGCCGGGAGGGGAAGCTGCCCTGCCCATATAGAAGAAAAATATATTTGAAATATATTTTTTAAATATTCCTCCCAAATATATTTGAAATGCTACAGTTTTGGCCATATTCAATATATCTAATTATATATGTATATATATATATATATATATATACACACACAAATATACATACACACATATATATATATATATATATATATATATATATATACACACATATATACTGTACATACATATATATATATATATATACACACACACACATATACATACATATATATATATATAAATATATATATATATATACACACACACATGCATTTTTATTACAAAGTATATGAAAAATATTTTTAAAAATACATTTCAAATATACTGTATGTCTAAAAATACAAATCTACATTTACAAAGATATGTAAAAATATATGTTACAATGACTTTTTTATATGTTAAATAAAAATCTGAAGAATATATTTTAAAAAAATATATTTTTAAAAATATATTCTTCAGATTTTTTTTTTACATATAAAAAAGTAATTTTAACATATATTTTTACATTTATTTGTAAATGCATTCCAAAAATGTAGATTTGTATTTTTAATGACATACAGTATATTAGAAATGTATTTTTAAAAATATTTATCATATATTTTGTAATAAAAATGCATTTCAACATGCAGTATATATATATGTATATGTGTGTGTGTGTATATCTATATATATATATCTACCATATATATATATATATATCTATATATATATAGATATATATATAGATATATTTATTAAAATATATTTTGAAATATATTGAATATGGCCAAAATTTTAGCATTTCAAATATACTGTATGTCAATATATTTGGGAAGAATATTTTTTCTTCCATGTGGGTGGGCACAGTGGTTTGCTATGGGAGTGGGCCTTCCTTCTGTTACAAAGCTGAGTAGGGACAGTGACAGAGATTTTGACAAGTGAGTAACTGCTGGGTGTAGGATCCCTTAAGCTTGCACATTGTGAACAATGGGAGGGGGGTGCAATTTGGCATCTTAGCCTCAGGTGCTGGATGACATTGTCCTGGCACTGGTCAAGCAGCATGGTGGCTTGGTAGTTAGCATTGTTTATTTATTTATTTCAGGTACTTATATATTGCCATCAATTTACACACATATATTGTATATTCACATCAGTCCCTAACCCTCAAGGGGTGTACAATCTAAGGTCCCTAACTTACATTCATACATACACATATTAGGGCCAATTTAGACAGGAGCCAATTCACCTACCAGCATGTCTTTGGAGTGTGGGATGAAGCCCAAGTACCTGGAGGAAACCCATGCAGGCACAGGGAGAACATGCAAACTCCAGGCAGGTGGTGCCATGGTTGGGATTTGAACCAGCGACCCTAGTACTGCCAGGCGGAAGTGCTAACCATTCAGCCACTGTGCTGCCCACAGTGGTGGTCTTGTATGTTTAGATCCTGTTTCCACCAGCTGTTTTTAGTTGAACATTTTATAGTCACCCAAGTATGTGTAGGTTTCTTACTGGTCATGCTCTCCAAAAACACATTGGTAGGTTGGCTTCCACTCACATGGACCTTGTATGGAATTTAAAGCGCACCTTCAGTCATTTTTTTACCTTTATTGCTGTTAAATCTTCTTCCCTTGATGTGTGAACTATGGAAAGTAAAACATTCATTTGGTGCCAGTAAATACCTTATTCTTGTTACTTTCGCTGTTCATTCTTGTAAGGCGCCTAGGCGAGTGACTTGTTGTACAGCTGACTCCCAGGATAGAATCTCCAGGTATCTGAGGGAAGTCACAGGAAAGCCAAAGGGGAGCTGCAGGGCTGGAGGGGGCCAGATGAGGGCAGAGATAGGATGAATACAATGCCTCCTAGGTGCTCATGCACAGTAAGCAGAGCGCTGACAATTCAATGTGTACTGGTTACTAGAGCAAAATAAAAAAAACACTAGGCGCTAAATCCCACAACCAACATTAGGTAAAGCAAGGCAAAAAAAGAGGGGGGGGGGGTGTCCCACAGCCACTCCAATGACCAGGAGTGTGATGTGATATGGATAAAACCAAGAAAAGCAGAGCACTCGTGGTGAAAGCGAGAGAAATGATACAATGAAATACACAGCCAACAGGCAATACTTCCGATTCTAATGCTTTAATAGATCGATAAAAAACTACCCTCTCCAGATATTGCTGCTGTCCAAGGGTGACTCTATAGCTCCTCCATCGGTAGAGGAGCCACCCAAGTGCAGGTACGCAGGAGGAATTTTTCTTTGTTTAACTCAACCGGCTGAATGAAAAAAAACGAAGAGATCGCCATACTACCTAAGCAATGTTAGAGCGTCAATCTCCCTCACTGAGCTATTGTGTTCTGACAGGGGGACTGCCCCCCCACACTTCCCAGATCAGTGCTCACAGCCATTGATAAAAGCCATTCGTTAGACCACCTTCTGTCAGACAGGCTGCTGTTGACACAGGCTGAATGTTGGCCGGTTTGTATTGAACCGGCTGATACTGGATGCTATTCGGCCCATGTGTACCAACATAAAGACAAGCTGTGTGCTACTGGATTACTGAAGCCTAAAAAAAGAAAACTAATGCATCCACTACATTTTAGGATTGGCAACATACAGGGCCAGATCTAGGGGGGTGCTGGGGTGGGCTGTGCCCATCCAGATTTTATCTGTGCCCCCCCAGGTCTCTGACAGTGCATCCACTGATCCATGAGCCAGTCTGATGCAGTTGATAAAAGGAGGCACACTGATAGGGATACCTGATGTAAGGGGGCATTCTGATGGGAACACCTGATGTAAGGGGGCACTCTGATGGGGACACCTGATGTAAGGGGGCACTCTGATAGGAACACCTGATGTAAGGGGGGACTCTGATGGGACACCTGATGTAAGGGGGGACTCTGATGGGACACCTGATGTAAGGGGGCACTCTGATAGGGACACCTGATGTAAGGGGGGACTCTGATGGGACACCTGATGTAAGGGGGGACTCTGATGGGACACCTGATGTAAGGGGTGACTCTGATTTAAAGGGGCACTCTGATGAGACTAACTGATCATACACAAGGGGGCACTCTGTTGGGGACAATTGATGTAATGGGGCACTCTGATGGGACACCTGATTTAAGGGGACAATCTGATTGGGTACTCTGATGTAAGGGGGCACTCTGTTGGAGTCACCTAATGTAAGGGGGCACTCTGATAGGGACCCTGATGTAAGGGTGCACTCTGTTGGGGACACCTAATGTAAGGGGGCACTCTGATAGGGACCCTGATGTAAGGATGCACTCTGTTGGGGGCACCTGATGTAAGGGGCACTCTGTTGGGGACACCTCATGTAAGGGGGCACTCTGTTGGGGACACCTCATGTAAGGGTGCACTCTGTTGGGGACACCTGATGTAAGGGGCACTCTGTTGGGGACACCTCATGTAAGGGGGCACTCTGTTGGGGACACCTAATTTAAGAGGGCATTCTGATAGGGACCCTGATTTAAGAGAGGGCACTCTGATGGGGACCCTGATGTAAAGGGCATTCTATTAGGGACCCTGATGTAAGGGGGCACTCTGATAGGGACCGTGATGTAAGAGGAGGCACTCTGATGGGGTCCCTGATGTAAGGGGGCACTCTATTAGGGACACTGATGTAAGGGAGCACTCTGATAGGGACTCTGATGTAAGGCGGCACTCTGATGGGAACCCAATGTAAAGGGGGACTCTGACAAGGACTCCTCTGATAGGGACATCTGATATAAGGGGACAGGTTCTATATCAGCCTAATACATAGTAGTGTTTCCCAGGACGTGACACTGTATGACAGACTGTCAGTGACTCACCCACAGTGTTGACAATATGCCCCCTGAGTTTTTTTTTACTGCACCCCCAGACCAGATAGGCTAGATCCAGCCCTGGTAGTCTACAATATATTTTGGTTTTGGGTTTATTAGCGCCTTAAGGAGTAGTAATTCCTCCTGATAAAAGTGCTCCCAGAACACTGCCTAACAGCAGCACTATTACACAGCTGTGTCCAATACTATTCCACAAATGTTGTAACAGCAGATTTATTCCAATCGTATTACTAACACTTCTTCCAACTATTTCTGGTAGCTATTCTTGGTGTTGGCAAATCAACTGAAGGGAGAGTCAGTCCAGGTTTTTAGGAAACAGCCGCACGTGGGAATTGTCTAGCTGACGGCACATTCCAGTTGTCCCTTCCAGACTTGGAGCAAGATGGAACAAAAGGCTCTCTAGAACAGAGCACTGTAACATATGTCCACATCTCAACCCCCAAAGGGGAACAATTGTTAAGTCTTATCCCTAATATAAAAGTCCAGAAACACCTCTCTATATGTATTATAAAAAAAAAAGAAAAACCCCCACAGGGCAATGCAACCAGTGTGCTTTAACTACTAGCCTACTGGGCAGCCCAGATCAATTTTCAACTTTCAGCGCTGTCGCAATTTGAATGACAATTGCGCGGTCATGCAACACTGTACCCAAACTAAATTTTTTTTTTTTTTGAGACAGATAGAGCTTTCTTTTGGTGGTATTTAATCACCCCTGGGTTCATTTATTTTTTGCTAAACAAACTAAAAAAACTGAAAATTTTGAAAAAGAAATTTTTTTCTTAGTTTCTGTTATAAAATTTTGTAAATAAGTAATTTTTCTCCTTCACTGATGTGCGCTAATGAGGCAGCACTGATGGGCAGTGATAGGCGGCACTGGCGAACACTGATAGTCGGCACTGGCGAACATTGATAGGCAGCAGTGACTGGCACTGATAGGCAGAACTGACTGGTACTGATAGCACAAAAAGGCAGCTCTGATGGGCACTGGTATGTGGCATTGATGTGTACTGATGGGCACGGATATGTGGCATTGATGTGTACTGATGGGCACGGATATGTGGCATTGATGTGTACTGATGGGAACTGGTATGTGGCATTGATGTGTACTGATGGGCACTGATATGTGGCATTGATGTGTACTGATGGGCACTGATATGTGGCATTGATGTGTACTGATGGGCACGGATATGTGGCATTGATATGTACTGATGGGCACTGGTATGTGGCATTGATGTGTACTGATGGGCACTGGTATGTGGCATTGATGTGTACTGATGGGCACTGGTATATGGCATTGATATGTACTGATGGGCACTGATATGTGGCATTGATGTGTACTGATGGGCACTGATATGTGGCATTGATGTGTACTGATGGGCACTGATATGTGGCATTGATGTGTACTGATGGGCACTGATATGTGGCATTGATGTGTACTGATGGGCACTGGTATGTGGCATTGATGTGTACTGATGGGCACTGGTATGTGGCATTGATATGTACTGATGGGCACTGATATGTGGCATTGATGTGTACTGATGGGCACTGGTATGTGGCATTGATGTGTACTCATGGGCACTGACAGTTGGCACTGATCATCAGTGCCCTTATGATCAGTGTAGATGTCCCCTCTGAGGAATGCCGATTACCGGCTCTCCTCTTCTCACTCTGTCAGACTGAGGAGAGGACTGCCGATAACCAGCATTTCCTATTTACATGCGATCAGCTGTTATTGGGCACGGCTGATACGTCATTGGCTCTTTACAGCGATCAGTGATCCGCTTTGTCCCAGGGACACAGCACGCCACCGATCGTGCGCGCCCCCTGTGTCATATGACGTCCTCCCACAACAAGAGAACCGCCACCCTCCCGCCATTTCCTTATATGGTGTGTGGGAGGCGGTTAAAGTGGTTGTAAACCTCAGGCATAAAATAAGAAAAATGTATATCCCTCTATAGTGTGTACTTGTTTCAATCTAGAGCACTAAAGGACATGTCTGTCTGTCTGCTGCCTCATTCCTCTGCTATCAGCAGGAGTCACTTCTAACAAGTTTTCCTAACACCAAGAGTAAAAAAGTTGACAGGAGAGGGAGCTCCAGCACACAGCCTGTGACTGACAGCCTCAGCTCTGTTCTTGTGTGGAGGGGGGGGGTATCCTTTCCCTCCAATCAGGTCTCAGAGCTCTCCTCACTAAGCTCTGCCGAGTGTAACTTCAGTGCACCAGCCCGTTTTCTGAAATCTCAGACAAGCTTTTACATTCTGGACTTTGAATGGCTGTAGAGAAGAGAAGACTGCAGATAAAGAGGTACAACTTAAGTAGGAGGATTTGCTTCATCTCTGGGTATCACCTGAGGCCAGTCACTTCACTGGATATATGGAAGGGTTTACAGCCACTTTAAAGTACAGTTCCTACTATATGGGTGTGTCCCATTCAAATCCAAAACATTGTGGGAGATCGTAATCATTGCAGTAGGTACATACAAACTTGGGAGGGATGGGGGGGTCAGGGCAGACCAGCTTTGTGTATTCAGGGGGTTTGGGATAGAGGATGGGGGAACTTTAGTTGTAATGTGAGCATACACTTTAATTTCCACTTTTCTGTCCATAAAAAATAGAATGACGTGGAAAAATGCCACATTATGGCCACTTGATGACGTCCACTCTCCTTCTCTTCCTATGAGAGAAGGGGGACACCCATCAGTCCAGGAAAGATGGCGATTCACATGCAGTTCTGTGCCGTGCGATTTCAGCCTGTTCATTTTGAATGGGCTGAAATTGCACCACACCACATCAAAAGTAGTGCATGCACTACTTTTTGAAAATCACTGCAACTGCATCGCATGGTACTTTTGTAAAATGTGATTTGATGTGGGAAAACACACTGCATTTGCCATCTGCGTTTGGGGTGTCATTAACATTGTATTGACACCCACTGCAGATCACAAAGGCAGTGCGATTAGAAGGCGGTGGAGGACGCAATTTTCCCGCAACACATTCCAGTGTGAGGGTCCTAAATGTTCTTCTCTTTCCTCTACAGGGTAAATGTGATGCTCTCATATACAAAGAGTGGCTTGTGAAATTACCACATTATGGTCACTAGATGGAGCCCACTTTCCCATCTTTCCTTTGCTTCCCCTGAGGGTGACCATGGATCAGTGGCAGAACTACCAGGGTCGCAAAGGTTGCACTAGCAATTGGGCCCCGGTGTACCACCAACGTAGAGGGGCCCGCTTTAAGGCTAGGTTCACCCTGCTGCAACCCCAAAGCCATTCAACTTACTTGCGACTTGCTTGTGATTTCCTTGCGACTTGCTTAGGACTTTTGTGATTTAACATTTAACATATGGCTCTCAAATTACACCAAAGTTGCAGAAAAGTAGTGCAGGATCCTTATAGTATTCGACTTTGTCTCCATTCTCACAGAATGAATGAACATTCAGGTTCTGCATTTTTTTTTTATAAATACACATTATTAATAAGGGGGGATGTTGCTGCAAGTGACGACTTTCGGAGCAGCCCATGGATGTCATTGATCCAGGGGACAGTTGGTACATCATCAGCCCACGGAAGTTTCACATTTCTAAACTATTGAAAAGGTTTTTGTTGGTATTAAATTTTACATTTACATGGATATGCTTTAAAAAAAAAAAAAAAAAAAAAGTCCAGCTAGATTTACTTTCAATCCTGCCCAGGAAGAATGATTTGTAATAAAGTGACTGCTCTGGGCGAGAGACATTTCATGTCCACCCCTTTGTACAGAGCGCCCCCCCCCCCCATCCCATCTTGCCGGATCCCCGATGGGAGTGAATATCAGAATATCCTAATATCGGTTATCTCCAAGCTGCACCTTCTTTTCCTGAAGATTAAATACCCAACAAATCCTCCTTGACGGTAGTTAGCGGGAAACTGCAGGCGAGACACACAAGTCGTCATAAATATGTAAAATCCAATGTTATTTACTTCTGCTCGCTCTTTGTTCTTGCATGCTCTGCTAGGAAAAGAAAAATAATCTTCCATTAAGTTTTGGGCAAAAAAAATGAAGCAGGACTCCCGCCAAAGAGACACATAAAAATGTATTCAGGATGTCTTACCGGATTTGTAAATGTGTCCAATTGCTCCAGTCAGTGCAGGCAGAGGGTGGCATCACCATTTACCAACACAGAGGAGCTCATGCATGTGATGTGTTTCACCTTCTTTGGCTGCTACAGAAAATATGTAGAGAGGAGAGGGGCGGAGGAGCTGGGTCAGCATAGACTGCAATTAAGAACGGACGAGGGTCACGACCTTCAAAAAAAAAAAAAGGGAGGAGGTGATAGTGTCTGGGAATTGGCTTTTCTTGGGGTGCTGAAATTCTCCAGCAAGTTCAAAAGTACATTGCAAGTGGATAAAAATGTGTTTAAAAGGATAAGTTCACCCCAGGGGCGGACTGACCATTTGTAAACTCGGGCACTGCCCGAGGGCCCGGGGTCAGTAGGGGGCCCCATGAGATGCCCCTGGTACCTTTTTCATAGGCTTTTTTGAGTTTGGGCAAGGACACAGTCTGCATATACAGACTGATTTTACTGTTGTGGGTTTAGTAACACTTTAAGCTGTCTGAAGCGAAAAACTACAAACTATGAAAAATTGTTTTACCTTTAATTTTTTGGTGCTTTTAGCTGCAATTTTTTTAAGTTGGTAGCAGGCTCTCTTTAACTGCTTCCCAACCACACTATAGAAGATATACAGTACTGCTACAGGGCAGCATGGGTGCACAAAATCATGTGTATATATACGTGATTTTGCACTCCCGGGTAGGAGGCGCCGCCATTCGCAGCCGCAGCTGTCAGTCACCGGGTCCCGGATGCTGATTACTCGCTGGCACCCAGTGATTTCCGAGCATCTCTGACGGGGAGAACTGTATGTATACAATACAGTTCTCCTCCCTCTCAGCTCCTGCACACTGCTTTGGAAAGCAGTGTGATTACAGTAAAGCACACACACACAGCACACAGTTAACCCTTTGATGTCCCCAGATGTTAACCCCTTCCTGCTCAGTACCATTAGTACAGTGTCAGTGCTTTTTTTTTGTGTCACTGGGGATGTCAGTGACACCAAGTTAGTTCCCCCCAGTGTCAGAATGCCCGCCGCAGCCTTGCTATAAGTCGCTGATCTCCGCCATCACTACTAAAAATAAAAAATTTTAAACAAATTCCAGTATCTATACCGCCATTTGAAAACATTATAGCTTTCACGTAAATCAATTAATTTACACGTATTGGGATTTTTTTTTTAACAAATACATGGAGCAGAATACATTTTGGCCTAAATTTATGACGAAATTTGATTTTTTAAATTTTTTTACTGGACATGTTTAACCAATACACGCCCAGCGAATAGCCAAAAGGCGGCCGGAAAAATGTATTGGATTTCCGGGTTGAACGCCAAGTGGCGTCCTCCCGCACATGCACACTTTTCGCGCTTGCAGAGCGATCTGTCACCGGCCGTGTACCTCGGACACGGCCGATGACAGATCTGAGTACCGGCTCCCGTTGCCGGTACCATGTGACCTGCTGTGACCAATCACAGCAGGTCACATGACAGTTGTATACAATGGATGGCTTCATTCATGCCATCCATTGTATACTACTGCCTAGCTGTGAATGGTCACAGCTAATCACATGCACATGTCATGTGATTAGCTGTGGCCAAATCACAGCTAAGCACAAAAAAAAAAAAAAAAAAAAACCCTGAATGAATCGATGTCATTCAGGTAAATGCTTACTTATAGCAAAGTAATTCTTTGCTATAAGCAAATTGTGTAAAAAAAAAAAAACAAATACTGATCACTTCCCCAAAGTAATACAATGTTACTATGGTAACATAGTACTACTTTGGACATAGTGAAATATGAAAAAAAATCTTAAAAAAAAGAAAAAAAAGTAATAAAAAATTAAAAATAATAAAAAAAAAAAAATTAAAAAAAATATATATATATTTTTTTCATACTGTCACCAGTCAGTGTCCCTGATCACCGCCATGCCAGTTATATGATGACGGTGTACTGCACTGGTGACAGTATATAAAAAAGAATAGTGAAAATAATTTTTTGCATTTTTTCATTTTCCAAAAAATTATGACAAAAAAAATACAACTTCAAAAAACTCGCCATGCCTCTTATGAAGTACGTCGGACTGTCTACTCTGCAAAAAGTGGTCATTTGGGGGATATCTGTACTGTTCTGACATTCTGGGACCTCAAGAAATGAGATTGGCTGTCAGTACTTCAGGATTGATCAATTTTCAGATCTATACCATAGTTTGTGAACTCTATAACTTTCCTACAAACTAAATAATACATCCTAATTTGGGTTATTTTCACCAAAGACATGTAGCAGAATACATCTCGGCCTAAATTTATGAAGAACAATTATTTATTTGCAAACTTTTATAACAGGAACAAAGAAAAACGTGGTTTTTTTTTTCAAAATTTTTGGTCTTTTTTGTTAATTTAGCAAAAAATAACCCCAGCGATGATTAAATACCACCAAAAGAAAGCTCTAGTTGTGTGAAGAAAATGATAAAATTTTAGTTTGGGTACAATGTTGTATGACCGCGCAATTGTCATTCAAAGTGTGAGAGCGCTGAAACCTGGAAAATGGCCTGGGCAGGAAGGGGTAAAATTGCCCGGTATTCAAATGGTTAATAGCAAAAAGTCAAACATATTGTTTTTTTTTCTCAAAATTGTCGCTTTTTTTTTTTTATAGCGCAAAAAATAAAAACCGCACCGACGATCAAATACCACCGAAATAAAGCTCAATTTGTGGGGAAAAAAAGAGCGTAAATTTAATTTGGGTGAATGGTTGCATGACCGCTCAATTGTCAGTTAAATTAACACAGCGCCGCAATGCAAAAAACGGTCCGGTCAGGAAGAGGGGGGGGGGGGGGGAATCCTCTGGAGGGCAAGGTGTTAATGAAAAAAAAAAATGTTCTACAAAAATGACATTTGGAGAGAAGATGCTCTGACCAAGGCAGCCCTTCCTCCAGGGCTACACAATTCATTAGGAGGAGGTATTGATAATTCCGGGTCATGTGATCTCTCGGAGTTTTGAGCTGCATTTCAATGAGATGAAGGAGCCAAACATTCCGGCGTTCATTAATTTTCCAATTCTGCACCTTTCACAAATCTGTTTTCCCATCCCTCCCGCTTAACAAACAACGCCGTTCGGAGAATGATCTCCCTTTAAATGAACTGCACACCAATTATATCCATGATTCATGAGTCTGGAGAGGCGGCAGATAAGACTCAGTAATGGAAGGCTCGCAGTAATACAGCGCCGGGCGTTCTGTTGTCTTGTTATGCCACCTTCTGGAACCTGGACAATGAAAGGGACATCAAAGAGAAACAGGCAAATGGAGAAAATATATAAGAAAGGGTCTGTGTTCTCACATTAAACTCACACATCTGTGCAAAATGACAGATGGCTTCTGATTGGTCGATATAGGGAACACATGTGCGAAACGAAGTCCATTGATTTAGGCTCCATTTACACTTGTGCGACTCCAAAGCAGGGGCGGACTGACAACTCATGGGGCCCCCGGACAATAGGGGATCATGGGGCCCCTGTGTCCTTGCCCAAACTCAAAACAGCCTATGAAAAAGGTACCAGGAGCATCTCATGGGGCCCCCTACTGACCCCAGGCCCTTGGGCAGTGCCCGAGTTTCCAAATGATCAGTCCGCCCCTGCTGTGTAGTAATGCATATGTATAAATATTGTTTGTAGCTGCATTTTTGGATGTCCCTGGTTCTTTTAACTGCTATTTTTAATCTTCTGTTTTAACCACTTGCCCTTCTGAGGATTTACCCCCCTTCATGACCAGGTCATTGTTTGCGTTACCGCGCTGCGTTACTTTAACTGACAATTGCACGGTCATGCAACGCTGCACCCAAATGACATTTACGTCCTCTTTTTCCCCACAAACAGATTTCTTTCGGTGGTATTTGATCACCTGTGCACTTTTTATTTTTTGCACTATAAGACCAACAATTTTGAGAAAAAAAACAATATTTTGGACTTTTTGCTAATAAACATGTCCAGTAAAAAAAATGTTTTAAATCAAATTTCATCATAAATTTAGGCCAAAATTTCTTCTGCTCCATGTCTATGCTAAAAAAAAAGATCCCAATATGTGTAAATTAATTGGTTTATGTGAAAGTTATAGCGTTTACAAATGGCGGTATATACTGGAATTTTTTTTTTCTACTAGTAATGGTGGCGATCAGCGATTTATAGCGGGACTGCAGAAGACATTCTGACACTGGGGGGGAACTGACGTAAGTGTCACTGACATCCCCAGTGACACAAATACAGTAATCAGTGCTAATAAAAAGCACTGACACTGTACTAATGGCACTGGGCAGGAAGGGGCTAATGTCAGGGGCAATAAAAGGGTTAACTGTGTGCTGAATGTTTTTTTACTAGGGGGTGGGTGTTCTTCACTGTAAGCACACTGATCGGGATGGCTGTACTGTGCACAGCCATCCCGAGCAATGTGCTCGATCTGACAGAGCGGAAGATTGTTTGTAAACAAAACAATCTTCTTCGCCATTGGAGATGCTCGGTAATAACAGGGAGCCAGCCGGTAATTACCAGCCGGGACCCGGTGATTGACATCCGCAGCCGCAAATGGCGGCGCGGGTAGGGCTTGTGCGCACCCCCTACCTGGAAATTCAAAATCAAGTATATATACGTGATTCTGCGCACAGCTGCTGCCCTGGTGCAGTATATCTGCTATAGGGCGGTCCTTAAGCAGTTAAATATCTTGGAATTTTTATATTTACAAAAAATGTTTATTGATGTAGCTTCAAATGTCCCACTCCGTCCAGGGTATTCTTGATTGTTGTATATATTGTCAGGAAAGGAATATCCGTGTACACACACCCAGGATTGGGGAACTCTGACCATGGCCAGATCATGGGTGCGCATGCACAAGCGCACATTGGTGCTAGGAGGGCCATGTAAACTACACTAGTGCAGTGGATCAGTGCCGTTTGGTCTATTGTGTTCCTGCTATCTGTTCCTGATTGATCTTCTGTTGCCGACTTGGTCTGCCTCTGACTCTGGTTGACGGCCACCTGTACCAACCCCTGGCTTGTCTCTGGACTACACTCTGCCTGCTCCTTCTGTTCATCCTTCCTGCTGTTGGCCTGTCTCCTGACTGCCGTCTGAACCCGATCTGCTCGCCAGTTGCCGACCTGGACTGTCTGACCATGTCTCGCTGCCATCCTGCTCCAGTGCCAAGCCAGTCTGCACTCTTCCCTGGCTCCAGTCCTTCAGCCTGGGGGTAGCAGTTCTGCTATCTCTGCGTTCCCGATGCACACTAGTACCTGCCACTAGTACCTCCGGTGCTGTCACTTTACCAGGGCTCCCGAGCCAGAGCTGTAAGAGAGGCCTTCCCCAGCGCTTCAGGCTCCACCACCACATACGTTACATATACACTACTAAAAAAAATTAAAGGAACACTTTTTAATCAGTATAGCATCAAGTTAAACTCCTGGGATATTGATCTGGTCAGTTAAGTAGCAGAGGGGGTTTTTAATCAGTTTCAGCTGCTTTGGTATTAATGAAATTAACAACAGATGCACTATATGGGCAACAGTGAGACGACCCCCAAAACAGGAATAGTTTTACAGGTGGAGGCCACTGACATTTTTTTCCCTACTCATCTTTTCTGATGGTTTTTCACATGTTTTGGGCAGCACAGTGGCTAAATAGTTAACACTTCCGCCTGGCAGTACTAGGGTCATTGGGTCAAATCCCAGCCACAGCACCTCCTGCCTGGATTTTGCATGGTCTCTCTGTGCCTGCGTGGGTTGCCTCTGGGTACTCCGGTTTCCTCCCACACTCCAAAGACATGCTGGTAGGTTAATTGGATCCTGTCTAAATTGGCCCTAGTATGTGTATGTATGAATGTAAGTTAGGGACCTTAGATTGTACACCCCTTGAGGGTTAGGGACTGATGTAAATGTACAATATATATGTAAAGCGCTGCATAAATTGACGGTGCTATATAAGTACCTGAAATAAATAGTTTTGCATTTGGCTAGGGTCAGTGTCACTATTGGTAGCATGAGGCGATACCTGGACCCTACAGAGGTTGCACAGGCAGTCCAACTCCTCCAGGATGGCACATCAATACTTGCCATTGCCAGTCTCCAGAGCATGGAGGAGATTCCAGGAGACAGGCAGTTACTCTAGGACAGCTGGACATGGCCATAGAAGGTCCCTTAACCCATCAGCAGGACCGGTATCTGCTCCTTTGTGCAAGGAGGAACAGGATGAGCACTGCCAGAGCCCTACAAAATGACCTCCAGCAGGCCACTGGAGTGAATGTCTTTGACCAAACAATCAGAAACAGACTCCATGAGGGTGGCCTGAGGGCCCGACGTCCTCTAGTGGGCCCTGTGCTCACTGCCCGGCCCCATAGAGCTCAATTGGCATTTGCCATTGAACACCAGAATTAGCAGGTCCGCCACTGGCACCCTGTGCTTTTCACAGATGAGGGCAGGTTCACCCTGAGCACGTGATAGATGTGAAAAGGTCTGGAGAAGCCGTGGAGAATATTCTGTTGCCTGTAACATCGTTCAGCATGACCGTTTTGGTGGTGGGTCAGTGATGGTCTGGGGAGGCATATCCATGGAGGGATACACAGACCTCTACAGGCTAGGCAATGGCACCCTGACTGCCTATAGGTATCGGGATGAAATCCGTGGACCCGTTGTCAGACCCTACGCTGGTGCAGTGGGTCCTGGGCTCCTCCTGGTGCGCGACAATACCCGGCCTCATGTGGTGAGAGAGAGTATGCAGGCAGTTCCTGGAAGATGAAGGAATTGATACCATTGAATGGCCTCCACACTTACCTGACCTAAATCCAATAGAACACTTCTGGGATATGTTTCTGTCCGACACCGCCAGGTTGCACCTCAGAATGTCCAGGAGCTCAGTGATGCCCTGGTCCAGATCTGGGAGGAAATACCCCAGGACACCATCCGTCGTCTGATCAGGAGCATGCCCCGACGTTGTCAGGCATGCATACAAGCACGTGGGGGCCATACAAACTACTGAGGACCATTTTGAGTTGCTGCAATGAAATTTCAGCAAAATGGACTAGCCTACTGCATCATTTTTTCACTTTGATTTTCGGGATGTCTTTGAATTCAGTCCTCTGTATGTTGATAATTTCATTTCATTCCATCCTTACGCTCCTAACCTAACACATTACCCAGTCCATATCAGTATAGAGATTCAGCAGGAGATTTTTTCTAATTTAGATCTGGTGTGTTTTCAAAGTGTTCCTTTAATTTTTTTGAGCAGTATATATAGGGTTGTTGCCTCTTAGTAGCAGCATATCCTATCCCAAAATTGATTTTAAAAAAGGTTCCTGCACTATTTTTGCCGATTTCATGTGCGACTTGCATTGACATCTGTGCATGAAGTCGTACAGAAGTAGGCAAGCCACACATGAAATCGCACAGACTAGCAGCTTTAAAATTGCACTGCTTTAGCTGAAGTAGCACGATTTCAAAGTCGCATTCAGTGTGAACCACTGCTGCAACTTTAAAGCTGTTCTTCAGTCTGCTGTGTGAAAATTAAAAGTCAGCAGCTAAAAAAAACTGTACTTGCAAAAAAAAAAAAAAAAAAAAAACAGCCACTCACCTGTTCAGGGATCCAGCACGGTGCATAATCAACCAGATTTGTTCAGTCCCTGGCCTCTTAACTGTGGGCAGCCAACTGTGACTTCACAGCCAGCTGGCTACTGTGCATGAGCAAGCCTTGTTAAAGGTCCTGCAGTCTCTTGGGACCTGTGATGTGTCCCAAGAGGCTGCAGAGAGATGGGTGGGGGGGGCGCAAACTTCAGCTTTGATGGCCTAGGTCAGAGCAGAATTGGGAGCAGGTACCTGTCAAATCTAGGTACCCGCTCCTCCCCCCCACCCCCTCCAAAATAATATGACAATTTTGACAGAGGAAGGGGGAATTAGGAGGCACAGTGGAACTTCCCGTTTGGGGTGAAGTTTTGCTCAAGTTGCATAGATTTAAACAGTTTACACTGAAATATACTGTTGCCAAATTATTGGGACGCCTGCCTTTACACACACATGAACTTTACTGCATTGCAGTCTTAGTCCGTAGGGTTCAATACTGAGTTGTCCGCCCTTTGCAGCTATAACAGCTTCAACTCTTCTGGGAAGGCCGTCCACAAGGTTTAGGAGGGTGTCTATGGGAAGGTTTGACCATTCTTCCAGAAGCACATTTGTGAGGTCAGGCACTGATGTCGGATGAGAAGGCCTGGCTTGCAGTCTCCACTCTAATTCATCCTAAAGGTGTTCTACAGGGTTGAGGTCAGGACTCTGTGCAGGCCAGTCAAGTTCCTCCACCCCAAACTCGCTCCTCCATGTCTTTATGGACCTTGCTTTGTGCACTGGTGTGCAGTCATGTTGGAACAGGAAGGGGCCATCCCCAAATTGTTCCCACAAAGTTGGGAGCATGAAATTGCCCAAAATGTCTTGGTATGCTGACACCTTAAGAGTTCCCTTCACTGGAACTAAGGGGCCAAGTCCAACCCCTAAAAAACAACCTCACACCATAATGCCCCTCCACCAAGCTTTACACTTGGCACAATGCAGTCAGGTAAGTACCGTTCTCCTGGCCACCGCCAAACCCAGACACGTCCATCGAATTGCCAGACAAAGAAGTGTGATTAATCACTCCAGAGAACACGTCTCCACTGCTCTAGAGTCCAGTGGCGACGTGCTTTACACCACTGCATCCGACACTTTGCATTGCACTTTGTGATGTAAGGCTTGGATGCAGCTGCTCGGCCATGGAAACCCATTCCATGAAGCTCTCTACACACTGTTGTTGTGCTAATCTGAAGGCCACATGAAGTTTGGAGGTCTTTAGCTATTGACTCTGCAGACAGTTGGTGACTTCTGTGCACTGTGCGCTTCAGCATGCGCTGACCCCGCTCTGTCATTTTACGTGGCCTACCACTTGGTGGCTGAGTTGCTGTTGTTCACAGTTGCTTCCACTTTGTTATAATCCCACTAACAGTTGAGCGTGGAATATTTAGTAGCCAGGAAATGTCACGGATGGACGTATTGCACAGGTGGCAACCTATCACGGTACCACCCTTGAATCACTGACCTCGAGAGTGACCCATTATTTCACAAATGTTTGTAGAAGCAGTCTGCATACCTAGGTGATGATTGTATACACCTGTGGCCATGAAGGTGATTGGAACACCTGAATCCAATGATTTGGAGGGGTGTCCCGATACTTTTGGCAATATAGTGTATATGGGCTGCGAATCGTCATGCGACTATGTGTTCAAAGTCACACAAGTGTGAATGGAGTCTAAACGCTTTTCTCCTGCCAGGAGCAAAGCAGCTTAAAAAACACACCTAGGCTGCGTTTTGGAAAGTGTTCAGGCACGTCAAGCACTTGGGCGTTCATTTCATTGGCCAGAATATTAATTTATTCTGGCCATCGAAATGAAAAAACACTCAAGTTCTAAAAGCGCCTATGAGATTTATGGTCTTCAAATCATTAACGTAATCCTTTTTTTTTAACAATTTATTGATAAACTTAATTTCTTTCTTTTTTTCATTATTATTTTACAGACATTAAGGTTTAAACCACTGGAGGCATTTTTGTTCATTTGCAAGTAAACAGACCTTGAATGGAATTAAAATCCCTTTAAGCCTCTGTAAAATGAGGTCACAAAGAAGGACACAACGTAATATAAATTGTACAAAAAATATACAGTTACAGACATTAAATGTGTTTTTTTGTTGTTTTTTTTATAAACGAAAAATACAAAAACCTTTAAAGCCAGAGTGTCATGAATTTAAAATTCGATTAAAAAAAAAAAAGTGCAATGTAAAAATTTGTCAAAAGGAATTGAGAGGTAAAATAATGGAGTGGTGATATTATTAGCCAACATTTCCTATCAGGTCACGGATGCTTTAAAACTGAATTCTGGGCAAATATATATATTAAAAAAAATATGACAAATATGAAGGTAGTGATGTATAAAATAAACACTCCTTATGATTGAGAGCACAGGCCTGAAGAATAGTCTGACTGATCAATCTGGAAAAAGTGGAAGGTGATATCACATGGGTCATCCATCATGACCATCAAGGAATCAGTCTTCCTTAAAGGAACAGGTTGCATTCAGGTTCATCCTTATGGCTCCAATCATATCCATATCCTAATCCAATGAGCGCAAGGCAGTCTCCTTGAGATGAACCAGAGCCAGACAATACATGGCAGTTAGAGGTTTGGCCACTAGAAGGTGTTATCCACTTAGTTGCTTTTTTACTTGCACCTAGCATGCTCCTCCTGCAGGGGCACCATAACTCATTAGTAATGATCTTTGGGCAGTGTTCCTCAGTGAGCAATAGAGAAATGTAGGTTTAAATGCTAGTGAAAGTACCTGAATGAATTTTGACATTTGCTTCCTGTAATCCCCTGTACAGCAGCATTAAGACTTGGAGAGGGAGAGCCAGCAATAGGAGCCAATCAGACTCTGCTGTAGTGCACATGAGTGAGCAGTTTGCTGCTCTTTCAGTGGGCTGCTTGTGTGTTCTTGACCGAACGATGTTGCTACTGTTTCACTGGTAGTCAGAGATCTGGCTATAATGTCTGGCAGAGGTGTTGAGATCTCAAGACTGCCTGTACAGAATTACTAAGCCTCATTCCCGTCTATGTACTTGAACTGTATATTCAAATGCTTGCCAGGAGTTCAGCTTTAAAATTTAGGACGTGTAAACCTAGAACACAATTAAAGCGCTAATAACGGCCCTCACATTTTTGTATATAAACCATCCCATATCTGTGGAGGACCAAAGATACTTCTCACTTGACTTCAGTTGTGATCCGCTGAGGCCCACATAATGTTCCATGTGACCAGCTATTGTAGGGTGTGAAGAGAAAAAGTTGTCTTTCGATACACAAGGAAATCAACCATACAAGATACATTTTTTTTACACTCAGTTGATCAGTTCTGATTTTGGACCTTACTATATGGCAAAAAGTGGACATTTGCCTACCACACCTATAAGAGCATTTTGGACATCCCATTCTGATACCATGGGCATTTATATGAAGTTGTACAAACACACAGTGGAGGGCGCAATCTAAGTGCAGCAATAAAACATTTGTATGATAAAAACAAGTTGGCAAGTCTGTGAAGGTGTGTAGAGCATACAAATTCAGGACATCCAGGGAACCCTGTAGCAGAAGCATCCAGTCCAAGGACTGTGCAGCACTTTGAGAAAAGAATGCCTTGAACCGCATAGCCACGCCCCCAGGACATCCCCTGACATCATTCATTGGGTTCCTCTAGAGCAGTGGTCTCCAAACTGCGGCCCAGGAGCCAGATGTGGCCCTTTGCTTGCTTTTATCCAGCCCTCGAGGCATTATTCCTCCCATTGCAAGCAACAGTGTGCCACAGTTTCTCCCACTGACATTGACAATGGGGCACCATTCCTCCTATTGACACCAACGATGGGGCACTATTCCTTTCATTGATACGAATGATGGGGCACTAGTTCTCCCATTGATGTGGCACGATTCATCCCACTGACACCGATGATGAGGCCCCATTCTTCCCATTGACAATAATGATGGGGCACGATTTCTCCCATGGAAACCAATGATGGGGCACGATTTCTCCCATGGAAACCAATGATGGGGCACAATTTCTCCCATGGAAACCAATGATGGGGCACAATTTCTCCCATGGAAACCAATGATGGGGCACAATTTCTCCCATGGAAACCAATGATGGGGCACGATTTCTCCCATGGAAACCAATGATGGGGCACGATTTCTCCCATGGAAGCCAATGATGGGGCACGATTTCTCCCATGGAAGCCAATGATGGGGCACGATTTCTCCCATGGAAGCCAATGATGGGGCACGATTTCTCCCATGGAAGCCAATGATGGGGCACGATTTCTCCCATGGAAGCCAAGGATGGGGCACGATTTCTCCCATGGAAGCCAAGGATGGGGCACGATTTCTCCCATGGAAGCCAAGGATGGGGCACGATTTCTCCCATGGAAGCCAAGGATGGGGCACGATTTCTCCCATGGAAGCCAAGGATGGGGCACGATTTCTCCCATGGAAGCCAAGGATGGGGCACGATTTCTCCCATGGAAGCCAAGGATGGGGCACGATTTCTCCCATGGAAGCCAAGGATGGGGCACGATTTCTCCCATGGAAGCCAAGGATGGGGCACGATTTCTCCCATGGAAGCCAAGGATGGGGCACGATTTCTCCCATGGAAGCCAAGGATGGGGCACGATTTCTCCCATGGAAGCCAACGATGGGGCACGATTTCTCCCATGGAAGCCAACGATGGGGCACGATTTCTCTAATGGAAGCCAACGATGGGGCACGATTTCTCCCATGGAAGCCAACGATGGGGCACGATTTCTCCCATGGAAGCCAACGATGGGGCACGATTTCTCCCATGGAAGCCAACGATGGGGCACTATTTCTCCCATGGAAGCCAACGATGGGGCACTATTTCTCCCATGGAAGCCAACGATGGGGCACTATTTCTCCCATGGACGCCAACGATGGGGCACTATTCCTTCCATTGACGCCAACGATGGGGCACTATTCCTTCCATTGCCACCAATCATGGGGCACTATTCCTTCCATTGATACTAACGATGGGGCACTATTCCTTCCATTGATACTAACGATGGGGCACAATTCCTTCCATTGATACTAACGATGGGGCATTATTTTTCCCACTGACACCAATGATGGGGCACTATTTCTCCCATTGATACCAAGGATGGGGCACTATTTCTCCCATTGATACTAATTGTGGGACACTTTTTCCCCCCAATGATACCAATGATGGGGCACTATTTCTCCCATTGATACAATCGATGGAGCACTATTCCTTCCATTGACACCAATGGTGGGGCACTATTCTTTCCATTGACACCAATGCTGGGGCACTATTCCTCCTATTGAAAATGATGGGACACTATTTTTCTTATTGAAAGCAAAGATGGGGCACTATTCCTCCCTCCAATACCAACAATGGGGCATTGTTTACTTCCACTGACGCCAGGACATTTTCTACTCCCAATGGCCACAGTCTGGCCCCCCTAAAGTTTGAAGGACAGTAAACTGGCCCTTTGTTTAAAAAGTTTGAAGACCACTGCTCTAGAGAGTCTCCTCCTGACCAGGAAGTGATCTGAGCTTCCTATGCCTACCCAATTGACAGCAGTGCTGCACAATCACTGGACTGGATGCCTCTGCTACAGGATTCCCTGGATGTCTGATTTCTTATGCTCTATATGCCTTCACAAACTTACTTCATATGAGTTGCAAATTTGTTTTTATCATACAATAAATGTTTAATGCCACACTCTGCTGTGTGTATTTTAATGTCTTGATTTAGAGATTTATGTCATCTCCCTAGAGGAGCTGCAGCTTGTTAAAGAAAGCATACTGAAGTCAACCCCTGACAGACCTGATAAAGTCTGGTTTATTGGACCCATGGTTATGCATTCCAAAGTTTTTTCTCTACTATAAGGAGGTTACCCCTACACTATTTGCGCCATAAAGACATTTCTTTTTATATCAATATGAAGTTGGACTGCCTTTGCGGTTACAAGAGCTTCCAAACTGCAGAGAAGACATATGGCGCCACTCCAAGCTGGAAAGCAACAGATTAACCTTGCCAGTTACCAATCCCCGTTGGGCAGGGCAAAACATGTCAGGGGGCATGGCCAGAGCACTGGCTGAGGCCATCTCATACACTGGACTCTCTGGGTTGGTCTGAGCAGCATCCATCCCCTCATTACAACAGGTTCCAGTTTTCTTTGAAGGCTTTCTGAAAGATTTTGGCATATGTTTTTGGTAATTTGAACCCATTCAGCCAAAAGAACATTTGTGAGGTAAAGATATTGGGTTAGAGGACCTAGCTCACAATCAATGTTCCAGAGCATCCCAAAAGTGTTCAGTAGGGTTAAGGTCATAGCTCTATGCAGGCCATTCAGGTTCCTCCACACCAACCTCGTCAAGTCATGTCTTTATGGAGCTGTCTTCATGGACAGGGGCACGGTCAGGATGGAACTGAAAAGGGTCGTCACCAAACTGATGGTGGAAGTGGACAATTTTCTAAAATATCTTTGCTTCAGCAATATTAGTACCCTTCCTTGGAAACAGCCAAACATGGGGGTCTCTGCATTCTTCTGCCCATACATTGGATGTGATGGTCAAGTGTCTACGTAAGGCTGCTCATATAGTGCATATTACTGATCATCTCCAGAAACATTTACATCCAAGATTGGAATGGTTACCACCAGCCATGTTGTTGCTTGGGTTTTCTGGTCCTTGAAAAGGATTCTTTGTAAGATCTACCACTGCTTCTGTTTTCCCCAATCCCCAACTTCTAAAGATATCAGTCAATGATCAGACTTCTCATCGTTCCCTGAGGGGTTGTTATTCTGGGTCTCAATTACACTCGGCCTTACAGGAAAAAGTCAGATACAGGTGTTTTCAGAAAAAATGGGGAAGTACCAAAAACGGTCAGAAGCAGCACCAGCTTTCTAACCAATTCTGGAGAACGAACTAAATTGTGGAGACCACACATACATACACTTTAGTAACAGATGCAAATACTGAAGGAGGCGAGTAGGGAAAGTAAATGCTGTCCCCGCTTCTTCTTATGATAGAGGCTTTAGTGCAATTTGGAAGGTTTATATTTAACACCAGCCGTATGCATATATGGGGCAGCACGGGGGCAAGCTTTAACATCGAGCTGCCAAACATCTGAGTACAGATGGTGCCCATTGTTGGTGTTGGGAGCGTGCTCATTCATTACACCCTAACTCAGTGACTGCACTGTCAGCGACAGCTCATGCTCACTGTGTACAATCAGACGCTGGTGGGGCAGACTCCCAATCACGTGACCACTGACAGCTGACAGCATATTCCTTTCGCACACCATACTGCAATCAACCATGTGGTTAAAATGGTGCTTCAGCGACTCCCAACGGGTCATGTTGTACAACACGGTTAAGATATATCACCAGCATACCAACAAGCTGGTTTCAAATCACAAAGCTGCATGATCACTTAGAAAAACACTTCGGGATCACCCAGGGACTCTTCCTCAGGCCACGCACAGTCCCGAAAAATGGCTTTTCTATGTGATCAACAAAAAAGCTTTGCACTTTGCTTCTTGGTGTGCTGGCGGCACCTCTTAGTCAGCCAATCAAAATAATCCTATGAGCAGTAAGCCCATGTAATGCCTCCAAAAGGTACGTTTTTTTTTTTTTGTTTTTTTTAGAGCTGGCTCCCTTCCGCTCAAAAGGGTTAAAATGGATATGCACCTTCTAGGTAGTCAACATGTTTTATTTAACAAATGCATTTAAAAGCAGTATTAAATTCAAAACCAAAAATGTAATATATTGCACTTTATAGATGTGGTAGCTGCATTAGTTTTTTCCCCTCAGTTTTCACCTGGTGATCTGGCCAGTAGAAAACCTCCTGTATTAGAGCGCCCCCACTCTTATTGAAGGAGCACAGGGGGCACCTTTGGACAGCAGCATTGTCAGTCTGGGGGAGGGGAGAGTTAGAGGTACTAGAAGATTTAAATACATTAATTAAAGCCAAAACCCAGTTCACACTTTAGAAGCAATTACAGCAAACATTTTTTTTTCCTTTTGGGATAAATGTTTTACATGAATAAATACAAACTGATCTTTTTAAGCACCCTTGTCAGTGTTAAATGGTTTGTCTCATCTCTGTAACTGATACATTCTGCTGGAGAGCTTGTGCTCTTGAAAAGTAACAGACTTCCTGGCTGGATCACCAGATGAAAATAGAAGAAAGCTTAAAGAAAAATAATGCAGCCATCACACTGAAGAACTGGTAAGCTGCAATATAATGATGGTTAGTGTTTAGGTTTAATACCGCTTTAACCTTTTCTGGAATGTTGTTTGCTTTTCTCTGTATAGCAACTTTGAAGAGCGCTTGTGGGAACAATCTAACAGCATCTAATTACAAGAAGATTTCCTATCACCACCAGTGCCAGATAGATGAGTGATCAGGAAGAACTCATTTACACTTGTGTGACTTTTCATGCGACTTTGGGGTCCAAAATTGCATGACAAGTCGCACCCCATGTTTCCCGATGAGTACCATTCATATCTGTGCAACTTCAAGTCGCAGCGACTTGAAAGTAGTTCCTGCACTACTTTGGTCCGTCTGTCATGTGACTTGAGGGCCACAGACTTCAATGTAAACCCTTCAAAGTCACATGAAAGTCACGCCTGTATGTTATACATGAGACTTTGTATGGCACAAACATTCACACTTGGTCAAAGCCAAAGTCGCACCAGAGTCACGTCAAAGTTGCATCAAGTCTCACTGTAAAGGCGCAATGAAAATCACACGAGTATAAGTGTGAATGGAGCCTAAAAGAAATAGATGGGGGCAGTTTGCTACCCTGATGGACAAGTTCTGCACTGCAAGTTGTGTGGGAGAGTGGGATTGTTATCTGGGCTGTTGAAGGCACACCATTGACTGCAAAGTAGAATTTCAGCTTTCAGTTCACTTTAAATACAGTAGCTGGCTCGGGCCAAGCTGGCCCAAATGAATTATTTCCATTACAGATGGATACGACTGCTGTGTGCGGTGTAATATACTGAAGCAACATTCGCTACAAAACGCAAGTGTCGCTGTGTTCCTGCAGCAGTATGGACAACTTCCCACCTGCTGTTGGAACTACATAAAGTGAGGCCGAGTGATCACCATTCAAAAGCCTCGTATTTGTATCAATGAATACAAGGCTTCCTCTGATTGGCGGAGGTGGAAATCATGACGCCATCTCCAGCCTTTCCACTTCCGCCAAGCAGAGGGAGCCTTGTATTCACTAATAAAAATAAAAGGCTTTGAATGGCAAAGAAGCACTCAGCCTGACTCCATTTAGTTCCAGCAGTAGACGGGAAGTTGTCCATACGGCCAGCCTGACTCACGCAGAATATTTAATGTGAACTGACCAGGAATTTTATTTTAAAATGTAAATTCAACTTTGCAAAATAATGGAAAGGTGAACACCCTGCACCAATGGTCTCCAAACTGAGTTTCAGGGGCCTGATGTGGCTCTTTGCTAGCCTGTATCCAGCCCTCGGGGCTCTGTTTCTCCAAATGGCACCAATGATGGGCCACCATTCCTTCCTCCAACACCAATGATGGGGCACTGTTCCTCCAAATGATACCAACAATGGGGCACTATTTCTCCAGCTGACACCAGTGATGGCGCACCATTCCTCCCACTGACACCAAGAATGGGGTACAATTCCTCTCTTTAAAATCAATCATGGAGCATGGTTTACTCCCACTGGTCACAGTCCAGCCCCCCACTAAAGCCCGAAGGTCTGTAAACTGGCCCTTTGCTTGCAAAGTTTGGAGACCCCTGCCCTACACTCACCTAACACAGCCAGTGCAACGGTCCGCAGATTTGAAAGACCAGTTCTTCCCATTCCTTCTAGAAGGCTTCTGGGACAGATCAGAAAGATTGTGATTAGTCACATGCCGGCACATGTGTCCACTAGGACCAACCAGAATCTCTCTAACTGTCCCAGAACCCAAAGGAAAGAAGAGCAGAGGGCTTTCAAATCTCTGGACCACTGCACCGGTTGCGTAGGCAGCAACACCTCATCATCCATATAGGTAAAGGCAATGGGGACCAGAAAGTTAGTGAGGGTGTCAGGTGTTAGTTCTTCTTTCCAATATTCTGGAAAGGTGAATTTACACTTTAAAGCTGCCATAGTCGGCTTATATTTTGCATGATGCTTGCTTAAAGCGGAGCTCCACCCAAAAGGGGATGTTCCGCTTTAAGGACTGCTCCTCATTAAGGATAGGCACCTTTGGGAGGCGGGGGGGGAGCGGGTACCCGAATTTGACAGGTACCCGCTCCCACTACCGGCCCGATCGCCTAGGCGATCGGAAGCGGAAGGTGTTCTCCCTCCCTGTAGGCTTTTGGGACATGTGACAGGTCCCAGAAGACTACAGGACCATTAAGAAAGTGCAGCCCTCCTCGTGCATGCGCAGTGGGCACCCAGCTGTGAAGCCGCAAGCTGTCACAGCCAGGTGCCCACACTGAAGATGCCGGCCTCCTGGAATACAGGACGGCCAGTGAAACAGGCTGCGGGACACACACCATGGGACCGAGGGACAGGTAAGTGGCTGTTTTTTTAAAAGTCAGCAGCTACATTTTTTGTAGCTGCTGACTTTTATTTTTTGACAGGGTGAGTGGAACTCCGCTTTAAGTGCTGTGGGTGGGGCTGGAATCAGATGCAGCCACTGTTTGGGTATTCTGAAAGCCTGGGTGCCGGCTATCAGAATACAATAACTGGGAGGGGAGATTCCTCCACCTACACTGTTTAGGGTGGATGAGGGAGTCTACTAGACTAGGATTCTCAAAGGATGACAGAAAGAGATTTTGTCTGAACTGAAAGGGGAAATCAGTGTAATAAAATCCTTCCAATTAGTGGATTGGGTTGTTTCATATACAAGGATGGAGCTTCACTTTAAGGCCTACTCCAGCCCCATCCGGCCATTATGTTTGCTGTTTCTACAAGCATTCAGTATCACAAATCTTCACTACAAGTGACACCAAACACCACCCCTTTTTAAATACCCCAAATCCTTCATAAAACAGGGCCAGATTCTACCTCCCTATCCCCTCCTTTACTGCATAATGTTTTCTATCTCCACCTAAAACTGATTATTCAGGGTCTGCGTGATTGCATTGACCCACATATTGGCTTGAATGGCAAGATCTCCACTCAGACTCCTAATAGTGCCTGGCATGTGCCACCATTAGAATGCTGGATGGCTATGTTACATCCCCCCGCCTGATGTATTTCAAACAAATCATTTTGGGGTCCCGTTGCAAGAAAATGGCACTTGTGGGGGAGGGAAAAGACACAAACATGGAAAACGCCCAACAGATGTCATATAAAGGCCTCGTTGACACGGGCGTACTTAAGCATACACTCTTGCGAGGACCGTGTTTTGCCTGCAAGGAATGCACAGCTGTTCTGTGTCTCTGCATACAGGTAGTACCATTCATATCAACTGGGAAGCAGCGGCTGCATGGACACAGTGGCTGCTCCCAAATTGACATCCATATGAGTGTGGGTGCATGCGGGTGCATGTCTCCAAACTCACACTGTCTGCAGTTATGGACACGCACCCTCATGGATGTCAAATTCGGAGCAGCCGCTGTGCCGTGCAGCTGCTGCATCTCAGGGGACATGAATGGAACTGCCTGCAGGCGGATGCGCAGAACAGCTGAGCATCCTGTGCAGGCAAAACACGGCCCTAACACAGGTGTACACTTAACTACGCTGATGTGAACGGGGTCTAAAGCCAGCCATTCAATCAAGAGATATCCACCCTAAACCAAAATATTACTTCTGGCCGGAGTGGGCCTTTAAAGGTTCAACGTGTTTTCGGGTTGGTGACCGTTTGCCGAGAGAAGGGTCCGGGTTCACACATGTCACAAAGGAGAAGGACATCGTCACAGACTGATCTACAGTGTATATAGCAGCAGTGTTCTCTTCCCAACCAGACTGCCATCAACTATCGATTTTTGTTCTTCTTGGAATTTCCCTGAAGATACAGAGGAACCAGAAAAAAATTATTGCAACATACTTTGCAGAGAATCACAATCACTGAATAAAATGTTCTTTATTCATGAAATGAAGTTGCAGCATGATATTGGAAGACAAGAGAGGAAATGGAATCAAACAGCTGCTCAGAGAATTCCAACAGATCAACACACTGCAGAGCTGGAATACCGAATGGAATTATTGACTTTCTTTTTCCATGTTGTACGGTTATCGAGGAGGTTTGTGGGAACAGAGACATCTGAGAGGCGTTAAAGATTAAAGTGTTACTAAACCCAAAACAGTAAAATCAGTCTGTATATGCAGCAAAGCATGCTTGTTATACTCACTGTGGGACCTAAGGGGTTAATCCTCTGCATTGTGTAAAAAGGCTGTTTGATCCTGTCTTCTCTGATCCACCCTTTCTTCCAGTGTCCCCCTCTTATCTCCTGATAAGACATGTCACCTGGAGACACTCTGCACATTGCTCAGTTTGGTGTATATTTCTAGAGAGATTTTTTTTCTTCTTGGGAGAGTGCATGTGATTAGCAGAGGGCCAATCAGCACTGTCCAGACAGAGGTCAGGGGTCCAGCATCCTACTAGAGCAGAATGAAACTCCTCCTACAAGCTTTAAGCAGTGCTCTGCTGGACACTGATAGAAGTCACAAGACTGCTATATACTGCTGATGAGAAAAGGTATTTAGCAGTTTATATTTGCTAAAAAAATGCATTTCCATGTTGTGTGTACTGTGGGAGACCAGATATAGGGAATGAAGGGTCTGAGGAGACCAGATATAGTGAATGCAGGGTCCGAGGAGACCAGATATAGTGAATGCAGGGTCCGAGGAGACCAGATATAGTGAATGCAGGGTCCGAGGAGACCAGATATAGTGAATGCAGGGTCCGAGGAGACCAGATATAGTGAATGCAGGGTCCGGGGAGACCAGATATAGTGAATGCAGGGTCCGGGGAGACCAGTTTTAGTGAATGCAGGGTCCGGGGAGACCAGATATAGTGAATGCAGGGTCCGGGGAGACCAGATATAGTGAATGCAGGGTCCGGGGAGACCAGATATAGTGAATGCAGGGTCCGGGGAGACCAGATATAGTGATTGCGGGGTCCAGGGAGACCGGATATAGTGAATGCGGGGTCCAGGGAGACCGGATATAGTGAAAGCGGGGTCCGGGGAGAGCAGATATAGTGAATGCGGGGTCCGGGGAGAGCAGATATAGTGAATGCGGGGTCCAGGGAAAGCAGATATAGTGAATGCAGGGTCCAGGAAGAGCAGATATAGTGAATGCAGGGTCCAGGGAGACCAGACATAGTGAATGCAGGGTCCAGGGAGACCAGACATAGTGAATGCAGGGTCCAGGGAGAGCAGATATAGTGAATGCAGGGTCCAGGGAGAGCAGATATAGTGAATGCAGGGTCCAGGGAGAGCAGATATAGTGAATGCAGGGTCCAGGGAGAGCAGATATAGTGAATGCAGGGTCCGGGGAGAGCAGATATACAGTTGTGTTCAAAATAATAGCAGTGTGTTGAAAAAAGTGAATAAAGCTCAAAATCCTTCTAATAGCTTTTATTTCCATCCACACAAATGCATTGGGAACACGACACATTCTATTCCAAATCACAACATGAAGAAAAATATATCAAATTTGTGTTGTTCCTCTAAAAAAAATTGAAGAAAAGTGAATATTAGACGGTTCACAAAAATAGCAGTGTTTGTATTCTTCTTTACAAACTCAAACATTCACTATATAAACTGAAAAATGCTTGAAGATTTTGCTTTCCTTTGAATGACTTCATGAATATTTGGTTGTAGTCGCACTGTTTCTGAGAACTGCTGTACATCTGTGTTGCATGGAGTCCCCCAACTCCATGCAACACATGCAATACCAACAGGTACTCCAGCCCAGGATGATTGGACTACATTCCACAATTCTTCTCTATTTCTTGGTTTTGCCTCAGAAACTGCATTTTTGATGTCACCCCACAAGTTTTCTATTAGATTAAGATCCGGGGATTGGGCTGGCCACTCCATAACATCAATCTTGTTGGTCTGGAACCAAGATGTTGCACGTTTACTGGTGTGTTTGGGGTCGTTGTCTTGTTGGAACACCCATTTCAAGGGCATTTCCTCTTCAACATAAGGCGGCATGACCTCTTCAAGTATTCTGATGTATTCAAACTGATCCATGATCCCTGGTATGCGATAAATAGGCCCAACACCGTAGTATGAGAAACATCCCCATATCATGATGCTTGCACCACCATGCTTCACTGTCTTCACAGTGTACTGTGGCTTGAATTCAGTGTTTGGGGGTCGTCTGACAAACTGTCTCCGGCCACTAGACCCAAAAAGAACAATCTTACTTTCATCAGTCCACAAAATGTTGCGCCATTTCTCTTTAGGCCAGTCAATGGACTCTTTGGCAAATTGTAACCTCTTCAGCACATGTCTTTTTTCCAACAGTGGGACTTTGCGGGGGCTTCTTGCAGATAGCTTGGCTTCACATAGGTGTCTTCTAATTGTAACAGTACTCACAGGGAACGTCACACCTTCTTTCATCTTCCTGGAGCTGATTGTTGGTTGAGTCCGCGCCATTTTGGCTATTCTTTTATCCATTCCAATGGTAGTTTTTCGCTTTCTTCCACGTCTTTTAGGTTTTGGTTGCCATTTTAAAGCATTTGCGATCATTTTAGCTGAGCAGCCTATCATTTTCTGCACTTCTTTATATGTTTTCCCATCTCCAATCAACTTTTTAATCAAGGTACGCTGTTCTTCTGAGCAATGTCTGGAACGACCCATTTTCCTCAGAATTTCAGAGAGAAATGCACTGTAACCAGCATGTACACCATTTGCTGCCTTCCTTCCTTAAATAAGGGCAATCATTGCCACCTGTTTTTCAAAGAATGAATGACCTCACTAATAGAACTCCACACTGCTATTATTTTGAACATGCCCCTTTCAATTAGTGATTCAATTACACAGAATCAGCAGCATGCATGTCATGACTGTTGGATTTCTATAACTCTACTACACCTGCTAGTAAATTATTTGCCATGTAGAAATATCATTTCTACCAAAAACAGTGATTGATCGTGTGTGCGTGTGTGTGTGTGTGTGTGCGTGTGCGTGTGCGTACACACACGCACAGTATGTATGATACAATATACGGACCTTGCTAGCCATCTTTAAAGTATCTATTTCTTCCCGTTGTTTGGATAACGTTTCGTTCATAACACAGAGGTGATCACTCATCATGCTCAGCTGATCTTCATAACTCCTTTTAGTTGTAATTAATTCATCCTAAAAAGACAAAAGCAAAAAAATAAATAAATCAAACACAGCACAAGCTGAACTACGAAGACAGTCCTGTAAGGTCAACAGAGAATAGGAAAACGCTGCAATGACTTTTTGTTCATCTCAAGGACAGAGATCCTCTGGAGTTTTATAATGAACATGCCAGAGGAAATGGGGGAATCAAAGAAGCATCAAACCATCATCACAGATACACACAAATGAACAAGCTGGTATTAATTAGTATTCTCCTATTCAACTACAGAGTTAATGCCAGTCCCAGCGTGGTGTTCCAGCCTAAGCAACCTGGCATGTTCCTATGGTCTCCACTGTCACAATAGACTGCATAGAGGAGCTGGTATCTGTCACAAGCACCTGGGGGTTGTATAATGGGGTGATCTGCCCCAGCCTGCTATGCATCATTAACCCCATGATTCCTTAGTGGTTAATGGCTCTGTTACCACATGCAATTTTCTGAATCAGGTATACTATGTGGGGTAATGTGATACCTCAGCTATGTATGTTTTCTATGAATAAATATGTTTTGAGGTTAGCCTTTTAGGTGTGTAGCCTTTTTTTTTCTTTTGTTTTCTACAACCTCTATATCCTGCCTGTGCAATGCATAGCAACCCCCCCATATGCAGCCTGTACAGCGATTGGCAACCCCCATATGCAGCCCGTACAGCGTGTGGAAACCCCCATATGCAGCCCATACAGCGTGTGGAAACCCCCATATGCAGCCCGTACAGCGTGTGGAAACCCCCATATGCAGCCCGTACAGTGTGTGGAAACCCCCATATGCAGCCCGTACAGTGTGTGGAAACCCCCATATGCAGCCTGTACAGTGTGTAGAAACCCCCATATGCACCCTGTACAGCGTGTGGAAACCGCCATATGCAGCCTGTACAGTGTGTGGAAACCCCCATATGCACCCTGTACAGCGTGTGGAAACCGCCATATGCAGCCTGTACAGCGTGTGGAAACCCCCATATGCAGCCCGTACAGCGTGTGGAAACCCCCATATGCAGCCCGTACAGCGTGTGGAAACCCCCATATGCAGCCCGTACAGCGTGTGGAAACCCCCATATGCAGCCCGTACAGCGTGTAGAAACCCCCATATGCAGCCCGTACAGCGTGTGGAAACCCCCATATGCAGCCCGTACAGCGTGTGGAAACCCCCATATGCAGCCCGTACAGCGTGTGGAAACCCCCATATGCAGCCCGTACAGCGTGTGGAAACCCCCATATGCAGCCCGTACAGCGTGTGGAAACCCCCATATGCAGCCCGTACAGCGTGTGGAAACCCCCATATGCAGCCCGTACAGCGTGTGGAAACCCCCATATGCAGCCCGTACAGCGTGTGGAAACCCCCATATGCAGCCCGTACAGCGTGTGGAAACCCCCATATGCAGCCCGTACAGCGTGTGGAAACCCCCATATGCAGCCCGTACAGCGTGTGGAAACCCCCATATGCAGCCCGTACAGCGTGTGGAAACCCCCATATGCAGCCCGTACAGCGTGTGGAAACCCCCATATGCAGCCCGTGCAGCGTGTGGAAACCCCCATATGCACCCTGTACAGCGTGTGGAAACCCCCATATGCAGCCCGTACAGCGTGTGGAAACCCCCATATGCAGCCCGTACAGCGTGTGGAAACCCCCATATGCAGCCCGTACAGCGTGTGGAAACCCCCATATGCAGCCCGTACAGCGTGTGGAAACCCCCATATGCAGCCTGTACAATGTGTAAACCCCCATATGCAGCCTGTAGTGATTGGAAACCCCTAACTCTTTTGAGTTGCCTAAAGTAGTGAAGCGGTACTGTGACATTTTTAGAATTTAAGCCTACACATTCTTACAAATCAAATTATCTGAACTGTCAAACCAAAAAAAAAAAGGCAAAAGATGGGAAGCCAAAATCGTGAATGGTACGTGTCTGTTCTGGGTTCTCTTTTACAGTCTGCTGTTATTAAAACGTCCATGTATCTTCCTGACAGTGCGCACAAATGGCAGACTACATTATTCATGTCCAACATAGGAGACTGGAGCAGCGCTGATGGCAATCTGTATTCTTCAACATAAAGGTCATCAAGGAACGGAGAGCGCAGGGAATGAGAGGCGATAACAAGAGAGGAGAATGGGATGAAAGGCATTAATACACAGAGGAAAAATGAAATGCTATTTAGAAGGCATTTCTATCAAGTGACTGCGCCTGATGAGTGAACCGAGAAGGAAATCAGCAGAGATGTCTAATATTCTCCTCTATGTGATGGCAGAATTAGCACCAAATCAGAAATGGCCCTCTACAAAGAACTTCTTATCTGCCGCTAAGCTATAGAATCATTAGAGCCTTCAAGGGGAAGCAGGCCATTCCGTCCTACCGCACAGCATACAGCCCACGTATCACATTTCTGCTCATTTCCTATACTATTAAATAGCCTCTCTCATACTTTTATTAGATGTAGAAAAATAAATGTAATTAGATATGGTAAAAGAGATGGTCAGAGACTGCAGACATGATACAAGAGATGGCCACAGAGATGATACAAGAGATGATACAAGAGATGGTCAGAGACTGCAGGCATGATACAAGAGATGGCCACAGAGATGATACAAGAGATGATACAAGAGATGGTCAGAGACTGCAGGCATGATACAAGAGATGATCAGAGACTGCAGAGATGGTACAAGAGATGGTCAGAGACTGCAGGCATGATACAAGAGATGATCAGAGACTGCAGAGATGGTACAAGAGATGGTCAGAGACTGCAGACACGGTACAAAAGAAGGCCACAGACTGCGGACACGGTACAAGAGATGGTCAGAGACTGCGGACACGGTACAAGAGATGGCCACAGACACGGTACAAGAGATGGCCACAGACACGATACAAGAGATGGCCACAGACACGATACAAGAGATGGCCACAGACACGATACAAGAGATGGCCACAGACACGATACAAGAGATGGCCACAGACACGATACAAGAGATGGCCACAGACACGATACAAGAGATGGCCACAGACACGATACAAGAGATGGCCACAGACACGATACAAGAGATGGCCACAGACACGATACAAGAGATGGCCACAGACACGATACAAGAGATGGCCACAGACACGATACAAGAGATGGCCACAGACACGATACAAGAGATGGCCACAGACACGATACAAGAGATGGCCACAGACACGATACAAGAGATGGCCACAGACACGATACAAGAGATGGCCACAGACACGATACAAGAGATGGCCACAGACACGATACAAGAGATGGCCACAGACACGATACAAGAGATGGCCACAGACACGATACAAGAGATGGCCACAGACACGATACAAGAGATGGCCACAGACACGATACAAGAGATGGCCACAGACACGATACAAGAGATGGCCACAGACACGATACAAGAGATGGCCACAGACACGATACAAGAGATGGCCACAGACACGATACAAGAGATGGCCACAGACACGATACAAGAGATGGCCACAGACACGATACAAGAGATGGCCACAGACACGATACAAGAGATGGCCACAGACACGATACAAGAGATGGCCACAGACACGATACAAGAGATGGCCACAGACACGATACAAGAGATGGCCACAGACACGATACAAGAGATGGCCACAGACACGATACAAGAGATGGCCACAGACACGATACAAGAGATGGCCACAGACATGATACAAGAGATGGCCACAGACATGATACAAGAGATGGCCACAGACTGCAGACATGGTACAAGAGATGGTCAGAGACTGCAGACGTGGTACAAGAGATGGTCAGAGACTGCAGACGTGGTACAAGAGATGGCTACAGACTGCAGACATGATACAAGAGATGGCCACAGACTGCAGACATGATACAAGAGATGGCTGCAGACATGATACAAGAGATGCATCAGTCTCTGGCCAACTCTTGTACCACGTCTGCAGTGCGCACAAATCTCTTGTACCACGTCTGCAGTCCCCTGCCATCTCTAGTATCACGTCTGCAGTCTCAGACCATCTCTAGTATCACGTCTGCAGTCTCTGGCCATCTCTTGAATCACGTCTGCAGTCTCAGGCCATCTCTTGAATCACGTCTGCAGTCTCTGACCATCTCTTGAATCACATCTGCAGTCTCTGACCATCTCTTGTACCATGTCTGCAGTCTCTTATCTCTTGTACCATGTCTGCAGTCTCTTATCTCTTGTACCATGTCTGCAGTCTCTGACCATCTCTTGTACCATGTCTGCAGTCTCTGACCATCTCTTGTACCATGTCTGCAGTCTCTGACCATCTCTTGTACCATGTCTGCAGTCTCTGACCATCTTTTGTACCATGTCTGCAGTCTCTGACCATCTCTTACATCATGTCTATCTTGTATCATTTGTCTGTAATTTTGTACTAGCAGAGCTCTGGCTGCCTATATAAGTGAATGGATATGAATCGGCTGTACAGGACTCACTCATACAGCCAAGTGAGAGGTATACGTGCATGGCCCCAGAAACACGGGAAATGCGTTGGAAGCTGTTCACCTGTCAAATTTCACTTCCATACATAAACTAAGGCTTTAAGGCAAGGATGAGTTTTCTGACAACCACATTTGCTCCTTCAAAAACAAGCAAGCAGTGACAACTACACCATTTTTATGACAAGTTCTGGAAAAAAAGAGAAAATAAAATGAACAGGGTGGGCTTAACTGGGGCTGATTAAGGTTCTATAAAACACTAAAATCTCCACAGTAGGAATATAAAGGGTAAATGTCTATCACAAATCTTCTCTCTACTCTACTGGAACACACTTTTCCTCCCAAACTATAAAAATGATTTTCTCCTTGAACCCTTGTACCCGTGTTCGAGTCTCAAGCCCTCGGAGACCCAAGTCTTCAGGACACTGCGGAGGCTTGCAGGAAACAATGCAGAAAAATGGTTCAATCATAATTCACTTATGTGAGATCTGCTCCTTGTTCAATAATTCTCTCTTGCAGACGAGTATTACTGCCGAGGAAAAGCTGCTTCACGGGCTTTAATGATACGATAAATAATCAATGGCTCTCTCTTCTCTGTAACAATGACAATACGCTGGATGTACAGCGAGAACAAGATGCAGCTTCTGACAACATAATCATCCATCTGATAGAGTAAATGACGAATGGATCCAGATAAAGATGGTCTTTGTTTGTTGACATCTTGTTGTGAGATCAGTTAATATCCTCCTGAGAACTAGCATAAAGTAGTTGTAAAGCCTTACTGCATCAAACATTCCCCTGGCATGCAATTTAAAGGGAAACCCCACTCCAAAACTCATGTTTTTGCTAATACAACCTCCCCCACCCACTTTGACAATGTAAGATGCTGACAATTTTTTTTTTTTAATTAAAATTCAGCCCTGGCTCTCCTCCTAGCTCTATTCTTGCCTAGGCGAGAACTGGGCAGCACAGTGGCTAAATGGTTAGCACTTCCACCTGGCAGTGCTGGGGTCGCTGGTTCGAATCCCAGCCAAAGCACCACCTGCCTGGAGTTTGCATTTCTCCCTATGCGTGCTTGAGTTTCCTCTGGGTACCCTGGTTTCCTGCCACACTCCAAAGACATGCTGGTAGTTAGTATGTATATGTATGGATGTAAGTTAGGGACCTTAGATTGTACTTGAGGGTTAGGTACTGGTGTGAATGTACAATATATATTTAAAGAGCTGCGTAAATTGATGGTGCTATCAGGGGCGGACCGACCATTTGGAAACTCGGGCACTGGCCGAGGGCCCAGGGTCAGTAGGTGGCCCCATGAGATGCCCCTGGTACCTTTTTCATAGGCTTTTTTGAGTTTGGGCAAGGACACAGGGGCCCCATGATCCCCTATTGCCCAGGGGCCCCATAAGTTGTCAGTCCGCCCCTGGGCGCTATAGAAGTACCTGAAATAAATAAAATAACTAAATGCACTACGCCTGAAGCCTCCTGGGATATCTGCGTCACACATCCCAGGAGGCATCGGCATCCACAGAGCACACAATGGAACACCGATCGTTGTACAGGACCTCTGTGTGAGGTCCCGATTCATGTGATCACTGATTGGCCAATCAGTGATCACATGAATAGTAGTAAGCAAGATGTCACTTCTTGTCATCATTGCTTGCGACTAGTGAAATCTGTGAATGACCATCAAGGTCACATGGTACAAGGCTATTCACAACAGCCTTGTACCATGTGACAAGCTGTGACCAATCACAGCTCTCACAGTATTTCTCAATGGCTGTAGGAATGCAGTCAGAGAGGAGAAATGATTGCTTTTGCAGCCTTTATGGGTAAAAGCAAATCAGTGTAAAAAAAAAAAAAAGAAAAAAAAAAAACACCCTCCACAAATGGTACAGCATCACTATGGTGACACTCTGCTAGGATGGCGGTATGTTAAAAAAATATATATATATATAATAAAATAATGAAGTAAAAAAAGCAACGCAAGCAATTGTGTATAGATAATGAGAAGTAGAGGGCCGACAGGGCTAATAGATGTCATTTCTTGTCATTAAAGCAATAAAAGTGTTGTTGGTCCATTAATGCAAATAAGGATTAGCTGTGCGGGATGGCAGGATTAACAGGTAGATATTGAAGTATACAAAACACAATTATGAAAAACAAACATATAGTAAGATAGGAGATTGATTTTTATTCTTTAACCATTTTCCCTCCAGAGGATTTATCCCCCTCCCTGACCAGGACATTTTTTGCGATACAGCGCTGCGTTACTTTAACTGACATTTTGGCGGTCATACAAGAAAAAAATATTTTTGACTTTTTGCTATAAAATATATCCAATAAAAATTTTTAAAAAAATCTAATTTCTTCATAAATTTAGGCCAAAATGTATTCTGTGACAAAATCCCAATACTTGTAAATATTTATATTATATTTAATTGGTTTACATGAAAGGTATAGCATCTATAAATGGTGGTATATATACTGGAAGTTTTATTTTTATTTTTTATATTAGTAATGGCGGCGATCAGTGACTTATAGCGGGACTGCAGCAGGCATTCTGACACTGCGTGGGAACTGACATGGTTAATAAAAAGCACTGACACTGTACTAATGACACTGGGCAGGAAAGGGTTAACATCTGGGGTGATCAAAGCGTTAAGGCAGGCCATACATGGGTCGAAATTCGGCCGATTTTTAATCCGAAAATCGGACCTAAGAATAATCAGCCGATTTTTGCTCTGTTAGTGGGTCAATGGCACCAGCCAAATTTTTGTGGTTCCTCCCGTTTTCGGTGCTCAGGCATGTTGGAAAATGCGTGAAAAAGGACCGATTTTCGACTCAACGATGGTCAAATTGTACGATCATTTTTCCCGAAAAGAATATGCGCATGAGCCGTGACCTGGAATCACCAGTGCACACTGAGTATCCTTGAGGCTGTTTTGGATCTGAACGGAGCTAATATTGTCTGGGCTTTTGTCCTTTGCTGATATCTGGTGGTGGAATTGAAAATTGATCCTCAATTAACCATTAGCCGCCCAGCCTATAGCCATTTGGTGGTGGCAAAAATGCTTCACCATTCCGAGTGAACGCCATTTGGCGTGCTCCCGCACATGCGCAGTTCATGCGGTTGCAGAGCCGCGCAGCGGCGTGATGGTTACTATGGTAACATTGTACTACTTTGGTCACAGTAAAATATGAAAAAAAATCTTAAAAAAAATAAAAAAAAATGTAATAAAAAATTAAAAATAATAAGAAAATAAAAAAAATAAATAAAAAAAACATTTTTTTTTTTCATACTGTCACCAGTCAGTGTCCCTGATCACCGCCATGCCATTTATATGACGACGCTGTACTGCACTGGTGACAGTATGTAAAAAAAAAAATAGTGAAAATAATTTTTTTAATTTTTTAAATTTCCGAAAAATTATGACAAAAAAAAATACAACTTCAAAAAACTCGCCATTCCACTTATGAAGTACGTCGGACTGTCTACTTTACAAAAAGGGGTCATTTGGGGGATATCTGTACTATTCTGACATTCTTGGACCTCAAGAAATTAGATTGGCTGTCACTACTTCAGGATTGATCAATTTTCAGATCTATACCATAGTTTGTGAACTCTATAACTTTCCTACAAACTAAAAAATACATCCTAATTTGGGTTATTTTCACCAAAGACATGTAGCAGAATACATCTCGGCCTAAATTTATGAAGAACAATTATTTATTTATAAACTTTTATAACAGAAACAAAGAAAAACGTGTTTTTTTTTCAAAATTTTCGGTCTTTTTTTGTTAATTTAGCAAAAAATAAAAACCCCAGCGGTGATTAAATACCACCAAAAGAAAGCTCTAGTTGTGTGAAGAAAATGATAAAATTTTAGTTTGGGTACAATGTTGTATGACCGCGCAATTGTCATTCAAAGTGTGAGAGCGCTGAAATGTGAAAAATGGCCTGGGCAGGAAGGTGTAAAATTGCCCGGTATGGAAATGGTTAAAATTCTTTTTCCCTACATTTTCCTTGCTACTTGAATTGCAATATTTAACCGATGGATATCTGATGCCCATTATATTCTTCAACCTTATTTGGACATTATAGGCCAATTAGACCTCTAGACAGAATATACTTCCATATTTCTCTGCAATTTCCATAGATGAATGTTTGATGTCCATTGTTTCCTCTCCTATGGTTGTGAACGTATAGGTCAAATAGATCTTTGTTAGGTTATACCTATATATCCTTCTAAAGCATTTAACAGACGATATCTGATGCCCATTATATCCTCTACAACTGTTTTTATACATGTAGGCCAATTAAGAGTGTTGCATGACCAAACAATTGCCAGTTAAAGTAGTAGTAAAGTCTGCTATCAGCTTTGTTTTTTTTTAAAGCCCGACACCCCCCCGGTGGGTCATGCCATAATGTATTAGTGTCAAACTGAGCCCTCCAGTGTTGCAGTGTAATTGATTCGGCGGGTCCCAGGCACTTCCATCTTCACTCTGTCTCCTTTCCAGGTTCCATGCCTGTCACCGCTCGATTGGCCGGCCCACTATGATGTGACTCTCACACATGCCCATGGGAGTCACATTGCAGTGGCACAGATCAGGGCAGTATATGTTCGCTGAGCTGCGCATGCGTGTCTCGATGTACATGACAGCTAACAGGCAGGAAGAAGCATTTATGACAGAGGGGACTGGTAGGGTCTCTTTTTTCAAAAATTGCTGACAGACTAGATATTTAACAGGACAAAGTTTACTACCACTTTAAAGTAGCGCAGTGCCGAATAGCAAAAAATGATCTGGTCAGGAGGGGGGTCAAATCTTCTGAAGTGGCTAACGAAAGGGAAATTTTATATTTTGACTGAAATTACAATCCAACAATGTTCAGCTTCCAGTGACAATTATATTATTATTATTATTATACAGAACAACAAGAAGCCATGAATAGATGTGTCTGTGGGTACTGGTCGTTCTTACCTGTAATCTGCTGATGCTCTGACTGGCTGATTTTGTGTCTTCTGTTAAACTCTGATTGGATTTCTCTGCTAGCGCTAATCTCTTTGCAAGAGCTCGACACTGAAAGTCAAGCAGGAAAATGTATAGAAGTTACTATATACAGCAATACCTAAAACAATCAAATAAAAAACAAACAATCAAGAATGCAAGGTGAGCGGAGATTATAGCTGCACAATCCAACCATTACTGATCTCATATCTGTGGATGTCTCCAGGCGCGTCAGATCCCACATCCCTCACTGCACGCTGGGGTTCCATCTGATGGCCTCTGTGCTGCTATACAGTAGAGGCCGGTGAGATGAACCACATCACAGAGCAGAGGCCCAAGCACCTGACACACCCGGAAGCATGCTGGTGTGATGATTCTTCTCAATGCAGTGGCTCATGGGAAGCAAAGTAAGGACTCATTGCCCACCAAAGAGGTAGGTAATTAAAGCAGACCTTCACTAGATGATGGCACTATAATATAGCAAAAATACAATTACCTTTTTTTGTTTGTTTTTTTTTAATCCGCCCCACCTCCTGTCGTCTTCTTGCCCCTAAATCCTTTTGGGATACCCGTCACATATCCCAGGAGGCTACAAGAGGGATACACAGCAGCTGGCAGGCGGAGCTGGAGCATGTCATTGGGGGTTGACTGTCTAAACCCAGAAGAGGAAGCTGGGCTCCTGATGATATCAGAAAAGAAGCGGGACCGCACTCGGGCTGTGGAACATGAGCCGTGGATTGCAGCAGGACAATGCTGGATTTGCTGGGCAGGAAAGTAAAAAGATTGTAAAAGGAGGACAACCCAGCATTTAAAAGGTAAAAGGGGTAGTAAAGTCTCTATTTTAACTTGTACCTACAAGCAGGGGCATATCTGCCACGAGGCAAACAAGGTGTTTGCCTTGGGCGTCATTCTACAGGGGGGCGACAGTGCCCCCACGCAGAAGGGACACCGTGGGGGTCAGCGTCAGGACCTCCATCGGCGGGGAGTACAGCTGAGCCAACCTGACACACAAGCAGAGGCCAGGGGACCGGATGCAGAAGAGGATGGAGTGGTTGGCGGATCTAAAGAGTACTCAAAGGCTGGGGCCCGCTGTCCGTGTGGCCCGTGCTGTGCGGGGTGAGTGAGGCCAGGAGGTGCCAGCAGAGGTTCTGTGGAGGAGAAAGAAGGTCAGGGAGAGGAGCCCCTCTGCTCTTTGTTGAAGCTGCCACTGGAGATCCTGGTGGAGATGGGACACAGGCTCAACTACCGATCCTGGCACCATCTGGAGAAGTCACTGCTGGACAGGTGAGAGCTTGGAAGACTGCTGCTTCCCCAGTCCTGTCATGCAGTCCCCCCCTACCACCCAAATCACACTGCCCCCCACCAGAGAGCATCTCTTTAAACGTGCACGGTTTAGGAGATCATCACATTGGCAATAGCTGATGATGATATCTGTGCATGTACAGTGACACTGTACATTCAAGGGCACACAGTATGCTGAGGAATGCAGAGCGCGGCATCCTGGTTGGAAGTGATGTCATGGTGGCCCAGCCATTAAACGGGCTTCCATAGAAGACTGGGTGAAGATGGAAGCCCTGGTAGCAGTGACAGCACTCTGCTGGAGGGCTGTGTTTGAAAGGTAAATATGCACATTATGGCATAAACCTGCAAGGGGGCAAATCTTGTTTTGGTTGGTTTACTATTGCTTAAAAAACAAAAAAAATGCAATAAGGGCATGAAGTTCCTCTTTAAGTCCCAACTTAAGAAAACATAAAATACTGCAAAGGTGAATTGATCATTTAAGTCTAGGGGACATAGAAAAGAAGATCTACATACCTACTGTTCAGTGCTGCTAGACTGGTACCTGTAGTGTCCTCCTCCTATGCTCCAGCAGTCTACTGTCCCGATGTCATCAAGGCCAATGAAGGATTCATGAACCCTGCACTGGACAAGATGATGCCGAGGGAGAGTTCACCACTGGAGTATGGGGGAGCATCGTTTTCCAGGGAGCTGAGGATCAGGTAAGTTCAAAAACTCTCCCCTAGACTTGACGAGCAGTGAACCCCTGTAGTGCGGGCACAGCCCCACTGCAAATGTGTAATTTTTAGGTTTCCTGGGGTACAGCCCCACTGCAAGGGATAATTTTTAGGTTTCCTGGGGTACAGCCCCACTGCAAGTGATAATATTTACGTTTCCTGGAATCGGCCTTTAAGAACCCATTTACACAAGCCAAACAGTGTATTCATTTAAACGGACTGCCTAACACACCACACCGGACCAAAATTCACTCCTGCAGCATTTTTTGGTAGTGCGTTACAATGTGTTGCAGTGTACTAGAAAGGCACATTGAGTTGGCAATGAGAGGGAATGGCACTGCATAGCACCATTGCACATAATATCATAAGAGTGTGACAAAGTATGAAGACAATATGTACATTTGATTCCTACAAAGCAGTTACCGTTTGTTTGATTCCTACAAAGCATGTCACATAAGTTCCCCTGTTGATTGCACACATACCTCTGCATGGAAATGGACAGACTTGCTGTCAGCCAGCTGTAGCTGCGTGGTGAGATCCGCTATTCTCGTCATGTAGTGGTTTTTTATCAGCGCTTCCCTGGAGTCCTGATCTGGGACCTGTTCATGACAGAGAGGGAATTACTTTTAGAATGACCAGCCAGTCTAAAAAGTGCTGATCGACATCTGAACTGTCAGTCATTCTCTTATCTAAATCAATGCTTGCCTCAGCTGTATGGCCAGCAAGGTGACAGTGACTGCAGCACAGAAAGGCACGATAGTGTGATTGTATTCTATCAGACGTCTTATTCAACAAAGCACTGTACAGAGTAATGACAACCTGCAATGTCCAATAAACCTTTGCAATCAGATTTCAGCTTATTAAAGTGGACGTAAACACAAACTCTAAATCCTCCTATAAGCGTTACCATGTTAGTGTAATATTCAAAGTCATTGCAGATATTTTTTTCATTTACATCTTATATTAAAATAATACCTGGTGATCCTGCCATGCAAGTCTTTGTTCAGGTGTTCAAGGTGCGTTCCATGTGTGATTCCCGCACCCAAAACACACTGCCTTTGCAATCTGCTGCGGGTGCAATGTAATGTTACAGCACCCTAAAAAAAAAAAAAAAAGATTGCAAACATGGTGCATTTGCATGCACCAAATTGCATGGTACTGCAGTACCATGCGATTTTGGTGCGGCACATTTTAAAAGCAGTGCTTGTACTGTCCCCCAGTGCGATTCCAGCATATTCAAATAAATGGACTGCAAAATTGCACCGCACAGGAACAAGTGCCGCATTCTTGTAGTGACCCTGAACTGGAAGTGGGAAAAAAACTTTACTTTAAACACACATTGCTGGCAGACAGGTTTTTATTTTAGTGCAGACTCTGTAGGGTCTCTTCTCAAAAGTCTAACCTGCCTGCCAGTGTATGTACACTAAGCCATGCATGTGTTACTCAGTGTATAGGGCCCTCAAATCCCTCTTGTATTGAACTGTATTGTTGCTGTATTGTCTCCCTTTATATTGTAAAATGCTGAGCAAACAGTTGGCGCTATATAAATCCTGTATAATAATAATATATAAATCCTGTATAATAATAATAATATAAATCCTGTATAATAATAATATATAAATCCTGTATAATAATAATATATAAATCCTGTATAATAATAATAATAATATAAGACAGGTATCTGATGGGTATGAATTAACCCGTTCACATGCCCAGGAGTTACATCATCCCTGACTGGCCGATTAAAGGCGCAGAACTTGGAAAGGGCGAATTGTTAGCAGCAGCAATAGAGTAAGAGACATCCCGACCATCGCAGTGGAGGGCTCTGGCTGGTAAGTCTGCCATAGTGTGCAAACGGGATGTGCATACTTGATCATTATGGCAAAACCCTGGGTGCCAGCAGCAAAGTTTAATTCCACTTGATTTGCATTCCTGCACTGCCACTTTTTCACATGCGCCTACAAGACTACAAGTGACCGTTTCAATAAATATTACACAGACAGACAAGGTCCTTCACCAGGAAATCCACCCTGGGAAATGCCATACGACCAATGGTGGAGTGCATATAGACAGGAAGCGGCTGCAAGAGATCAGCAACACTGACATGCAAAAAAAAATTAAAAAAAAAAAAAAAAAGGGTGAAAATTATCATTTTTTTTTTTAATATCTTCTAAATGCTTACGGTATGCAGTGCTTTATCAAGCAAAATGTCATCCAGTAAGTGTTTACATCCACATTAAATTTATAATTATGAAAGCTGAAGTGAACTGACTGCTATGGGCTACTGCAATCTGCCAAATGGAAAGTGTTCTGTTGCCTTTGGTATGTATCTTGCCATAGTTTTACGCAGTACAAGCTCCCTTCTCCCATAACCACTTGACTACCAGCGCAGTTTTAACACTGCTCTGAAATCGTGGGCTTTTAGAACACGCTCCTGGCTGCTATAGCAGAGTATGATCTGTACTCCATTAGCTGCAGGGGAGTACAGGGGAGACGTCAGATGTCAAACAAAACCTGTCACAACCTACATGCTATCGCATACGGGGCTATTAGTCTCCTATGTGATAGTAATCAAGGAATGTTAAAAAAAAAAGCCATTTAAAGTTTCAAATAAATAATAAAAAAAACCAAACATTCTAAAGCCCCACACATACATACAAAAACAGTTGCATTGGGGTGCCTATGTACGAAAACGGCAATTACCCTACACCTGTTCTATATCTCCACGCACACCGAAGTGAAAGCAATACAAATTTTAAGCCACTATTCACAGTTAACTCTAAACTGACGACCTGTAGCGGCTTTTAACCACTTCCCATCCGGCCCATGTATATAAACAGCCGGACGGTGGCAGTGCAGGGTCGGGTGGCTGTTTAAACGGCCTCCCCACACCCTGCTTGTGCGCGCTCCCTGGGAGTGCGCAGCACCGCGATTCGGTGCCCGCTGTGTCCTCCGGACACATTGGAACACCGATCGTCGGACGGGACTTCTGTGCGAGGTCCCGATCATGTGATCACTGATTGGCCAATAAGTGATCACATGCAGAGTAGTAAGCAAGATGTCACTTCTGCCATCATTGCTTACTACATGTGAAATCTGTGAATGATCACAGAAGTCACATGGTACAAGGCTATTCACAACAGCCTTGTACCATGTGACAAGCTATGACCAATCACAGCTCACACAGTAGTTCTCAATGGCTGCAAGAATGCAGCTAGAGAGAAGGAGAAATTATTGCTTTTACAGCCTTTATGGGTGTAAAAGCAATCAGTGTAAAAAAAAAAAAAAAAATCTTTATCACCCCCACAAGTAGTACAGTGTCACCATGGTGACACTGTACTGCTAGGGTGACAGTATGTAAAAGAAAAAAAAAATGTTTAAAAATTATAATTTTTGGTTATAAACTAATTTGGGTTATTTTTTTTTACTAAAAATAAAGATAACGGCATACATTTTGGCAAAGATTTATGATGAAATATTATTTATTTGCAGAATTTTATAAGAAAAACACTTTTTTCAAAATTTTTGGACTTTTTCATTTACATAGCAAAAAAAAATAAAAATCGCAGCGGTGCATAAATAACACCAAAATAAAAGCTTTATCTGTCTCAAAAAAATGCTAAAAAATTCATATGGGTACAGTGTTGCATGACCGCACAATTGTCATTCAAAGTGTGATAGCACTGAAAGCTGAAAATTGGCCTGGACAGGAAGGGGGTAAAAGTGTCCGGACTGGAAGGGGGTGAAAGTGTCGCCTATAAAAATAAATACATAACTGTTTATATTTTTCATACAACTGTCTTGTTCATACATGTTCTTATAATGTAGAATTGATTCAAAGTGATACTGGCAAAATGTTGGTTAATCAAACTAATAAATACAACATAAAGACAAATATTAACCAGTGATGGTTGCCATTTTTCTGTCCTATTAACACCCTAAGAGCAGGAGACAAATACACTTCCAGAAACCCTCATCTGTCAAGAAAACCGTTTCTGTGCACCCCTGAATATTCCTGCTCTCTATAATACACAGAGGAGTGCTGTATACTGTACCTGCTGGATTTCAGTACTTGTGGTTAACATGCCGATCTGTACAAAATGCAAAAAAAAATATATATATATATCAGGACACATTATATAAAGTAGCAAGAATACAGGAATAAAGAAGTTAAATATCTTTTAAACACATAGTCCACCTTTTGTAAATAAATAAATACATCTATATTGCAAACTGTGCAACCGTGATCAGTGTAGACGGTTCCTCCAGCTGCACATCCATATAGAGGTATGGACCTTCGGTTATGGAGTTGGAGTTCGTAATCAATGGACTAGGAGTGAGGCGACATCCCTACACTTGTGTGAGCATTAGGTACCAGTCTCTCTGCTGCAGTGTCAGATGAGACTTGTAGTCTTCTATTGTGGCCCATGGTTATGTCATCCTCGCCTAGGTGAGGATTAAGAAAGTGGGAACGGGTACCTGTCAAAAAAACAGAAGAAAGTACCCACAACTCCCCACCCACCAATAAAAAAAAAAAAAAAAAAAAACCCTGTATCTCAATTAAAGGTTGAAGGGATGAAAACAATAGGAGGAACTTTCATTTTCAGATGATGCTCTCCTTTAACAAGGCCACTACGGTCATGGCGGGGAAAACAATTATACTGCAGGTCAGGCTCGGTGGGCAATACCACCATCAAATATGACCCATTCAAGTGAATAAGGCTGTGAAGCTACAGTTCAACTATTTAAACAGGCAGTGGGGAGGCGGCATATCGCCTCCAAGCCGCCTGATAGGTGCATTTGAAATTAAAGTGTTACTAAACCCACAACAGTAAAACCAGTCTGTATATGTAGTAAAGCATGCTTGTTATACTCACTGTGGAACCTAAGGGGTTAATCCTCTGCATTGTGTAAACAGGCTGTTTGATCCTGACTTCTCTGCCCCTCCTCTTGTTCAAATGTCCAAGCTGATAAAGACAGACTGAACCCGTAGCCCTTCTGCACATGCTCCGTTAAGTGTGTATTGCTAGAGAGGTTTTTTTTTTCTTGTGAGAGTGCAAGTGATCAGCAGAGGGCCAATCAGCGCTGTACAGACAGAGGCCATGGGTTCTGCATCCTCCTAGAGCAGAAAGAAAACTCCTCCTACAAGCTTTAGCTAGTGGTGGGCTGGACACAGATGGAAGTCACAAAACTGCTCTAATTGCTGATGAGAAAAGGTATTTAGCAGTTTATATTTACTAAAATAATTACATTTCTATGTTGTGTGTACAGTGGGAGACCGGATATAGTGAATGCAGGGTCCGGGGAGAGCGGATATAGTGAATGCAGGGTCCGGGGAGAGCAGATATAGTAAATGCAGGGTCCGGGGAGAGCAGATATAGTGAATGCAGGGTCCGGGGAGAGCAGATATAGTGAATGCAGGGTCCGGGGAGAGCAGATATAGTGAATGCAGGGTCCGGGGAGAGCAGATATAGTGAATGCAGGGTCCGGGGAGAGCAGATATAGTGAATGCAGGGTCCGGGGAGAGCAGATATAGTGAATGCAGGGTCCGGGGAGAGCAGATATAGTGAATGCAGGGTCCGGGGAGAGCAGATATAGTGAATGCAGGGTCCGGGGAGAGCAGATATAGTGAATGCAGGGTCCGGGGAGAGCAGATATAGTGAATGCAGGGTCCGGGGAGAGCAGATATAGTGAATGCAGGGTCCGGGGAGAGCAGATATAGTGAATGCAGGGTCCGGGGAGAGCAGATATAGTGAATGCAGGGTCCGGGGAGAGCAGATATAGTGAATGCAGGGTCCGGGGAGAGCAGATATAGTGAATGCAGGGTCCGGGGAGAGCAGATATAGTGAATGCAGGGTCCGGGGAGAGCAGATATAGTGAATGCAGGGTCCGGGGAGAGCAGATATAGTGAATGCAGGGTCCGGGGAGAGCAGATATAGTGAATGCAGGGTCCGGGGAGAGCAGATATAGTGAATGCAGGGTCCGGGGAGAGCAGATATAGTGAATGCAGGGTCCGGGGAGACCAGATATAGTGAATGCAGGGTCCGGGGAGACCAGATATAGTGAATGCAGGGTCCGGGGAGACCAGATATAGTGAATGCAGGGTCCGGGGAGACCAGATATAGTGAATGCAGGGTCCGGGGAGACCAGATATAGTGAATGCAGGGTCCGGGGAGACCAGATATAGTGAATGCGGGGTCCGGGGAGACCAGATATAGTGAATGCAGGGTCCTGGGTTTAGTAACACTTTAAATTAAAAAAAACTCGACAATGACAGACGAAAGTGTTAAAAAGCTCCTAGAGAAAGTGCAAAATGCTTGCATAGCTGACATTGAGTCAACACAAATAGATATGGTTTTGTTAAAGGATGAGTTCACCTTTTTACAAAAAAATAATAAATGTAAATTTTTTTGCAGGCAAATAAATGTGCATTTATTATTTTATTTTGTTTCTGGAGCCTATAAAAGCATTGCACCAGCGATCAGAACATTGCTGGTGCCATAGAGGTCTCCAGCAGATCTGTCAGTATATCTGCTTGCCCATACAGGATGTACAGGCAAGCAGATATACTGACGGGAAGAATCAATGAACTACCACAGCGCCGTGGTAGTTCATTGAGAACTTCAAGCTGACAGCCACAAAGCTGTCGGGACTTGTAGTTCATTCATTCACAGAACACTGTGAATGATGCGGCCACGTTTTTTTTAAAAATTTTAACAGCTAGCAGGCAGGGGAAGATCCCCTGCTAGCTGTCACAACAGGGGGGCGGTGAGGAGCGGGGATCAGTCCATTTGAAACATTTTACACCCTGAATATATGTTACAAAAGGTGAACTTATCCTTTAAAAGAGGCATTATACTAAGAGATGATATTTCAAAAGCATTAAAGGAGAAGTATAGCCAAAGCTTTTTTGGCAATACTGTGGATATCAGGAGTGCAGTTAATTCTGCAATCCTGTGACCCATTTTCAGCTGATGTCACAGAGTGGGTCCAGGTTCTGAAAATATCTCAAACGTATGCTTGGGATCCACCCAGAAGCCTGGACCGGTAGCTGGCTCAGCCTCTTAGCGATCCACCGAGAGCCTAAGCCAGTCACTCCTGTCCTAACCAGAGCCCAGCGCTCCAGTAAGCCAGAGACTGGCAGTCACGGCTCTGTTCACTTAGAGGTGGAGAACAGAGCAATTAGCGGCGCTTGATTTCTCAGTTCTCTGTGCAGAGCTGGCAGGGGAATAGTTGCAGCATTGGGTTGATGCTGCATCCACCTGGGTGAGTAAAATGTGTATTTTTTCCTACAGCCCACACTTCTCTTTTAAGTGAGGGGAAATATAGCAATGTGGACTTTGACAGCACTTAGAGACCTGGCTTTCCTCACTTTACCAAAAACTCAAAAAAAAAGGCATCAATACAGCCTGCATATATAATACAGTCTCTGAGCTGCGTCCATCAATGGAAGATATGGAAATGTGGATGGATATTTGTTCATTTTTGATTAGCTGTTAAAGCCAGCAACTCTAGCAATTACCAGGGGTCTCAAAAAGACCACACCGCTCCAAAATCCCTTTCAGCTATGGGTATGCGGAGTGCCAGCCCCAGGAACCCGAACCCATTCCATTTGTCATCAATAAAAAAAACAAAGTGTCACACACCAATGATGTCACTCCATGTAGAAAAACTTTCCCAGAGCTTGTGAGTACACTGTGCATGGTCTAAGAATCGCCCTTCTTTGGATACTTCTCACCCATGTGAGCTTAGTTGTAGAGACATGAGACATCAGAGAAGGGTGGCTCTCAGATGGGGATGCACAGCATATTTTGTTCAATAAAGTTTCTCTACATGGAGTGAGGTCATTGGTATGTGGTCTATCGTTTCTTGTATTGCTAGGGGTATCTGTCAGTTGTGGTGCCAGATGAATCCCCAATTGTAATTCAAACCCTCATGCTGGTAGCCCCAATACAGAATGATTGCACTCAATACCTTGTTGAAAAATGAGTATTTCTTACCAAGCTGGTACTCCTAATTTCACTGGAACTGTCCTTTGTGTGTATCAGGGCATTTTCCTGCTGCTGGTCCCCCTCCTGCCCCTTGCCTGTGTTTTTCATTAGTTCTGCTATCCTATGAGTTTCTTTCTCCAGCTTGATCTTGGCCAACTGAGCTTCCAGCAACCAGTGCTCCTTCTCCTGTTCCAGCTTACTGATCTTCTCCAGACTTTGCTGCACCTGTTTATACAGAGACATTAGTCCTTTGTGTGCCACATCAATCAATGCAGTTAGCTGCTATTGTATCCAATATACCGCTAGAATCCGCTTGCTATGGGCAACAAAACTTTCTTCCCATTCTTGTGTTGTTTCTAATTAGACTAAAGTTCTAATGTCACAAACACTGAAGGGATAGCTTTGAAGACAATCATGTTGTCCATGTAGGGTAGAATAACAGGTCCTCTTGATAGTGTACCACATCCACAAACACACATTGATACCTTCTTGGTCATGTTTTGGAGCCCTTAAAAATACCCAGTACTTAACTGCAGCATTTTTATTTTATATATATATATATATATATATATATATATATATATATATATATATATATACATACACACACACACACACATATATACATATACACACACATATACATATATACACACACATATATATATATATATATATACACACACACACACACACACACACACACACACACACACACACACACATATATACATACATACATACACACACACACATATACATACATACATACATACATACACAGTGGGGCAAAAAAAGTATTTAGTCAGCCAATTGTGCAAGTTCTCCCACTTAATAAGATGAGAGAGGCCTGTAATTGGCATCATAGGTAGACCTCAACTATGAGAGACAAAATGAGAAAAAAATCCAGACAATCACATTGGCTGATTTGGAAAGAATTTATTTGCAAATTATGGTGGAAAATAAGTATTTGGTCAATATCAAAAGTTCACCTCAATACTTTGTTATATATCCTTTGTTGGCAATGACAGAGGTCAGACGTTTCCTGTAAGTCTTCACAAGGTTGGCACACACTGTTGCTGGTATGTTGGCCCATCCTCCATGCAGGTCTCCTCTAGAGCAGTGATGTTTTGGGGCTGTCGCTGGGCAACACGGACTTTCAACTCCCTCCAAAGGTTTTCTATGGGGTTGAGATCTGGAGACTGGCTAGGCCACTCCAGGACCTTGAAATGCTTCTTACGAAGCCACTCATTCGTTGCCCGAGCGGTATGTTTGGGATCATTGTCATGTTGGAAGACCCAGCCACGTTTCATCTTCAATGCCCTTGCTGATGGAAGGAGGTTTGCACTCAAAATCTCACGATACATGGCCCCATTCATTCTGTCCTGTATATGGATCTGTCGTCCAGGTCCCTTTGCGGAGAAACAGACCCAAAGCATGATGTTGCCGCCCCCCATGCTTCACAGTAGGTATGGTGTTCTTTGGATGCAACTCAGCATTCTCACTCTTCCAAACACAACGAGTTGTGTTTCTGCCAAACAGTTCTATTTTGGTTTCATCTGACCATATGACATTCTCCCAATCCTCTTCTGGATCATCCAAATGCTCTCTAGCAAACGTCAGATGGGCCCGGACATGCACTGGCTTAAGCAGGGGGACACGTCTGGCACTGCAGGATCTGAGTCCCTGGCGGCGTAGTGTGTTACTGATGGTAGCCTTTGTTACGTTGGTCCCAGCTCTCTGCATGTCATTCACTAGGTCCCCCCCCATGTGGTCCTGGGATTTTTGCTCACCGTTCTTGTGATTATTTTGACCCCACGGGGTGAGATCTCCCCAGATCGAGGGAGATCATCAGTGGTCTTGTATGTCTTCTATATTCTAATTATTGCTCCCACAGTTGATTTGTTCACACCAAGCTGCTTGCCTATTGCAGATTCAGTCTTCCCAGCCTGGTGCAGGTCTACAATTTTGTTTCTGGTGTCCTTCGACAGCTCTTTGGTCTTCACATAGTGGAGTTTGGAGTGTGACTGTTTGAGGTTGTGGACAGGTGTCTTTTATACTGATAACAAGTTCAAACAGGTGCCATTGATACAGGTAATGAGTGCAGGACAGAGGAGCCTCTTAAAGAAGAAGGTACAGGTCTGTGAGAGCCAGAAATCTTGCTTGTTTGTAGGTGACCAAATACTTATTTTCCACCATAATTTGCAAATAAATTCTTTCCAAATCAGCCAATGTGATTGTCTGGATTTGTTTTCTCATTTTGTCTCTCATAGTTGAGGTCTACCTATGATGCCAATTACAGGCCTCTCTCATCTTTTTAAGTGGGAGAACTTGCACAATTGGTGGCTGACTAAATACTTTTTTGCCCCACTGTATACATACATACACTTATTTGTTTTTGTTAATTTTTGATTGGCTGTTAAAGCCAGCAACTCTAGCAATTAAAAGACCACACCGCTCCAAAATCCCTTTCAGATATCAGTATGCTGAGTGCCAGCCTCAGGAACCCGCACTCACTCCATTATATATATATATATATATATATATATATATATATATATATATATATATATATATATATATATACACACACACAAAAGGTCAATAAGGCTGGCCATACATTATACAATTATCTGGAGATTTTTGGTTTAGATTTACCAAAAACCATATAAGAGGAGGACAAACCTAAACAACACTTTCAGTTGTATCCAATTAGGCAGGCCTTTGCACTACACAGTTGAAGGTAAATTTAAAGGAAATTGGGCAGAAAATTGGAAGATAATTGTATAATGTATGGCCAGCCTTACTCACATTCATACATACACATACTAGGGCCAATTTAGACAGGAGCCAATTAACCAGGTGGTGCCATGGCTGGGATTCGAACCAACGACCCTGGTGCTGTCAGGTGGAAGTGCTAACCATTTAGCCACTGTGCTGTCCTTAGCAGCATGTGACCTTTTGCCAGAATATAGAGATCAGGCCTGAGCAGGCAACTGCTAGGCCTGAAGACCATCACCTGGGGTAGGGGAGGAAGTAGTTTACCATGTGTAAGCCTACAAAGGGCTGGCACTAGTTTACACACAAACATGGCAATGGGGATGTGCAAGGAACTTACACTGAATTTCGTCAAGGCATTCCCACAGGCAAACATGGCAGCGTGGATGAGCATGAATCTTACACAGGGGTTAATCTCCACATTTCCACAAGTAAACATGGAAGCCAGAGCAAGCATGGAGCTTTCACAGAGGATAGACTATGCATTTCCACAGCAAAACATTGTGGCCAGGGCAAGCATGAAGCTTAAAGAGTGGTTGATGTATACAAATTTATTTCCAGGGTAGGGATGAGGATTTCATGCAGACGTACCTGTTGGGCCAGGCCTTCTCTGCTCTCTGTGGAGCTCAGCAGGACTCTGCGATTCACCAGTGCCTCTTCATAAGGCACAGAGTCAGGGCAGGGCTGTAACATAGAAATGTTCATCAGTATGTCTCAGTAATAACAGAATATCGGGTCAAAGTTGCCTGTAGCCAGAAATACAACATGCTGACCAATCCTTAGAAGCCCTTAAAACCCAATTGATTGATTGTGTGCTCCCAGCAAGGAGACTGAGCCGTCACTGACAGCTTCTGGTCTCGATGCGAGTTCACACTGATGCAAATTCTATGCAGATCAGATGCGATCTGAAAAGCATAGATTTGCATGTAATCTACAAAAGTAAGCTCCAAGGATCAGGCCCTCCTATCCCTCTTGTATTGAACTGTATTGTTGCTGTATTGTCTCCCGTTATATTATAAAGCGCTGAGCAAACTGTTGGTGCTATATAAATCCTGTATAATAATAATAGTAATACAAAAGCATTACTGCCAAGGCACATGGTCACATATATGCGGTGCAAATCTGATCCAGTCCAGAAAAGGGTCCTGTGGGGGTGTGGTGCGAATTGCATCTCTTGCTATGCCCAGTCCCCTCAGAAATCACATTCAATTCGCTCCTATCACAGCAGAAATTGCATCAGATTCGCACCGCATCAGTGTGATCCGACACTCAAAGTAATCACAAAGATTAGAACTGTTCTGGCACTTTTTGTTTACAAGTAAAAATTTGCTTTTTTTTTGTGGTAGGAAACTACTTAGAACCCCCAAACATATATATTTTTTTCCAGCAGAGGTCCTAGAGCATAAAAGGTGGTCATTGCAATTTTTTATGTCACACGATATTTCCATTTTAATTATTTTTAATGCAACCCCCGCCCCCCACACACACAATATATAACCCAATTTTGGTAAAATAAAAAAGATGATGTTACGCCAAGTAAATAGATACCTAACATGTCACACTTTCTATAAGACCTCAGATCGCTCCTCTACCATGAAAAGCATGAGACTGGAAAAAAATTAAAAACCCCACAATGATCTCTTCTTAAAAAGAAAAAAAAAAAGCAGTGCTTACATCTGCTAAAACCGGAAGAGATGTCATGATGTTGCTTCCCTTCTCTTAAACCACAGAGCTCTACGGTAACCGGACGGCACCGCCAGATTGGATACGGGGGCTCTCCGATCGCACAGGAGAGCTGGTGGGAGACCGGATGGCACCACCAGATTGGATACGGGGGCTCTCCGATCGCACAGGAGAGCTGGTGGGAGACCGGATGGCACCACCAGATTGGATACGGGGGCTCTGCGATCGCACAAGAGAGCTGGTGGGAGACCGGACGGCACCGCCAGATTGGATACGGGGGCTCTCCGATCGCACAGGAGAGCTGGTGGGAGACCGGACGGCACCGCCAGATTGGATACGGGGGCTCTCCGATCGCACAGGAGAGCTGGTGGGAGACCGGACGGCACCGCCAGATAGTATACGGGGGCTCTCCGATCGCACAGGAGAGCTGGTGGGAGACCGGACGGCACCGCCAGATAGTATACGGGGGCTCTCCGATCGCACAGGAGAGCTGTTGGGAGACCGGACGGCACCGCCAGATAGGATACGGGGGCTCTCCGATCGCACAGGAGAGCTGGTGGGAGACCGGACGGCACCGCCAGATTGGATACGGGGGCTCTCCGATCGCACAGGAGAGCTGGTGGGAGAGGGCGTTCCCTCCCATCACCTGTAAAAGCAATCTAGTGGCTAATCAGCAGCTAGGATTGATTTTAGATGAAAAAGCATTGCTGGCTGAAAAAAAAAAAATACTGGTGTTATGGCATACAGCTGCGGCCATAACCCCGGTATAATCACTTGAACCCAAATTGCATACATGTAAATGTAAAGTGGGTAATGATAGGGAGCTGGTAGGATGGGCTCCTGATCACATGATCACTGATAGCCAATCACAAAGATCAATAGTTTGAGAAGCCTCCTCTGTATCTCTCAGGCCTCATTATCAAGGCTAGTTTGGTCCAGCAGCTGGAATCACTGGAGGTTAACGACAGCTGTGGCCGGGAAGTCCATACAAAACTGAGAGGAGCTGCAGCTGTCCATTGTTGTTTACATGCCAGTGATTACATGCAGTTAGGAGGAGATGATCATCCCTGAGCGCAGACAGTCTCATGTCCAGAGCCAATCCTCTGCCCCAATCCAAAGGTAATCGCTTGCTGTGCAATTAAGGTCTCGCTGACACTGATGACTATGCGACTTCCAGTGAAGTCACACGATTTCAATGTCAAATCGCACCTGAAGTAGTGCATGCACTACTTTAGAAATCGGTGCGGCTCTGACCAAGTCGGAATCGCACCGCTATGACCATTTTAATTGCAGACAATAGGGTGCAATTTGCAACTCGCATGGCATGGCAAATCGCACCTGGTGATCAGGCACTAAATGTGAACAGCAATGGACAACCGAGACCCTTGTCAACCTGTCATTGCTTTGTATAGGTTACATGGCTGCAGCTGTCCAGAACCGCCGGTGATCTGAGTGTACTATTGTTTCTGGGCCCTACTACAAGTACAAACAACAGACAGCACAACGACAGCTTTACCAACACATGCCAATATGACAAAACTGGGTTCAGGGGTTAAGGTTTGTTTGATCATTAACATTAATTGGCTACATCAGCTAAATAAACTTATAGGGGGTAGGGGGGGGGGTATTCATAAAATATTTGCATGGCTGCTTGTCCAACAACACTGCTAATGCATTAGTTTAATGCGAAAGGGGAAAAAAACCCAAATAATTCTAGTGTTTCTTCTACAGGTTGATTATTGTTCATTCAAAGTGGAAGCACTTGTATTGCCTATGATTTTCAGGTCCATTTAATGGCCATAATGTGGTGCTAACCTGAAAAACCAATACTACATAAAACAAGCGAGCGCTTCATATAGTCAAGCAGCTAGCATAAGGATAAACCCCTTGATCCTTTAAAATGTAAATATGAAAAAACAACTCTAGGAAAATTTAAAAAAAAAAAATTTGCGGTGGGACCCCTCCACACAGAAAGAGTTAAAGTGTTACTAAACCTCGGACCCTGCATTCACTATATCTGGTCTCCCCGAACCCCACATTCACTATAGCTGTTCTCCCTGAACCCTGCATTCACTATATCCGGTCTCCCCAGACCCTGCATTCACTATATCCGCTTTCCCCGGAACCTGCATTCACTATATCTGTTCTCCCCGGACCCTGCATTCACTATATCTGTTCTCCCCAGACCCTGCATTCACTATATCTGTTCTCCCCAGACCCTGCATTCACTATATCTGGTCTCCCCGGACCCTGCAGTCACTATATCTGGTCTCCCCGGACCCTGCAGTCACTATATCTGGTCTCCCCGGACCCTGCATTCACTATATCTGGTCTCCCCGGACCCTGCATTCACTATATCTGGTCTCCCCGGACCCTGCATTCACTATATCTGGTCTCCCCGGACCCTGCATTCACTATATCTGGTCTCCCCAGACCCTGCATTCACTATATCTGTTATCCCGGACCCTGCTTTCACTATATCTGCTCTCTCCGGACCCCGCATTCACTATAGCTGTTCTCCCCGGACCCCGCATTCACTATAGCGGTTCTCCCCGGACCCCGCATTCACTATAGCTGTTCTCCCCGGACCCCGCATTCACTATAGCTGTTCTCCCCGGACCCTGCATTCACTATAGCTGTTCTCCCCGGACCCTGCATTCACTATATCTGGTCTCCCCGGACCCTGCATTCACTATATCTGGTCTCCCCGGACCCTGCATTCACTATATCTGGTCTCCCAGGACCCTGCATTCACTATATCCGCTCTCCCCGGACCCTGCATTCACTATATCTGGTCTCCCCGGACCCCGCATTCACTATATCTGGTCTCCCAGGACCCTGCATTCACTATATCCGCTCTCCCCAGACCCTGCTTTCACTATATCTGGTCTCCCCGGACCCTGCATTCACTATAGCTGTTCTCCCCGAACCCCACATTCACTATAGCTGTTCTCCCTGAACCCTGCATTCACTATAGCTGTTCTCCCTGAACCCTGCATTCACTATATCTGGTCTCCCCGGACCCTGCATTCACTATATCTGGTCTCCCAGGACCCTGCATTCACTATATCCGGTCTCCCCAGACCCTGCTTTCACTATATCTAGTCTCCCCAGACCCTGCTTTCACTATATCTGGTCTCCCCGGACCCTGCTTTCACTATATCTGGTCTCCCCGGACCCTGCTTTCACTATATCTGGTCTCCCCGGACCCTGCTTTCACTATATCTGGTCTCCCCGGACCCTGCTTTCACTATATCTGGTCTCCCCGGACCCTGCATTCACTATATCCGGTCTCCCAGGACCCTGCATTCACTATATCCGGTCTCCCCAGACCCTGCTTTCACTATATCCGCTCTCCCCAGACCCTGCTTTCACTATATCTGCTGTCCCTGGACCCTGCTTTCACTATATCTGGTCTCCCCGGACCCTGCATTCACTATATCTGGTCTCCCAGGACCCTGCTTTCACTATATCTGGTCTCCCACAGTACACACAACATGGAAATGCAAATATTTTAGTAAATATAAAAACTGCTGAATACCTTTTTCTCATCAGCAGTTAAAGCAGTCTTGTGACCTCTATCAGTGTCCAGTAGAGCACATGTTAAAGGTTGTAGGAGGAGTATTCATTCTCCCCTAAATGTCCTATGAGGCTACAGGACCCCTGACCCTTTGTCTGGACAGCGCTAATTGGCCCTGTGCTGATCACATGCACCCTTTCATACACACACAAAAGAAAACCACACAAGTAGTGAGAGGGTTCACCCCGAGGTCCCACTTCAACACGTGATGTTACGCCGGCAGTAGAAGAGTGAGCATTTATATAGGAATATATCTGGACACAGATTCAGCAGGGCAGGCTCTTTGCCAAACTGTCAATCCAACCTCTTCTATAGAAAGGGGTTGTTAGTCAAATCAGGTATGTCTGAACCTTCCGTAATGTGCATGAAAGCAAGTAAAGGATAGAATGCTTCTAAAGGGACACATCTCATAATAATGAAAAAAAACTAATGATTGCTGCTTTGCCTGTTCAAAAACTTGTTGGAGAAACCAGAAAATGTTCTTGAGCCCATTAGACAAACAACCGACATTTTCGCAACTTCTTCCCCATTAATCATTTCCTTTTTCACACAAGTGAAGAATAAAAACCAGCGAAGCCTAGATGAGAAGTAGCAGTTCTGCGCAGAGCGAATGACATTATGGCGGGTTAATCTATGCTTTGATAACGTGTTGCGACGTCTGAACTCTGCATAATATCTCAGATACTGCAAAATGGGAGGGGAGAAAAGTGCGAGGCAGCTGGATGGCGACAGAATTTCAAGACAACGAATTTATTTATTGTCAAGTTAATTGGAAGTATAGACATAATTAGCCCTCCTAGTACTCTTATTTTACATAATAATACAGACTATAACTCAAAGTAGGCAACGGGGAAACACACTGCAAAGGAAGAGCAATAAGGAGATGGAAAGCAAATGAGTTGAGGGATCAGGTGCCACACAGAGGATGTAGAAGACAAAACAGGTTGGACGGAGGACATACAAAGAGGAAGTGAGAAGACACAAAAAGGTAAAACAAGCAAATCAAACATACATTTGCTAATTACATGGTCAGTTCACAAACTTTTAGGGCTCTTTCACACTTAAGAGTGTGGTGCCCTCTGAAGTGCGATCACTTTTCAGAGGGCATTTAAGGCATAAGAAGGGTTGTATTGAACCTTATAATGCTGCAATACTGCATTGCAGGCAGTTACAGCCCCATTAAACTCAATGGGAAAGTTTGATGAGAGGTGCCGCTGCACCCAAGAGTTAAAAATGCCACAGGCATGAAGAAAAATCTCCTGCGCTCACGAGCGGTGCAATGGTAAGATACGGATCACAGATCCTTGGCTCCAACATCTATGATTGGCTCTGAGGAAGAAAAGGATCCCCCTTCCAAACACGTCAGCCTTTTGGATGGTCCTCTTGCGGCTGGGACTTGCCTAGGTGACCAGGTTGCTTTGAGTGCATAGTGGACTTTTGATGTTCCTTTATTAATGAGTCGGGGAGACCAGATATAGTGAATGTAGGGTCTGGGGAAACCGGATACAGTGAATGCCGGGTCCGGGGAGACCGGATATAGTGAATGCGGGGTCCGGGGAGATCGGATATAGTGAATGCAGGGTCTGGGGAAACCGGATACAGTGAATGCCGGGTCATGGGAGATCGGATATAGTGAATGTAGGGTCCGGGGAAACCGGATACAGTGAATGCAGGGTCCGGGGAGATCGGATACAGTGAATGTAGGGTCCGGGGAGATCGGATATAGTGAATGTAGGGTCCGGGGAGACCGGATATAGTGAATGCAGGGTCCGGGGAGACCAGATATAGTGAATGCAGGGTCCGGGGAGACCGGATATAGTGAATGCAGGGTCCGGGGAGACCGGATATAGTGAATGCAGGGTCCGGGGAGACCAGATATAGTGAATGCAGGGTCCGGGGAGACCAGATATAGTGAATGCAGGGTCCGGGGAGACCGGATATAGTGAATGCAGGGTCCGGGGAGACCGGATATAGTGAATGCAGGGTCCGGGGAGACCGGATATAGTGAATGCAGGGTCCGGGGAGACCGGATATAGTGAATGCAGGGTCCGGGGAGACCGGATATAGTGAATGCAGGGTCCGGGGAGACCGGATATAGTGAATGCAGGGTCCGGGGAGACCGGATATAGTGAATGCAGGGTCCGGGGAGACCGGATATAGTGAATGCGGGGTCCGGGGAGACCGGATATAGTGAATGCGGGGTCCGGGGAGATCGGATATAGTGAATGCGGGGTCCGGGGAGATCGGATATAGTGAATGCAGGGTCTTGGGAGATCGGATATAGTGAATGTAGGGTCTGGGGAAACCGGATACAGTGAATGCAGGGTCCGGGGAGATCGGATATAGTGAATGTAGGGTCCGGGGAGACCGGATATAGTGAATGCAGGGTCCGGGGAGACCGGATATAGTGAATGCAGGGTCCGGGGAGACCGGATATAGTGAATGCAGGGTCCGGGGAGACCGGATATAGTGAATGCAGGGTCCGGGGAGACCGGATATAGTGAATGCAGGGTCCGGGGAGACCGGATATAGTGAATGCAGGGTCCGGGGAGACCGGATATAGTGAATGCAGGGTCCGGGGAGACCGGATATAGTGAATGCAGGGTCCGGGGAGACCGGATATAGTGAATGCAGGGTCTGGGGAGATCGGATATAGTGAATGCAGGGTCTGGGGAGATCGGATATAGTGAATGCCGGGTCTGGGGAAACCGGATACAGTGAATGCCGGGTCCGGGGAGACCGGATATAGTGAATGCGGGGTCCGGGGAGATCGGATATAGCGAATGTAGGGTCCGGGGAGATCGGATATAGTGAATGTAGGGTCCGGGGAGACCGGATATAGTGAATGCAGGGTCATGGGAGATCGGATATAGTGAATGTAGGGTCTGGGGAAACCGGATACAGTGAATGCAGGGTCCGGGGAGATCGGATATAGTGAATGTAGGGTCCAGGGAGATCGGATATAGTGAATGTAGGGTCCGGGGAGACCGGATATAGTGAATGCAGGGTCCGGGGAGACCAGATATAGTGAATGCAGGGTCCGGGGAGACCGGATATAGTGAATGCAGGGTCCGGGGAGACCGGATATAGTGAATGCAGGGTCCGGGGAGACCGGATATAGTGAATGCAGGGTCCGGGGAGACCGGATATAGTGAATGCAGGGTCCGGGGAGACCGGATATAGTGAATGCAGGGTCCGGGGAGACCAGATATAGCGAATGCAGGGTCCGGGGAGACCAGATATAGTGACTGCAGGTTCCGGGGAGACCAGATATAGTGAATGCAGGGTCCGGGGAGACCAGATATAGTGAATGCAGGGTCCGGGGAGACCAGATATAGTGAATGCAGGGTCCGGGGAGACCAGATATAGTGAATGCAGGGTCCTGGGTTTAGTAACACTTTACAGTGATTTTAAAGGGTATTTTTTTTTTTAAATAACAAACTAGTTATACTTACCTGCTCTGTGCAATGGCTTTGCACACAACAGCCTCACCCTCCTCTTCTCTGATCCCCCCCCCCCCAGTCACTCCTGGCTCCACCACCCTGCCAAGTGCCCCAATAGCAAGCCTCGTGCTGGCACACTCCTAAGTCGCGTTCTGTGTGCCCTTCATTGGCTGTGATTGACAGCAGCAGGAGGGAGAGAGCCTCTGCTCTCATACATAGAACTGGATCGAGATCGTGCTCAGGTAAGTCTAAGGGCTTGTTCACACTTGACTAAATTTCAAACTCTTACCAAACACTCCTTTAGTATGGGCGTTAGACAGGCATTAATGAGCTTTAGTATGGGCATTAGACAGGCATTAATGAGCTTTAGTATGGGCATTAGACTGGCTTTTTACAAACGTTAAAAATGCTCCAGAAACATTCTATGTACAGTTTCTATGTACAGAGCCTAATTCCTTCATGAACTGTCATGAATGATTTAAGTTTTGACAGCTCAGGATGGTGATCTGTGATTGGCTGGAGCTGGTCACATGGTACAGGGTGCTGTGATTGGTCCAATGTATCATGTGGCAGCTGTGGGCCAATCACAGCTCACTAGGAATAGGAGCAGAGCTGTTATGAATGAGATTGATTCATAACAGCTTTGCTTACATTGTGATCATGTAATCGCAGAGCAATCACATGATCACCAGGTCCCGTTCACCGGGATCTTCATTTCGCTGGACACAGCAGTCACGAGGGGGAGCGCTGCCCCCGAGTTAGTACAGCCAGAGCGACATAGGACAGACGGTATTCACATTTAGTTTACAACTGATGATGAGATCTGACAGCACAGTTCAGACATGGTTATTAATGATAAACATAACTTCCAACCCCCACCTTGACATTACATAGATGGGGAAAGCTAAAAAGGATTTTAACCACTTGCCAACCAATTCACAGGAGATGCAGTGCAAGTAGGAAGAAAGTGCAGGCACAGCAACGTACATTTACATTGCCGTTCTGCTTCTGGGTTTGGGGTGTGTGCCTGTTGACCTGTGTTGTGACTGGACACAGCACAAGTTTGTCAGCAGGTTTAGGCCAATGAGTTAGGCTGAAACCTGCTGATCAGCTGTGTCCAATCACAGCACAGAGTTGTGTGTGACAAACACATAGAACAGCATTCTCTGTTTCTTCTCCCTGAAAAGCAAGGAGAAAAAACAGCCAGATCTCTGAGTAAAAGCAGCATAGATTACACTTGTTAGGCACACAGGTAACGCCTTGATATTAACCCTTTCCCAACCAGTGTCATTAATACAGTATTATCACTGATTACTGTGTTAGCGTCACTAGCAATGTCAGTGTCCCTCCCAGCCAGTGTCTGCTAGTGCCAGATTGCCCACCACACTATCACGGTCACACTATAAGTTGCTAATCACCACCATTACCAGTAAAGCATCTATGGCTGTGTACATTCTTGTATCTATACTATAGTTTGAAGATGCTATAACGTTCACACAAACCAATTAATATACACGTCGTGGGAATTTTTTTTTTCTTTAACCAAAGACATGTAGCAGAATACATTTTGGCCTAAATTTATGAATTTTATTTATTTATTTTACTGGATAGGTTTTAGAACAGAAAGTAAAAGATATTTTTGGTCTTTTTTCATTTATATAATAAAAAATAAAAGCCCCAGTGGTGATCAACTACTACCAAAAGAAAGCTGTATTCGTGTAAAAAAAATGCTATAAATTTCATTTGGGTACAGTGTTGCATGACCCAGCAATTGCCAGTTAAAGCAGTGCAGTGCTAAATAGCAAAAAAATGCCTTGGTCATGAAGGGGATACAGCAGAGCTCAACAAATCCCAGGTACCAGGTCACCATGGTGACTAGAAACTTCATTTTGGTGCCTGGGCTTTTGTCAGCCCATTCACTGTTGGCACCAGACAGGCGCAGACTGGCCATAGGGCACATCGGGGTCGGAGACGCAGGCCCACATGTCCTTGTGGGGCCCAAAGCAGCTGCAGCAGTTGGGCTGCTCCTTGAGCCCGTGCCGCTCAACCGGCCTCTCTTTGGCAGTTCTGCCTTCGGGGCCGGGGGGGGGGGGAAACTACAGGACAGCTGACCTGTGACCGTGAGGGAAAAGCTGGAGGAGACCCCATTCCCTGATGCCGCAGACACCACGAGCCAGACTGAAGAGAAAGTAGTGTCAGACTGCCAATGAGGGCACGTTCACTCATTATTAGAAAAAATTATAGGAGTGGCTGCATATAAAGGAATCAACCTCTCCATTTTCCTCCTGTAGCCTCTGAATGCCTGCAGAAGAGAGGAGGAGAAGCAGGCTTTCAGAGGCTGCAGGAGGAAAATGGAGAGAGCGATTCCTCTATATGCAGCTCCTCCTATCCAGCTTCTTTCTTCTTCCCCTCCTGTGCTCTCTGATGCCCCCCCCCCCCCATGTTCTGCGCCACCCCGACACCCCCCCCCCCACATAGGGACCTATGAATTATACTGAAGATAAAACCAGGTCAGGTTCGCTTTAAATGCACTTGACTTGAGCAGAGCTGTGTATTCTATGCTAAAATATCTCATTATCTGACAGCATTTAGGGGCTTGTGTACTCAGAAGTCAACAATTCACCAGAGTGGAGGAACTTGCCATCAACTCGGCACTGAACACTAAATCAAACGCTGCTTTATGGTGGCGTATACTGGCCATGTGCTCGAATATATTTCCACCCCAAGTTTAAAGGCCTGTGTTGATGAGACTTGTCAATGGCATCAATGCTCCTGAGATCATTCAGAATTTAAAAACCGATGCATTTGTCCTGCAGGTGACCACCTTATATGGGGCCAAAACCTGCTTGAAGCAAACAAACATTGTCAACTCAGGTCCCTAGAGACATGTATTAGGAACAAGAACATAATATGACAATTTGACTTCTTTGGACAGAGAGAGAAAAGCATTTCTGTAGTATACATGTGCCCAGCCAACTATTTAAAGAAATACCTTTTAATTCTTTTAGTGTACTCAGGCAGAGCAAGCAAGTTTGAAAATATAACCTTTCATCTGTTTTCACTGCTCACTGTCCTGAGAGTCTACATACAATCCTCAAATCTGCTGCTTCAACGTCAAGTTTTCTGGCTGTTACCCCAGAAAGCCATCTACAGAGACAGAACCGTCCACAAAGGAACAACCATACTACAAAGAGTCCTCCACTAAATGAACTCCTATACTACAGAGAGTCCTCCACATACAACACCCATACTACAAAGAGTCCTCCACATACAACACCCATACTACAGAGAGTCCTCCACATACAACACCCATACTACAGAGAGTCCTCCACATACAACACCCATACTACAGAGAATCCTCCACATACAACACCCGTATTACAGAGAGTCCTCCACATACAACACCCATACTACAGAGAGTCCTTCACATACAACACCCATACTACAGAGAGTCCTCCACATACAACACCCATACTACAGAGAATCCTCCACATACAACACCCGTATTACAGAGAGTCCTCCACATACAACACCCATACTGCAAAGAGACCTCCACATACAACACTTACACTACAAAGAGACCTCCACATACAACACCCATACTACAAAGAGTCCTCCACATACAACACCCACACGACAAAGAGACCTCCACATACAACACCCACACTACAAAGAGTTCTCCACATACAACACCCATACTACAAAGAGTCCGCCACATACAACACCCATACTGCAAAGAGACCTCCACATACAACACTTACACTACAAAGAGACCTCCACATACAACACCCATACTACAAAGAGTCCTCCACATACAACACCCACACGACAAAGAGACTTCCACATACAACACCCACACTACAAAGAGTTCTCCACATACAACACCCATACTACAAAGAGTCCTCCACATACAACACCCACACTACAAAGAGTCCTCCACATACAACACCCATACTTACTACAGAGAGTCCTCCACATATAACACCCATACTACAAAAGAGACCACCACTAAATGAACTCCTATACTACAGAGAGTCCTCCACATACAACACCCACACTACAAAGAGACCTCCACATACAACACCCATACTACAAAGAGACCTCCACATACAACACCCACACTACAAAGAGACCTCCATATACAACACCCATACTACAAAGAGACCTCCACATACAACACCCATACTTACTACAGAGAGTCCTCCACATACAACACCCATACTACAAAGAGTCCTCCACATACAACACCCATACTACAGAGTCCTCCACATACAACACCCATGCTTACTACAGAGAGTCCTCCACATACAACACCCATATTACAGAGAGTCCTCCACATACAACACCCATATTGCAAAGAGTCCTCCACATACAACACCCATATTGCAAAGAGTCCTTCACATACAACAACCATACTACAGAGAGTCCTTCACATACAACACCCATACTACAGAGAGTCCTTCACATACAACACCCATATTACAGAGAGTCCTCCACATACAAACACCTATACTACAGAGAGTCCTCCACATACAAACACCCATACTACAGAGAGTCCTTCACATACAACACCCATATTACAGAGAGTCCTCCACATACAAACACCTATACTACAGAGAGTCCTCCACATACAAACACCCATACTACAGAGAGTCCTCCACATACAACAACCATACTACAGAGAGTCCTCCACATACAACACCCATATTACAGAGAGTCCCCCACGTACAACACCCATACTGCAAAGAGTCCTATACATACAACACTCATACTACAGAGAGTCCTCCACATACAACACCCATACTACAGAGAGTCCTTCACATACAACACCCATACTACAGAGAGTCCTTCACATACAACACCCATACTGCAAAGAGTCCTCCACATACAACACCCATACTGCAAAGAGTCCTCCACATACAACACCCATACTGCAAAGAGTCCTCCACATACAACACCCATACTGCAAAGAGTCCTCCACATACAACACCCATACTGCAAAGAGTCCTCCACATACAACACCCATACTGCAAAGAGTCCTCCACATACAACACCCATACTGCAGAGTCCTCCACATACAACACCCATATTACAGAGAGTCCTCCACATACAATTCTCATACTACAGAGAGGCCTCCACATACAACACCCATACTACAGAAAGTCCTCCACGTACAACACCCATACTACAGAGAGGCCTCCACGTACAACACCCATACTGCAAAAAGTCCTCCAAATACAACACCCATACTACAGAGAGTCCCCCATATACAACACCCATACTACAGAGAGTCCTCCACATACAACACTCATACTACAGAGAGTCCCCCATATACAACACCCATACTACAGAGAGTCCTCCACATACAACACTCATACTACAGAAAGTCCTCCACATACAACACCCATACTACAGAGAGTCCTCCACATACAACACCCATACTACAGAGAGTCCTCCACATACTATTCCATGGTAGGTTATTGGCTCCTGTCTACATTGGCCCTAGTATGTGTATGTATGAATGTGAGTTAGAGACCTTAGAGTGTAAGCTCCTTGAGGACAGGGGCTGATGAGAATGCACAATATTTAAAGTGCTGTGTAATTGTTGGTAGAAAATTGCAAGAAATAAAATGAAAATATGTACTTCCTCCTTAACGACATATGTAGATCTACTTCCTAATTTGGAACGGTCCATCTGTGTAAGGAACAGATCTATTACTGGTCAAGAATGTTGAAATATCCTAGCATATAGACTTTATCCTTGAAAAAGCTTTTAGCAGAGCTTCACAAAAACAAGCAGCTCCTTAATACCGCACCTCCTTCCTCTGCAATTATCTTTTATCACAGAGCACAAGACATCTCTGGATCACATTTCCTCTCAGCAGCAAATTCACTTGTTCTAAAAATAAAAATCGACACTCATTTCCACAATTAATGGCTGTGAGAATTCCAGGTAGGAGCAGCGCTCAGGGCAGATTCTGCCTATTTATAATGCAAACCTTAAATATCACAATGCTAAGAAGAGTCTTGCAGCAGACATTCTACTGGCATGAAAACAAATTAATGCTGCAGGACCAGACTTGTTCAGCACAAATTGTCAGCAGTATCTGCTCCGCATCTAAATATTTAATGAGCTGAGCCGGCCGTCTCGCAGCTTGCCAGAGATGTCTGCTTTTGAAGAGACAATATTTGTTCTCTAATCAGGCAGTGGTGCAGGTTAAGGACTACAGCGGCTGAAGTTTTTACTCCGTATACAAACCGTCTTCAGAGCTTTCATGTACTGGGCGGCTTTCTGCTTGTACTGAAGCATCATCGCAGCCGAGAGGGGATTAGTGAATCCTTGGCCTCCTTTTGGTCCGTAACTCAAAGATGACATGAAGTAGTCTAAGTTATTGCTAAAGAAAGTCGCCATCTGAAAAGTGGAGAGAAAAGAGACTGTTGAGAGACGTTGGACTGCAACACAAATTCCCTTCCTTACTACAAAATAACTGCACACCAATCAAAGGTTGTTCAAACTTTCACAGGAAGAAAGTTTATCAGAACACATGATTTAGGGCTCATGCACACAGGCACTTTTTGGCACACAGTGTAAATTGAGGGAAAATTTCTACACCTGCGATGCACAGATGCCGCATACAACCAACATAGTTATGAATGGCTGTAACATGGGTTCACAATACTCCATATATAAACACAAGCATGCATAAAAGTCGTATGCCCCGACGCTCAGATAGTCTGCGACTAGGTATATATGACGTTACATATGCATACGTTTACCCACGCACAGCTGCATACAACCCTTTATTACTATGCTCAGCAGCACGAGACACAAAAAGTTAAGAAAGTGCAGGATGGTGGGCCATTATTAAGTGCTGAGATTAGTGCGATATGTGTGAAACTCCCCCCCCCACTGGCATACAGTATGGGGTTTTTAAGCATTTGTTTGTTTTTCTTCTTGCAATAAAGTGAATATGTGCTTTAGTGCGGCCTCCCGGACTTTCCTTTGATTTACAGCACAGATGTGAGAACTGGCCCAGCCCACACACTGAAGCAGTGTTTCTCAACCTTTTTTTTAGGCAAAGCACCCTTTAAAATTTTGGACAGTCCCGAGGCACCCTTTAAAATTAAGACTGTCCCGAGGCACCCTTAAAAATTATGGACAGTCCCGAGGCACCCTTAAAAATTATGGACAGTCCCGAGGCACCCTTTAACCATTAGCCGCCCGGCCAATGGCCGTTTGGCGGCTTCAAAAGTGTCTCTGCACTCCGGGTGCACGCCATTTGGCGTGCTCCCGCACATGCGCAGTTTGCACTAATGCAAAGCGGCGCAGCAGTGCGATCTGTCACCGGCCGTGCAACTCGGACACGGCCGATGACAGATCCGAGTACCGGCTCCTGTTGCTGGTACCATGTGACCTGCTGTGACCAATCACAGCAGGTCACATGACAGTTGTATACAATGGATGGCTTCATTCATGATGCCATCCATTGTATACTAGTGCCTAGCTGTGAATGGTCACAGCTAATCACATGCACATGTCATGTGATTAGCTGTGACCAAATCACAGCTAAGCACAAAAAAAAAAAAAAAAAAGCTGAATGAATCAATTTCATTCAGGTAAATGCT